>NC_060275.1:50721046-51321046 GCF_021613505.1 Equus quagga | reverse complement strand
AGGCAGTAATGCCAAATGTGCTTCAGAAACAGTTTTTATTTAAAAAAAAAAAAAAAAAACCTATCTAAACTTTCAGGCCACTATACTTCCCCAGTGAGAATTGCAGGAGTCAGTGTTTACACAAAGAATCAGTTTTAAAAGTACATTTATGTACATTCTCCCATTTAGTCTTCACAGAAACTCTGTAGCAGCTATTACCCTGGCTCCACCACTCTTAGATCTATGGCCTTGGGTAAGATACTTAAGCTCAGGATCCCCATCTATAGAATGGTAATAATAGCAGAACCTACTTCATGTGCTTTGAAGTTTAAATGACACAATGCGTGTTGAAGCACTTGATAAGCTTTCATAAAATATTAGCTTTATGATTATTATTATTTTGTAATAAGAAAAATGAAACCGAGTGAAGTTAAGTGATTTGTCCAAAGGTAAGAGAGTTAGGAAGTGGCAGAGTTAAATCTGACCACAAGCCGCAGACATGATCTTTCTAAGATGCAAAGCAGATAAGGCCACCAGTGAAAGATTAGGGATATTAGAGGCCCAAAAATGGAGACTTGATTAAATAAATTGTGGTACATCCCTATCGTATGGAATTCTACAAACCAATTACAGTGTTGGTAAAGACTTTTTCTAACATGGAAAGATAGTCAAAATGTACTATTACATTTTCAAAAAGTTAAAAGTGTGCACTAAGATCTTTTTATTAAATAAAGATGAGGAATGGGGGGAAAATCCTAAAAGGATGTATAACCAAGGCTCTCTGTGGACTCTGAGAGAGTGAGAGTGACTTTTTCTTATTACTATGTTCACTTATTTGTATTTTTCATATATCCATATTGAATATGCTTTATTTTAAAATATATGCTTTAAACTTCCACCCTCACCCCCTCCAAAATAGCCTTACTCTCCATAGCACACCCACCATGGTGCCTGCCACACACATCCACCCTTTCTAAGGCAGTATATCCTGACAGAGAGAGCCTGTGAGGAGCAGCCCTTGGCAGAACATGTGACCTGCCTTTTAGTTGACCACGTTATTGTCTGTTGTTTGTTGAAAAGGGCTAATTTTAATCATAGAAAAGTTTAATACTTTATGGTTCTTTGGTGTGAACTGTGTAGAATGGCAGAAAAAACAATTTCCCATTCTTCCTTGTTCTGTGTCATAACCACGGATCTAATATTCTTACACAAGCCTAAAAGACATTGAGCTTTGCCTAATAACTTTTTTAAATTGTGTTAAATACATATAAAATTTACCTTCTTGACTATTTTTGAGTGTACAGTTCAGTGGTGATAAGTATTTTCACAGCGTTATGCAACCAACACTATCATCCATCTCCAGAACTCTTTTCATCTTGGAAAAACTAAAACTCTATACCCATGAAACAGTAAGCTCCAACTCCTGCCTCCCCTCCAGCCCCTGGCAACCACCATTCTACTTTCTGTCTCTACCATTTTGACCGCTCTAGGTACCTCATATAAGTGAAATCATTCCTGCATTTGTCCTTTTTTGATTGGCTTACTTTACTTAGCATAATGTCTTCAAGGTTTATCCATGTGTCAGAATTTTCTTCCTTTTTAAGGTTCAATACTATTCCATTGTATGTATATTGTTACAAGTTGGTTATCCATTTATCCATCGATGAACACTGGTTTGCTTCCACATCTTGGCTATTGTGAATAATGCTGCTATGAACACGGGTGTACAAATGTCTCTTCAGGTCCCTGCTTTCAATTCCTTTAGGTATGTATCCAGAAGTGGAATTGCTAGACCATACATCATTTGTTAAAAAGACCGTCCTTTCCCATTGAATCATTTTGGCATCCTTGTCAAAAATCATTTGACCATCTACCCAAGGGTTTATTTCTGGGCTCTCTATTTTATTCCATTGGCCCATATGCCTTTCTTTATGCCAGGACCACGCTGTTTTGATTACGTAGACTTGTAGTTAAGTTTTGAAATCAGGAAGTGTGAGATCTCCAACTTTGTTCTTATTTTCCAAGATTGTTTTGTCTATTTGGGGTCCTTTGAGATTCCATATGAACTTTATGATGGATTTTTTATTTCTGCAAAAAATATCATTACAATATAGACAGGGATTGCCTTGAATCTGCAGGTCATTTTGGGTGTATTGACATCTTACAATATTAAGTCCTCCAGTCCATGAACACAGGATGTCTTTCTATTGATTGGTGTCTTCTTTAACTTCTCTAATGACTTCCTTTTATTTTTCCAGCTCTGTGGCTTTAATCCTTTAGTAGATTTTGCATTTTTCCTCTGTAATGTTTTGAGGCCCTCTTGACTATTGCTTAATTTAACCCTGTTTGATATATAAAATTTCAGCAATTTGAACTCTTCAATATATAATGTATGGAGTAATATGTTATGGTAGGCCCTGTAGTCTGGAATAGTTGATGACCTCGTGAATTTAACTGCCTAAATTGGTGAAACAATGCTCATGTGATGATGAAAGAAAACGTGAATCTAAGACCTCTGAAAAAGCAGGCATCAGAGTCCTCCCATCCCATCTCTTCTGACAATGGCTGTAACTGTTTGTTATGGAATGCGCCTTGTTATGGAAATGACAGAGAGGGTAGTTGGGAGGACAGGAGACAAGATATAACAGCCATAAATAGAGTTTATAAAGTTTTTTGAAATTTTCCCTAATCAGGCTTAAGTTTGGGTACAGCCTGTTTCCATAATATCACTAATCTTCCAAAAGTTTTCAGTAAAATGCCCTGAGATTCCACATGCCCTAATGTTCTCTCTCTTATGTCCCCTAAGGAGTCATGAATACAGAGGTGAGCATCCAGTAACAGATTTTACAAGTTATTGGAAACTGAGAGTCAATCCATAATAGGCCATGAAGGCATGAGAATGTCTGGTGCCCCGTGAGATATCCTAGTATCAAAAGCTCTGTTTTACTGAGGACAAGATGAATTGATCTGATTCTTGATCTCTGGAATTACAATTTGAAATTACAGAAACATTCAGGCCATTAGGATCAGTAACTAAAATGGAGAAGCTTCATTGAATGTGGCTTTGAGCAAGTAAAAATTAAAACTAAGTAGACTTGCACGGTAGCAGAAACTAGTAGTAATCAGACCTGTTAGGTAGAAGAGAAGCTACAGAAAAGAGAGAGTGAGGAAGCCAATTAACAGATGGAAAAGAAACAGGAAGATGCAGAAGGAAATGCAGAGACCATGATAGTAGCTGGGCCCATTAATGGTAGTGTCCAAGTGACCATCTCAGATTTTCTGCTGCTTAGGTCTGTAAAACCCCCAGAATTTAGGTCCGATCTCCATCTGGCCTTGCTGTACTACGGTATCTTCTTTTCCCAGAGGGCTGCCTATGTAGCTAAGAATCTCACTTTTTCTCATTCCAGTAATAACCCCCCTTGTACTTGAGATAACTTGAATGCTTTTCTATTCCTTGCAACTAAAATATCTTAAACATGCATATAAAAAAATGAAAAACCAAATCAGGAAGGAAGCATAAAATAAAGTTAGAAAATAGAAGACAAAGGCACTCGTGTTTTAGAATTCCTGGCCTTTTTCTCTTATCTCTCTGTACCTGGGTGATTGCCTCCTCCTGCAAGAGTTCAGCTCCAATCCCTGTGTCACTGACTGGGCAGCTCTATCATGCCACCTCAGAGCTCTATCCTGTATTCCAGGCTCTCTAGCTAACTGTCTGTTGGACAACTCCACTTAGACATCTACCAAATGCCTCAAAAAACCTCTCCAAAATTTCCAAAATCAGTTTCCCCTACGGAATTTCTCATGTCAATGCAGGGCACCACCATCCATCCAGTTTCCCAAATTTGGAAGATAGGGAATGGGTGGTGAAGAGGAGGCTGGTATTAGCTTGATGCAGTCTCCCTAATCTCCCAGAGCCAATCAATCACAAAGTCCTGATGATTCTACTTAACTGGTATCTTTAGAATCAGTGCAATTTTTTTCATTTTAAAGGCCACTCCATGGTTCTCTCCCACTGAAATATTGTAACAATCTCTAATTGGTCCCTCTACTTCCAGACTACCCAGGTCTTATTCATTCCCCATGCTGTCACCAAAGCAATCACTCAAAGACAGATCCAGTCATATTACTCAACAACTTTAAATGACTCTTGAGAATCTTCTGAATGAAGTTAAAACTCCCTATAGGACCCATCATGATCTGCTCCTGCCTGTCTCTCTAGCTCCCTCTCTGACAACTCCCACCATTCCCAGCATCCCACAGCCTCAGTGACTCACGCACACGCAACCACTTACATTTCATAGAGTGGATCATGCTCTCTCAGCTCTCGGCCTATGGAAATGTTATTTTCTGTCTGAAACACTCACCCCTCTCTCCCTCTCCTAAAGATAACTCCTACTTATCTCTCAGGGCTCAAGATGATATCTAGACTGGGAACCCCTCCTGTGGGTTCCATTAGCACTTCGTCAATTTATTCAGTTGCCACTGCTGCAGTGAGCTGCAAGCTCCTTGAGCGTTAATTGTCTTTGTCGTTTTATCCCCAGGCTTAGCCCAATACCTGGCACATAATAGGAATTCAATACATGTTTGTTAAACTAATTCAATATTTCTTTTACTAAAAGTTAGACTTTCAGATTGAGGTTTAAAAGAAAATCCAACTAGTGCAGCTTACAAAAGAATGGAAATATAAGAGTGGCACAATGATGAAATGAAGCAGAATTCAAGATGAAATCATTCAAGAAAGCAGAAGATCACTGTGCTTGATTAAGTGATGCCCAGCTATCCTCCCTCCATCCAGGCTGGGTCAGGCTTCTCCCCCGCCCTCACCTCTCTGCAACCCTCTCTAGCTGTGCTGTTGTCATATCTCGTGGTGTGTTTACCCACTGCTCTGTGAGTTCTTCAAGAGAAGTGACCACATCTTATCCTTTTATCCCCAGTTCTTGATAAATGTTGAATGAATGAATGAATGAGACAAAGTCACAAACATTTGCATTAAATAAAATAACATCAAAATATATAAAGTAAAAACTATTATAAATGAAAGTAGAAATGACAGTTATGCAATCATGAGATATTTTAACACACCACTATCAATCTATGACAAATCAATTCAATAATAAAAGAATAAGGGCATAGAAGAATTGAACTATATAACAAGGTTACCTTAATAGCTGCTGAACTTTGTAACCTCAGAAATGGGAAATGCTTCTATAAATCAAATATTTTCAAAAATGAATCATGAATAGGCCACAAAGAAAACTTCAACTTACCCCAAAAGCACAAATAATATAGAACAAGTTCCTGAAGGAAATACAAAAACAAAAAAGAAATAAAAAAGAAAAAGAGAGAAAAAGCATAAATTTTAAAATATCCAACCACTTGGAATATAAATAATATTTTCCTAAATTATTACAATGCAATGCGAGAAGGAATACTTAAATTTAAAAGCAATGGAAGTCATGTAAATTCAAGTGGATAAATATAAGTAAATAAAAATTTAAACTTACGTAGATCAAAAAACACAACAAACAAAATTAAAGGCAAACAATAAGCTCTTAAAAATATTTGTCAGAGAGGCTGGCCCGTGGCTGAGTGGTTAAGTTCGCACGCTCTGCTTTGGCGGCCCAGGGTTTTGCCAGTTCAATCCTGGGCACAGACTTAACACCGCTCATCAGGCCATGCTGAGGTGGCCTCCCACATGGCAGAGTCAGAAGGACCTACAACTAGAATATACAACTATGTACTGAGGAGCTTTGGGGAAAAGAAGAGAAAAAAACATATTGGGAACGGATGTTAACTCAGGTGCCAATCTTTAAAAGAAAAAACAAAGAAAAAAATTTGTCAGAAACATAAAAATTTAATATCCTTACAAACAAAGAGCTTGTACAAATCGGTGAGAAAAATGCTAATACTACAATTTTAATGGTAAATGATGTTGAAAGGGCCTATTAAGTATTTAAACAGTTTAACCTTACTAAGAAAGAATTACAATTTAAAACAAACTATTATTTTTGCCTATCAAGCTAGCAAAATATTTTGATTTTTTTTATTTCTTTATTTTTATTGTTTCTTAAATGCTTGCTTTCAGGGCTGATAAGGAATAATGAAAGGTATTCTCTAAGCACTCCAAGGCAATGCCAATTTGTCCAGTGTTTATGGAAAATAACTTAGAAATCTTCAATGATGGTCTTATAAAGGTTGACATTATTTGAAGCAATAATTCCCTTTCCAGAGATCCAGCTTAAGGAAATAATCTTAATTGCTTCCTCAGATATATGCATAAAAATATTATTTCATAGCATTATTTAGAATAGAGAAGGATAAAAAGCCCTTAAATGTCTAGCAATAGGGAAATGATAAACTATAGTGAATATACATAATACAATGTTAGGAAGTCATCACAGTTATGTTTATAAAGTTTTAACGACATGAACATATTTATGATCATTTCAGTTAGGTTGCTTTATAACAAACCACCCCAAAACTTAATGCCTTACAACACCAGTTTAGATTTCTCACAGTCCTATGGGTTCGATCTGACTGGGATCCTGGGACAGCTGGAAGGGCCAGAGGGCCCCCCTCGGCTCCAGCCCTTGGCTCTCCTCCACGTCAGCTGCTCCGTATGGTTCCTTAGCCTCCTCAGAGAATGGGGCCTGGAACCCAAGAACACACGTCCCAAGCAGCAAAAGGGGAAGCTACAGATCTCTCAAGGGCTAGCCTCAGAAGTTGTACAGCATCACTTCTGCTGCATTTTATTGGTCAAAACAAGTATCAGGGCCAGCCCCTACTCCAGGGAAGGGAAAACAGATTGCATCTCTCAGTGGGAGGAGTGGCAAGGTGTCTGTGGCCATTTTAATCCACCACAGTAATATGACATTAAGTGAAAAAAGAGGATTAAAATACATATATACACCAATATAAACTCAACTCTGATATGTAATATTTATACATATTTATATAAGTTCTATGAATAAAAAAGCATAGTATACATAGATTTATATTTTACATATGAATAAAAAAGACTAGAGGATAAAACACTACAAGGAGTATCTCTAACTAGTGGAAGGAGTATAATTATAATTTTCTTCTCTAAAGTTCTGGTTTTTCCGAAGTTATGGGAATGCATTCCTTTTTCAACTGGGCCATAAATGTTATTTGAAAGATATTTTATTCCCATATAAAAACACTTAAGGCAATTTCCTACAAAAGACCAGAAAGAACTAAAGGAAATTGAATCAGAAGTGGAGGAAAACCAACAGCAAGCTGAAAAGAAAAAAGAGCATCTGTATAATTCTTTTCTTGACTGTACAGAATATTGAGACATTTGAATCATCAAGCGTTTCATAGCAGGTTTATGACGATACTGAACAAATGTGTAACTGATTTTCATCCTTCATTATACTTACCTTATATATTGAATATTTTTCCGCCTCCAAAAAGAAAAAACGAAGCAAACTTTCCTTGTTTTCTGTATATGGATCTAAGCCAAGATAAAATAGATGCAGCAGAAGCCTTGAGGCAGAGACTAATAAAACTTGAAAAATTTTAGCAGATGTATTATAACAAAACTTAAAAATAAAATGGACATGCTCAAAAAATACAATTTCACTGTTTCTCCTGATTCTATGATTTTATAAAGTTAACATGAGATGGTTCTTTTAAAAAGTCACCATGCTATTTCAATATAGCATCATAAACTAATGTTGTGTAATTCCAATGGCAACTTTAGATGATACAGAAACATTTAGGACAGAAAATGCATTCCTCTTACACAGCTCTTTAGATAGGCTTTTTTTTTTTTAAGGTGAGGAAGATTGGCCCCAAGCTAGCATCCATTGCCAATCTTCCTCTTTTTGCTTGAGGGAGATTGGCCCTGAGCTAACATCTGTAGCAATCTTCCTCTATTTCGTATGCAGGATGCCAGCACAGCATGGCTTGATGAGCAGAGTGTAGGTCTGCACCTGGGATCTGAACCCGCAAACCCTGGGGCACCAACGTGGAGTGCCCCAACTTAATCACTATGCCACCAGGCCCACCCTTAGACAGACATTATTTTCAAGAGCTCCTATTTAATAGCTCAACTAGCCTTTCCAGAATTGTCAGGAGAGCCCAATTTTCATCTTTGCAATCTGACTGCTGGAAGGTCTGGCAATATTCTTGGCTTTCACCACAAGTCACATATTTGAGAAAAGAATTCTCTCTCCCTCCAGAAAGCAACAAAGGTCAGATACATTTTAAGAGAAGGAGAAATACTAGGAAAGTGTCAGCCAAAAGAAAGTGTGTGCATGTGTGCTGTTTACAGATGCGTATCTGTGGAACTTCAAAATATCACTCCTTCCCAATTCAACACTGACTACGGGTGCACACTACCACATGAAGCCTCTCTTCCCTTAGAACCTAAGCTTTCTAACCTCAGGCATTGAGCGACTCCCACCTCCATCCTACAGATGAATTCTTAGCAGTCATTCTCAAAACACTTGCTTATGCTATGGTGATCCTTTGGGCACTAACCAGTAATCGTACATACCATGTAGAAAATATTTGTGATATGTGAGATTATTTTGAAATGATGAAACATAAAGCTATTTCTCGGGTCGTCCTTTCAGCAAATAAGATCAATTAGATAGCAAGTGCTCCTTTGGGTCCAGGTAAATACATATAACATTTTTAATGTATTTCTATAAAAGTGGAATCAATCCCATCAAAGCTTTGATAATACATATTTTAGACTCAAGTTCTGTTTCAAACTGTTACATGATTTCTGTAAACTAAGAGGAATTGCAGCCTCTTTAAACACTAATGAGATCTCAAGAGATTATTCTGAAATATTCCTACTGTTTCATCACTGGTTCATACACAGTCCTTTTACCTTCATTAAGCTTCAAAGGTTTGTTTTAGTAATTATTTTCATTGTCCATGGATTCTGAACGCTTTGGACAACAGCTTAATTTATTTTTGTTTATTTGTCTTAGGGATTTCTTTGAGATGTTTTCAGTTTTCATGACCTAGGGCTGATCAATCTCCTCCTAGTTTAAATTTTATCGACTTGCTACATCTTTGCAGGAAGAATTTAACGTGTGTTGAATACCGTTTTGTTTAATGATTGGGTCCTGCTATACCTAAAAATAAAAGTGAAAATTAAAACGTGACACATTCAAATAAATTCACTTATAAATATTCCTCTGGGTTATGTATGGCACCAAGATTTTTTTCACAGTCTTATTCCGTATTTCTGACTTGATCCACATTTTTTTCCATAACCTCCTTATTTTAAAAAACAGAGAATAAAGGGAATCAAGACCTACTGAAGCAACAGGATGAGAACAAACCGAAAAGCAATGGCTTTGTAATATGACAAGAACCTGGATCTGTTGGAGGATGAGCCTGCGTATCAAACAGAAGCCTCTGGAAATTTAACCTCATGATACTCAGCTAAATGTTAGGTCTTTCTCAGTCTCTCTCTCCCCCCTCACTCCTCCTCTTTTGCTATCAAAAATGCACAAGTAATCGTCCTTCCTCAAAGTTTCAAATTTAGCCAGCCAAAAACTTCAAGTAATAAGAATGCCCCATTCCCAAATCCAAGGAAGAACGCAGTTCCTGTCGAAGCAGGAGTTGTCTTTTTATGTAAGTTTCTTAATAGCCAGAGCTTTTGCTGTAGAAAAGACTCTATCATTTTTCATTATTGCGGATACATGCTCAAAATTATCTCATTTCAGTGTTACAGAGAGTGAGAGGAATAAAAGTATTCCCACATCCTATAACAATCTCATTGTTTGCCATACAATTTTTATACTTCTTCGTATGAGTTTTCTTTTGTTATACAAATCATCTTATTTTCACCGAAGGAACAGTTCCTTATGTTTGCACAGTAAAACATAAAGTTACATATAAAAGGTAGCATTTCTGGATGTTCTTCTTTAGTGAAGTGTAAAGTTCTGCTTTTATGTTTGATTAACAGCATCATACTGATTTTAAGCACATGTAAATATCTCTCTCACCTTGAAGTTCTAGAATTTTACAAGATTAGAAATGGAGGGGCCAACCCCATGGCACAGTGGTTAAGTTCGCACGTTCCACTTCAGTGGCCCGGGGTTCGAGGGTTCGGATCCCGGGTATGGACACGGCACCACTTGGCAAGCCATTCTGTGGCAGGCATCCCACATATAAAGTGGAGGAAGATGGGCACGGATGTTAGTTCAGGGCCAGTCTTCCTCAGCAAAAAAAAGGAGGACTGGCAGCAGTTAGCTCAGGGCTAATCTTTCTCAAAAAAAAGAAATGAAAAGAAAAAAAGAAATGGAAATAGGCATTTTAAAACTGTTACCTTCATGACTTATCCTGGTTTCTGATGTAAGCTGTATCAAAGTTCAAATTGTTAGCCAAAATTACTCTATAAAAAGTTATGTATTATCATTGTAAAATTGCTAAATAAAGTGTCTCTTCCTAGAGGAATGCAGGCTAGTTCATAAATGTGAAGGTTTATATTTTAATCTCCAAATTCCCTTTTGAGATAGAGGCTATATTTACACTAGGAGGAATTTTATTCCAGACTGTCAAAAATGTATATATTTATTTATTTCCATTTAAGTGCTTCCCTCTTGAAAAGGGTTAATTGTATGTAATCCCACCATGACCCAAAATAAGAATTCTTCTCATTACTTTCGTGCTGAAAGGTTTTATAACATATACTTCATCAAATCGGAGGATGAAGCATCCTGTTACAAGATCTCTAATTATCTAAAACAAACAAAATAAATGAAGTAATTGAGCCCTGAAATAAAGAAGTTTAACCAAGTTTATGTAAAATCGTGTTTTGGTTTGTATTTGTTTTTATCAGTTACATTCAATTTTAGCTCTGGTTCATTTGGAATGGAATGGTTCAACTTAATTGCTTCAGGCGGGGCGTTATGAAATTATGAAAAAGCATCTGCCCATGCTTTTATTCCTTAATATTTTATAATTTAAAAACCATTTTAATATCAACCAACTTGACTCTTCTAGCAATCCTTTGTTAAGCAAGGCAGGAATTGTTATATCTTTTTACAAATGAGAAAATCAAAGAGGAGGAGGTTAAGCACTGCCCAAGGTCACATCACCAGCAATGGGCAGTGTTGAGCCTGCAAACCTAAGCTATGCCCAGGGCTCCTTTTTCTATATTAATGATGCATTGATAACACCATCTACACAAGAAGCACTTAGTAAGTGCTTAGTAAATAATTAGTAGTGCGATTTTTTTAAAAAGTAAAAGCACAAGAAGTAAAATGCATAAGATTTGCTCATAAGGAGTTTATATTCTAACTACTCAGCCAAAAAAAAGGATGAAATCTTGCAATTTGTGACAACATGGATACCGTTAAGGGTATTATGATAAGCAAAATAAGTCAAAGGGAGAAAGTCAAATACCATATGATCTCACTCATAAATAGAAGGTAAAAACAACAACAAACAGTCACATAGAGACAGAGATTGGATTGGCGCTTACCAGAGGGGACGGGGGTGGGGGAGTGTAGAGAGGAGGGCAAAAGGGGTGACTAGGCACATTGTGTGGTGATGGATTGTAATTAGTCTTCGGGTGTTGAACACGTAATCTACACAGAAATCAAAATAAAAGGATGCACACCTGAAATTTATATAATGTTATAAACCAAGGTTATCACAATAAAAAATTAATTTTTTTAAAAAGGAGTTTACATTCTAGGGCTTAGTAAGAGGAACATTCAAAGGAAAAAGTAGAGAACAATCTGAACATATAGAAGCAGTGTATGTTAATAAGGTAGAAGGTGTGCTGAGCAGGCCCTGGAAGGCCGAAGTTTTCTCTTGATTTACTTGAAAACCAACTCAACATTGTTACAATTTAGTTACTAACAGAGTCAAAACTTTGTTTCTATAATTTTTCAATATCATGTGTTTCTCTCATGTCATTTTTATCAGAGAGAGATGTTTGGTTTCAAGGTTGCCAAACCAGGTGGCTACTGTAAATAATTTCTGCAGTGAATTCGTAGGATCTGCACAGTGTGCCTTTTGCTAGGTAGGAAAATGCCAAGCAGCTTGGAAAACAAGAAAAGAAATTTGGCTCTACCCCAAGACTTGGCATCAATTACCCTACACTGCCCGCTTCCAGTGGGTAGCACGGGTTAATACAGGTTAATGCTCTGCCACTGCCTCTAAGTTTAGCGGAAAGATTTTTGGAGTTAATTATGTATGTCACTTTCTGTGCTAATTTCAAAGTATTTTGTAGTGTTAAATATTATCTAAATACCATTTATAAAATCTCATATTTAGGGTGCAAACTTCATGATCCTTCTCTTCTCGATTGTTGTCATTTTCTTTTTAGCAACGAGTCAGATGTGCTCCTTTCTTCTTCCCTGGTAATTCAGTGAGCACTTAGGTACTCTATTTGCATACTACTTTATCAGCAAGACTTGTGGCTATGTTCCACTGGAGGTGCTCTTCAAGCCACTTACTTGTGTGTGGATTCAGGTATGTTTGTGAGGCTTTGGTTTATCCCATAGAAAAAACCTGCAAAGCAGGGACAGTATCATCGACATGAGTGCTCTCCAACTATTTGTGGGGAACGACTGGTACTTTTTTATTGTTATTTCTAATCTGTCACTACACGTGACTGGTACACAGCTCACCCATGCAAGTTTCCTAACTGCTCTACACCCATTCAATGAGACAAGGCCACTAGTCCAAGCTTGAACGTCATGGCAATGTCAAGTTGCTGCAAAATTTTCTAAGTGCTTTTTCGTCTATTCTTATCTTGTCACAGGTCAGTAACAAACTGTTCATGGATATTGAGTAGCTCTGACCTACATTTGCCATATAGATCCAGTCCTTTAGTACAAAATTTTGATCACCAAAGGAGTTAGCTCGATTGCTGCTACCCAACAGGGTGCCTCTTCAGAAGGAACCTCCCAGCCTCACCAACCACATATCTTCTTCAGTCACTGAGCCTTCCAATTCATTTCCTTGCTGTTACTGTCTACTTTCTTCTATATATAGCACACATCCAAGGATGAGCATTTCTGAGATAGCCTTCTTTAGAATTGAAAGACAGATCTCATTTAAAAGAGATGTAGTCTCTACTCCAAATTAGAAGCTATACAACTTCAGCATGCTAGAAGTGCCTTAAAGAACTGATGCAATTTACATCAATGGCAACAACTTAGTGAACAACTTAAATCATATACAGTTTATAATTCAGATGTCAAAAAAACAATATAACGGAACATCATAAAGGCGATTGTGAAATATATGGACCTAAATTTTTGCTCTCTTTAAGAAACATTACAAAGTGCATAATGTAAATGTTTTTTTAAAAAGAATTTTAAAATAACAGTGAAGGTGTATAAGCAATGGTGGACAATATCTAAAGTAACATGATCTTCCTTGTCGCTGATGCGATAGAGATGGAGGATGCTGGAGGAAGGTGACTGCTGCCCTACTAAAATGCTCCTCGCAGTCCAAGGAGGCTACTGAAGGTCTGGGCGGTGATCTTGGCTGGTATTAGCAGGAACACTATTACTCTCTCCACCCACCTGTTTGTAGAAGCAGATTTTCTGAGATTTGCTTCAATTTTAGGCTGAGATCAGCTTTCTCTGTTTCATAAAGAATCAAGAGTCAGAAACGCGTCCTAAGATCCTGCATCCCAGCCAGCTTGCACCTGATGGGAACTACAAACTCATTTATCATTATTATAAATTGCAAAGAGAGCTTCTGAATATCCACTCTAAGAAGAAGGAAAGAGCAACAAATACAACAGAATAAAGGAGAATAATAGCTTCTGTGGGAGATACTGTAACTGAAAGATCTGATATTTATTTCACCAGAGGGTGTTCTCCAATACAATCTTCCAAGATCAGACTCATATGAAGGAAAAAAATCAGAGAATTATTCAGGCTCACAGATTCTCTCTCCGATTTTGAACACTGAGTGTTTTGGATACAACAAAACAAAGATATTTCAGATTTGGAGAAGATTTTCCTTCATTTCTGCTTCATGCCCTCCTTTCCTAAATATCACCGATTCATTTATTGGACCTTTTCACTTGTCATCATTATTATTTTTTCATCTCCTTACTATGGAAATAAAATATACATGCAGGACCCCTGGGCTGAACTCACATCAGGTTGCACTGGAACTTTGTAATACTACAAACTGAAGCCTGAAATACAGACCTGAAAGTATAGATAGCTCTGTGAAGCTTAAGTTTCCAATTTTTTTCTTTCTTAAAGCCAGCCCTTAAGCAGTCATCTCTGCTTTTCTTTTATTTATGCAGACTTTTCAACACTCTTTGCTACACTCAAAACATAGAAATCAGAGCCAAAACTCAACTCAAGGTATTTTGTGAATCTGTGCCTTGCCTTCAGAAAAGCAAATGTCTACCTTCAAAAACCATTGTTTCAATATTCACTTCTAAAGGAGATTCAGAGACAAAGAAACTATACCTTTTATTACTAATAATAAAAATAATAGGAAGAGACACATCTAAATATGCATACATTTCTCCTTATTACACTTTTACTTTTCTAAAAAAATACTTACTGAAATTCTCTAAGGAAAAATCCATCTAGGGCCCTTTTTTTCCACTTGCAGTCTCAGGATTTTGTTCTTTTTCACCTGGTCTATATTCCTGTTTTCTCTTGTATGCATTATCTCCAAAACATCATATTTGCAGGCATGTGGTCTTCTGTTAGTTTTTAAATCCCTCTTATAGTGTGTGATAACATAAGATTCCTTAGTTCTTTTTCCTTTCTAAAAAGTGTCAGAATCTGTTTCCTAATAGCCCTAGTTATTATTTCTCAGAGGAAAATGGATTAGACAATAGAGATCTAACTAGACCCATATGCTGCTTTAAGTGGAATGTAGTCTGAATGATATTTTTTTGTCAAGTTTGTAGGTAGGCTCTCTTTGAATAGAGCTGACAAAACCCACTCCTTATGGAACATGTCCACAGCTGCACCCGCCCAACCTAGATACCGCCTCAGAAGAAGGATGGCCCAATGAAGGGCAGCAGTTCCTCCACGTTGCCATTGAAGGGAGAGCGGTTGTGAAGTGTAACAGATGGAAACTTGATGGGCTATTTGCTGGTACTACAGCAAGGGGCTTGCTAGAAATGCCCAAACCCTGCTGTCCTTCACCACTCCTCCCTGCAGAGCTCTCAAGAGAGACATATGCAAGGAACCATAGTAAAAGAAATCAAAGTATCCCCCAATCACAATGGAGACAGGACAAGAATCTCTGGTAAGTGGTTGGGGTATGTAAGTATGCCCATCTATTTCCCCTCAGTTCAAATCACAATTTGTGGATCTTTCACCTTTCAGCCTGCAGGAAATGAAGGCAATGACCAAAACTCTCTGCTATGTGTGGAAATAGAAAGGGAAAAAAAGACAAGCTAGCTGGCCCTCAAGTGGGATTCTAACTCAGCCTAGCAATTCTGCCTTCTGGAGTAAAAGAGAAAAAAGAGCAAGTATGGTGCATGCTCTGTTAATACCCAGTCACCCTGCCCACCTGCAAACATAGCCTATCAATCCCACAGAATTCTTTTTTTTTTTTTTTTTGAGGAAGATTAGCCCTGAGCTAACTGCTGCCAATCCTCCTCTTTCTGCTGAGGAAGACTGGCCCTGAGCTGACATCCATGGCCATCTTCCTCTACTTTATATGTGGGACGCCTGCCACAACTTGGCTTGATGAGCGGTGCCATGTCCACACCCGGGATCCGAACCAGCAAACCCCTGGCCGCCAAAGGTGTGTACTTAACCGCTGCACCACAGGACCAGCCCCAATCCTACAGAATTCTAACCAATCAAATTGGCTTTCTCTTCTTTTGGGGAATAAATAGTATGAGAGAGAAAGGAAAACACTAATGAAGGTGTAATTAAGGCGTTCTGTGCCATAAAGGCCCACTGTAGTGGACTGAATAATGTCCCCCAAAAATTCATGGTCCACCCAGAACCTCAGAATGTTACCTTATGTGGAATAAGGGTCTTTGTGGATGTAATTAGTTAAGGATCTCAAGATGAGATCGTACTGGATTTAGGGTGGATCCTAAATCCAATGACTGATATCTTCATAAGAGAGAGGAGAGAGATTTGAGACACACAGACACAGAGGAGAAACACAGAGAAGAAAGTGATGTGAAGATGGAGGCAAAGATTGGAGTGATGTGTCTATAAGGCAAGGAATGCCAATGATTGCCCGCAATCACCAGCAGCTAGGAGAGAGGCATGGAATGGATTCTCCCTCAGAGCCTCCAGAAGAAACCAACCCTACTGACAAGTGATTTTGGACTTCTGGCCTATGGAACTGTGAGAAAATATATTTCTGTTGTTTTAAACTACCCAGCTTGTGGTAATTTGTTATGGCATCCATAGGAAACTAATATACTTGTTAACACCCTTCTGTACACGATCACAGAAAATGTGTCCAATTGGTCACAAGGTAGATTGGGCAAGAGAAGAGAAGTCAAGGGTATAAATCATTCATCGTAACTAAGAATTTAAATTATATTTAAAATTTACATCCCATTGGTGGAGGAGCAATAAAATTATCATTAGATATAAAGAACAGCAATACAGTGTAATGGCTTTATGTAGATTTGAACCCTAGCTTCACCACTTGCTTGCTACCTGTACTTATCCTCTCTAAGCTCCAGTTTCTTCATTTGTAAAATGAGGGTAATGACAGAATAATAGTATGTACCTCAAGTGATTATTATGAGAATTAAATGAGATATTCTTCTATTACATGTCTGGGACATAGTAAATGCTTTAAAAAAATACTTATTATCAATTAATGTCATGCTTTTAACTATCAATGCATCAGCAAACAAACTGAGCCTAATAAAATCTATTCCAACATTTCCTCAAAGGAATGTTATAACAATAAGTAAGGATATGGTATAAATGGAGTCTGAACAGGGCCGCTGGAGGAAGGAGGGGCCACTTTTAGTAGTAAGTAAGCTGTTAGCAAATTATGAGATGATGAGACTAATCCATTCAGGTACAAAAGAGTACTTTTCTCATGTGGAAGGATTTCTTTTTTCAGACTTTTTAGGCAGTTTTTTATTAACACACACAAAAAAATATGTGTTCTGGAAGAATATATGAAAAGGAAGTTCCCAAGCATCAGGTTGATGTCAGACTCTGCTGTTTTCTAGCACAAGTGACTTCCCTGAGTCTTAGTTTCCTCATAATTAAAAAATACAATAATGAGTAAAATATATATAATTTTGGCAAGGATTGAATAATTAAGCGAATGAAATAAGACTTAGTCAATTAAAAGTCACACAATATGAAGTATTCAGTATCTGTGAGGAAACGCTCTCAGAGCTACAAATGGAGGGTTGAGTCCCAGGGTAAAGGCCCTACTAAGGGAGGTAATCATCCTGGAGATTAAGTGTCTTCACCAAGCTCACACATCTAGGGCAGAGGGAGCAGTGTGACCCTGGGCCAGTTACTTATCTTCTTCAAGTCTTTTGCTATTACAGACAACTTTGGGAACAGTTGCCCAACTCACAGTTCCCTTCTCTGACGATGAGCCTGATTCACAGAAGCAGTTCACCAGTATGCAAGTCTGTTCTGTATAACTCTGTCCCCTGAACCACAGTTGATTGTTCCAGGAGTACAGACCTGACCAAGAGTCACTCATATTCTGTATCCTGGGAATTTGAATTTAGGAACACAGAGACGTAGAGCCTGGGCATTGCTGCAGCTAAGTCTCCTTCGTGACAGGCATTCCAGAAAGAAAGTCCATGTATTACCTATTGCTGCTGAGTCTCCGGAATTTCCCGAATTCCTTCTTTTTCTAAGTCAATTCTTCCTTCTGTTTCCTGACATAATCCAATAGCCTTCAAATGAATGCCTCATTTTTGCTAAAGTCAGTTAGTGTCAGATGCTATGCTTATAATAAAAAAAAATCTTCAATTGTGGACCATAGGTCATCATAGTCATTCATTCTCAGATATGCAGGGAACTGATATTGCATTATTCTAGTTTTACAGGAAATTTACAGACCCAATATTATATTTCATTTAACTTTATAAGAAATATTAGCCTCACGTCTGAAAGAAACCCTGAATTACAAACTATAATGTAATTTTGTTAAAGGTGAACAATTGGAAACTTGTTAAGCAAAGGAGGTAGGGAGACAAGATATATTTTTTTATTTGTTTTGTTTTTTGTCTTTGTTGAGGTTTTCAATAAACCATGAAAGACTCAAACACTACTAAAAGAAATAACCTGACTGTGGGAGTGTCTTTGGTGTTTTTAACTACATGTTTTTTGTTACAAGAGGCTCCATGCCCATTTTGTTTAGAAATATAAATGGATGCATATATTGGAATACCATGGTGAAAAATAAAAATGGAGTTATTGGTACCAGAATTTATGAAGTTTTCAATAGATCAGGTTAACAAATGAGCGTGCTACAGCGGAATATGTAGACAACAAGACAATGTAATTTGTAATGTAAATACTACACATCAATCAAAGGTGGTGAAAAATGTCAGGAATGAGAGCAATTCTCATGTCAAAATTTAACTGCTGAAATTTTAGAGGTCTGTAATAATTTTCCTTAATAATAAACATTTAAGAAATTGACTCAGTTGATGGAATAGCCTGGGCAATATCTTAAGAGCACAAAAGATAGTACCCAAATTAGATTTTTCAAGTATCTACCTTGAAATCGTTTTATTAATCACCCTAAAAAAATGATTTTGTTTCCTACTGTTTAGATTTTATCTCCTTGTTAAATTGTTAAAATGAAAAAAATTTTTCATTTTCCTTTTAACATTTTTAAATAGGCAGATAGTATAAAATTTGTATAGAAAGGCAAAGAAACTAGAAGAGTGAAACAATTTTGAAAAACAATAACAAAGTTGGAGGACTTACAATTCCTAAATTAAAGACTTGCTACGCTCACCAAGACAGTGTGGTACTCGTGTCAAAATAGACAAATGGATCACAGAAACTATATAGACTATTTCTGAAACAGAAATAGATCCACACATGTGTGATTTATATTAGTCAGCTCAGGCTGCCATAACAAGATACAAAAGACTGGGTGGCTTAAACAATAGACGTTTATTTTTTCTGGATGCTCGAAGTCCAAGATCAAGGTGCCAAAGGGTTGGTTTCTGTGAAATCTCTCCTCCTGGCTTGCAGATGGCTGCCTTCCTGCTATGTCCTCACATGGCCTTTTCCTCTGTGAGCGCACAGAGAGAGAGAGCTCTCTTGGCGTCTCTTCCTCTTCTTATAGAGATACCATTCTAGTCAGATTAAGGCCTCACCTTTATGACCTCATTTAACCTCAGTTACCTCCCTAAAGGCCCTGTCTCCAAATACAGACACGTCGGGGGTTAGGGCTTCAGCATATGAATTTGGAAGGACACGATTCTATCCATAACAGTAACTAATTCATTTTTTACAAAGTTGTAAGGGAAAGTCAGCGGAGAAAAGATAGTCTTTTCAACAAATGGTGCTGGAACTATTGGATATCCTCAACCTGAGGTGGGGAGAAGCACTTGAATCTATACATTGCACCATATATGCAAAATTAACTAAAAAAATGAATTATAGACCTAAATGGAAGACCTAAAACTATAGAACTTCCAAAGGCACTGTTAATAAAACGAAAAGACAAGCAACAGGCTAGGAGAAAATATCTGCAAATCACTTATCTGATAAAAGACTTGTATCCAGAATATATAAAGAACTCTTAAAACTTAATGACAAGAAAACAAACAACCCAATTTTTTTAAATGGGTAAAAGATTAACAGACACTTCACCAAAGAAGATACTTGTTAGTGCCGTGGAGTAAATTCTGACTCTTAGCACCCTTGCACACAGCAGAGCTGAACCCTGCCTGGTCTTTGTGCACCATCCTCTCATCTTCCAGTCCTGTATCAAAAAATGCTCCACTGCTATTCACTGGAAATTCATTGCTAATTTTTCAGAAGTGAGTGGCCAGGTCCTTCTTCCTAGTCTGTCTTAGTCTGGAAGCTCTGCTGAAACCTGTCCACCATGGGTGACCCTGCTGGTATTTGAAATGCCAGTGTCCTAGCTTTCAGCATCACAGCAACATGCAGCCACCACAGTATGACAACTGATAGACAGGTGGTGTGGTTCCCCAACCAGGAGGGAAATAACCCAGGCCTCCATGGTAAGAGCTGGAGATCTTAACCTCTAAACCACTAAAGAAGATAGACGGCTGTCAAGTAATCACATGAGAAGATGCTCACTATCTAGTAATTCATGAAAGGCAATTAAGGCCACAATAGGAAACCACTACACACCTATTAGAATGGCTAAAATTTAAAAATTGGTTATACCAACTGTTGATGGAAATGGAACATAACTCTGTCCTACTTAGTGTATACCCAGTATCTAGTACGTCTGGCACCCAAAAATAAATAAATAACAACTCTTCTTAAACTGAACTGGTAAGGTAAGATGAGAAAGTCACAACAAAGTAGGAATTGTCATCAATGTACAATGCTGCGTGGATGTAAGGTAGAATGAAGAGCAGAGCAAAAGCTCCAATGTGTCCACTTTTTCTTTTCTGGATCATGCTTTTGGTGCCTTATTTAAGAAATTTTGCTTAACTCAATGTCACAAAGGTTTTCCCCTATGTTTCCACAGATGAACACATAATCCAAACTTGGCCAATAAAAGTCAGATCTGGACCCTTTCCTGGGATCAAGGCGCCCTCTTTTCACTGAAATTGATCAAATGTAAGCTTATATCTAATATGGGCCATCTTTGTTACTGCATGGGGAATTCCTGCTTGAGAATGAAAACAATACATAAAAAGCAGACCCAAGAGAGGGAGAGAGGGAAGTTTTGACACTAACGCTAAGTCCTGCACTCGTCAGTTGCATGAGAGACCCAGTACATTCTCTTTACTTGAGGAAGTTCGAGTCTGTTTCTCTCGTTAGGAACCAAACAGTCCTGATGAATAGAGTGACTTTCTCTGGAGCAATTTCAGTATAAGCACAATGGAATTCCTAATACCTATCCATAAGATTACTCTAAGAAAAGAATGATAATATATATAAATTGCTTAGCACCATGCCCAGCAAATATTAATCACTCAATAAATGTAAATGTAATGAGGCCTGTAAAGGGACTGCAGTGGATTGAAGAGAAAATGGAGGATGAGCATAGAAATGTGTGTGGAGAATTTTTCAAGTATTTTTGCTGTCAAGAGAGATAGAGAAGGCAGGAAAGGACGATGTAAGGAGATGTGGAATAAGAAAATTTTAAGTGGAACTTCTCTTCTTGTGATATTCTATTGAGTTCATCGACAAAAATTTGTTTTATCATGTTCAGTCAATATCATACTAAATTTAATTTTGGTTGTTTTCCTAACACCTTCAGATTCTTAATTATTACTGCTCTGAGGCTTCTGGTCTTATAAAATTTTATTACTTTAAGAGAACATATGAGAAAAGTACAACAGAACATTTATGAATGAGACCTTTGTATTGAAGACTTTAATGAAATTTTCTTTCTTTACAATTAGTGAAATATTTTCTAGATGCAGCTGCTGTTGATCCACTTTTCTCTGATACCTCTGATACACTTATATTAAGATGTTATGTATTATTCCTTGGTAGCCAAAGTGATCAGGTTAGAATAATATCAAGTTATCATTCTATTTTAATGAATCCAGAACTCAAGATTCTAATGTAGATTAATAAACACAAGATAGGATGGTAAACATGCCTTTAAGTTATAAAGATGGTATCATCTTGAATCTTATTTCTTTTCTATATAATGTTAATTATCAACAAGTCACAGATTATTTTATTATTCATCGTAAAGATGCATAATTTGAATTGTAATAATGAACTCCTGTATATACAATGTCTCAATTCAAAGTGCTAACTCACTAATGTATAGCTTGTGGCACTATATTAGAAACTCAAAAAATGTCGATTTGAACCAAACCAAACTAATGTTATGTGCTTCTCCAATTATCAACAAGAAAATGTCTTGCCATATCACTATAATTTTCCAGTGGGTGTTGTTGGGGAAAGTGGGGAATGTCAAAGTATGAACCAATTAAGCAGATCTAGAATAACTAAAATTTCATTTTCATGCTACCAAGAATTATAGCAATATAACTGAAAAATATTGCCATCTACTTTTCCGCACAGCAACAGATAATTTATTCTACTTTCTACAATCTCTAGTAAAATTTTCTAGATTGTATTAAGGATAACTAACATTTGTTTCTCTCATTGCTTACAGAATCCTTTTACATAAATATTTCATTTGATCTCACTCATCTCTGTGAAGTAAATAAAATATTTCAAAGGTGTAGAAAGCTAAACTTTGGAGACATTTATCGACATCTAAAGTGCAGAGTTACTAAAAAAATGAAACTAGAATTCAAACTCATCATTCAACTCAAAATTTCATCGTTTCCAGTACACCACATGCACATTTAGATGATAGTGAGAGAGATAGAGAGATAAGAGATAGATAGAGATATACATATAGATATACATAGGTACAATTTCTTCTACAAGGAAACCAATGAAGCTCTCTTACACAAATTTAAAAATAATAAAACCCAGAACACCATAAATTCCTGAGATCAGATCAAGCTTCGTTTTGATCTTCTGCCTCTCTCAGTCAAAGCTGTGCTTTCACAAACTTCTTTTAAATTTTGATTCGCTATAAGGAAACCAAAAACTTCTATGGGCATTAGTGTGACCCTATGGCTGTGGGCCTCCTCCGGAGGATATTGACAGAACACGTCCCTCTTTGACATCAAGAGTCTGGGAACATGAACTGTGACTGCGTACCCCATGCTAAGCAGCTGAAACCCACTGGCCTCCAACGTTTGCTGCAACCAGCAGGTTCCCCTGCTTGGATTTCTCTTTTAATGAACAGAGCCAGCTGGTGGCCCGTGAGTTTCCCAGACAGCAAGAGCTTCCTTTTCCATGACTCTGCCTGAGTCTTTTGTAAAGAAACACTATCTGGTTTTTTTCTGTACCTTCCTATAAACTCATATTCTTAGTGTATTCAGCCCCTAAGAAATTTCCGAGAATGTTTCTCTTCCAAAAATACTTTTATATTGATGTATATTCTCATGTCACTACTTGTGTGCATGCTATATCTCAACTAGATTACAAACTTTAAGCTCCAGGAAGTGAGACAGGACTGGGCTTTCCTTTTCTCAACCCCTTCTAAGCTGCTTCAGCCAACTCTAGAAACACTCCCCTGGTATAGTCCTGGATATTTCATAGGTGCTTAAGGATCTTGGCTAATTGCACTAGTCACATTGTAGATTGAGTTAGCAGAAGAGGACCTCCTCTCAAATAGTGTAAAATCTAAGACAGATAGCATTGGTTTAAAAAATTGTAAAAGAAATCCAGTATAGAAGATGCTTTACAAATGCACACAGGAAATTCATTTAAAAACATTAATATTACATTCAAGTAAAGGTTTGAATTTTCTATTGTGATATTGTAAATACATTATTTAATTTATAACTGTCTATATCTAGGGAAACAAAGAAAATTTGTACCGGGTCTAAGATAAGCTACATGTTAAAGACAGGAGTTTAAGGGACAGGAAAAATGAAAAGAAAGCAAGATAATGAAGGACATTCTAGCCTTTGATTGAGTCCTAGGGAAAAGCTTGAGACTCAAATAGGATTGGAGCTTGTTCGTAATTAACATGTTCTAGGTTGAACTTTACAAAATTGACATTTTTTGTAGGTCAAAAATGGTCAAATATTGGCTCTTTCATTTAGTTTCCCCTAATAAATACACTCATACACTCAATAATTAATCAACAAACATGACTGAGCATCTACCAATGGACAAGAATATTGATGGAGGAATTCAACAGTTGAATTGATATGGCCATATAAAAAGGCTATGCCAACCCTAAAGAAAGTTGAGCAATAAGTTCCTCTGAAGACATTATTTCTGAAGTAAACATTGGAAAATGATATAGGCTTCTTCCATTAATCATTTGTAAATTATATACTTCTCTAAAAGTGAAAAAAAAAATCACTGCCCAGATTATAAGGACTGATACATTTCTTAGAGAAAAATTAGACATATAATAATATGAGGTAGTAACTGATGCTTAAGTTCAGAGAAAAACAGCAATTATTAGGCTATCCTTTGGGTAACATCAAATTCTCAATTAAACCTCACTAGAGATCACTCAAACTATTACTTTTTTATTAATCTAATGAGGACAAGAGATAAAATTATAACTTTTTATTTTTAAATCTCTCCCTTTTCACACAAGGGCGTGTGCATGCATGTGTGTGTAAGTGTGTGAATGATTGCCTCATTATCCAACTCTGTCTTAACTGGTCCTACACACACACACACATGTACACACACAGACTTAAATAAAGATACTTCAGGACAATTTGATTCCTATTACAAATTACGTTCATTATACCACATTTCTATAGCTGAGTAAATAAGATGTATATTTTATTTACCCATTTCTAAATGATTGTATAGATATTTTTTATTGTGTGGTTCATTTTCACAAGTGTTTTACCATTTTAACATTGACCCATAAATTGCGTACCCTAGTTTGGGAAAAAGTTCATATTTTGACCCGCTAGCAATTAGGCCTATATTTAATGTGTATATATATCATTGTTATTTTATTATTTAATTAGGGTAAGTGGAAATCACTGCCAGCTCTTCCTCAGAGCCTTTCACAGTCCCTTATATTTTCCATTCATTCAATTTTAACATTTCTAAGCCGGATTTGGATAAATTTCTTCTAAAAGATGAATGGGAATAATCAAGAGATGGAATTTGCTACCTCTCTCTGCATCATATATGCTAGGGGCTTGACTATCTGTTTCTTAAAAAATATTTTAAGAACTTATTAATTTTATCATTCTTAATTTTAAGCATAAGATCACCATATAGCCTTTGTATGAAATAAATTTCATGTTGTCAAAGTTTATTCTAACCAAGTAACAGTTACAGAATTATTCCCCAAAGAAATATGTTACTAGCTGTAAAAAAAAAAATCAAAATATTTTTTAAAGCTTTAAAAATAATTTTTAAAGCATATTACTATCTTTTAAATAGACAATGTGTAAGGCACTTTCATCTATAATGGTGTGCAGAAGTCAGTGAATCCTCTCCACAAAATAATAATAGTAATAATATAAAACTGAACAAATACAATTATGTCAGAGCTCTGAAAATCAATCAAAGCCAGTTCATTCTTGATAAACTACTCAAAATTTGGTTAAGAACAGCGAGAGTCAGTGGCCTTGCCAAGGGTTGCTCTTATTCACCCCCTCAGCACCTACCCAGCTCAGTTGGAAAAAACAAGAGCTTTAACAGTTTGGGGCTGGCCTCAAAAACAGCAGCTTTACTGCCAGAGGGGATGTAGCACCAATTTGGGGGACAGAAGAAAATCTGTGATTTTATCAACTAAAAGTGGCAAAGTTGGAGGGAAACAAACTATTGGAAACCTTCTCTGAAGTTGCAGTCCTAGTTTGGACAAGCAGTAGATTAGTCAGAGATTTAACTGGGAGAAACTAAAAACGAGAAAACTATAAAAAGGCAACATAATCTCCCACATAGCTTGCTGCTAGGGAGCTACCATATGTATGGGAAAGACTCAAGCAACCTGGGCAGAAATTAAAAGCCAAAGGAGACCAGAGAACTAAATGAACTTTGAATACACTCCCCGAGTCACAATCAGATAGGATGACAGAGTGGAAGCCTTCTTGGTTAGGAAAGTTTGAGCATAATATTTGTCCATATGTTTGGCTGACCTCTGATCTGTGCAGACTTAGACTTTCTAGGGCAGCCCTATGGAGCCAGGATAAAAACTAAAAATTGAAATTAAAAACTAGCAAAGACATCACTGTATCCACCATGGAAGGGAACCCAGCTAACTCCAGGTGCAAGATACACAAAGATATCCAAGCCTAGTCATATCATAGTAAAACTGCTGAAAAATAAATCAACTCATCACGTACCAAGAAAACAATATGATTAACAGCTGATTTCTCATCAGAAACAATGGAGGCCTAAAGGGAGTGGGATGACATAATCTTCTGTAAGGAAAAATAAAGCTATCAACCAAGAACTCTACATATAGCAAAGATATCTTCTAAAACAATAAAGTTAAAAGACAACCAGGTGAAGAAAAACTGAGATAATTTGTTGATAAAACATGCGATTTACAAGAAACTCTAAAGGAATTCCTTCAGATTGAAAGAAAATACCATATAGTAACTTGAATGCAGAAGAAGGAATGAAGAACACCAGAAATGATATCTATGCATAAATATAAAGTAAAGTAGACTTTTCTATTTAATTATCTTGATTTCTTTAAAAAACATTGAAGTGTTTAAAGAAAAGATTATAACAATGTATTGCTGGGTTTTTAAACACATAGCAATATAACCTATGAAAATAATAGTACAAAGGAAATGGGAAGAAATGGAGCTACAGTGTAGAGGAGTTAATTTATTTTACTAGACTGAATCAGTGTATACCTAATGGAAATTGTAATAAATAAAAATGCATATTGTAAACTCTAGAGTAAATATTTTTAATTGAAAATTAAGCTCCAAAATCCTTTATTTAACACAAAGAAGGCATTTATTTAACACAAATAGAAGAGGATGGGATGCTTCCAAATCCATTTTATGAGGCCAGCATTATCCTGAAACCAAGAACAGACAAGGACACTAGAAGAAAAGAAAATGACAGGCTAACATCCCTGATGAACATAGGTGCAAAAATCCTCAAGAAAATATTAGCAATACAAATTCAACAATACATTAAAAGGATCAAACACCACAGTCAAGTGGGATTTATTCCAGGGATACAAGGATGTCTCAACATCCACAATCAGTCAATGCAATATACCACATTAACAAAATAAAGGATAAAAACCACATAATCATTTCAATAGATGAAGAAACAGAATTTGATAAATTTCAACATCCGTTTATGATAAAAACTCTCAACAAAGTTGGTATAGAGGGAATGTACCTCAACATGATAAAGGCCATATATGACAAGCCCACAGCTAACACCATACTCAATGGTGAAAACCTGAAAGCTTTTCGTCTAAGATCAGGAACAAAACAAGGATGCCCACTCTCACCACTTTTATGCAACAAGTTTTAGCCAGAGCAATTAGGCAATAAAAATAAATAAGGCATCCAAATCAGAACAAAAGAAGGAGAAACTGTCTCTATTTGCAGGTGACACGACATTATATATAGAAAGCCCTAAAGATACTGTCAAAAACTGTTAGAACTAATAAATTCAGTAAAGTTGTAGGATACAAAATCAATACACAAAAATCAGTTGCATTTCTATAGACTAATAACAAACCATCAGAAAGAAAAATATTTTAAATCCCATTTACAATTGCACCAAAAGGATTAAATACTTAGGAGCAAATTTGACGAAGGAGGTGAAAGACCTGTACGCTGAAAACTACAAGACATTGATGAAAGAAATTGAAGACACAAATAAATGGAAAGATATTCCTTGCTCTTGGGTTAGCAGAATTAATACTGTTAAAATGTCCATACTACCCAAAGTACTCTGCAGATTCAATGCCATCCCTATCAAAATTTCAAAGGCATTTTTCACAGAAATAGAACAAACAATCTTAAAATTTGAACGGAACCACAAAAGAACCCGCATAACCAAATCAATCTTGAGAAAGAAGAACAAAGCTGGAGGCATCACACTTCTTGATTTTAAACTATATTACAAACCTATGGTAATCAAAACAATATGGTACTGACATATAACACTGGCATATAACAGTTTTATATAACCTAACAGTCACATACATCAATAGAAAAGAATAGAGAGCCCAGAAATTAGCTCACACATATATGATCAATTAATTTGCAACAAAGGAATCAAAAATACACAATATGGAAAAGATAGCCTCTTCAATAAATGGTATTGGGAAAACTGGATATCCGCATGCAAAAAAATGAAACTGGACCAGAATCTTACACCACACACAAAAATCAGCTCAAAATGATTAAAGACTTGAATCTAAGACCTGAAATCATAAAACTCCTAGAAGACAACATAGGGGCTAAGCAACTTGACACTAGTCTTGGCAATGATTTTTTGGATTTGACACCAAAAGCAAGGCAACAAAAGTAAAAATAAACAAATGGAACTACATCAGACTAAAAAACTTCTACACAGCAAAGCAAACCAGCAACAAAATGAAAAGGCAGCCTACTGAATGGGAGAAAATACTTGCATATCATATATCTGACAAGGGATTAATACACAAAATGTATAAAGACCTCACACAACTCAATAGAAAAAATCAAATTAAAAAATGAGTGGAGGATCTGAATAGACATTTTTCTAAAGAAGATATACAAATGGCCAAAAGATGCTCAGCAGCATTAATCATTGGAGAAATGCAAATCAAACCCACAATGTGATATCACCTCGTACCTGTTCAAATGGCTATTATCAAAAAGACAAGAAAGAACAAGTCTTGGTGAGGACGTGGAGAAAAGGGAATATCTGTGCACTGTTGGTAGGAATGTAAATTGGTGCAACCACTATGGAAATCAGTATGGAGTTTCCTCAAAAAAAAAATAAAAATAGAACTATCATATGATCCAGCAACTCCCTTCTAGGTATTTATCTGAAGGAAACAAAATCACTATGTCAAAAAGATATCTGTACCTCCTATTCACTGCAGCATTATTACAATAGCCAAGACATGGAAGCAACCAAAGTGTCCATCAACAGATGAAGGGATAAAGAAAATGTGTAATATATACGCAATGGAATTTATTCAGCCATGAGAAAGAAGGAAATCCTGCCATTTGTAACAACATGAATGAAACTTAAGGGCATTATACTAAGTGAATTAAGTCAGATAGAGAAAGGTAAATACCGTATGAGCTCACCTATATCTAGAGTCTAAAAAACAACCAAGCTCAGAGATACAGAGAACAGATTTGTGGTTGCCAGAGGTGGGGGTTGGGAGTTGGCAAAATGTGTGAAGGTAGTCAAAAGGTACAGAATACCAGTTGTAAGATAAATAAGTCCCAGAGATATAATGTACAACATGGCTACTATAGTTCACAATACTATATTGTATGTTTGAAAGTTGCTAATGGGGTAAATTTTAAAAGCTCTCATCACAAGAAAAAATATTGAAACTATGTGTGATGAAGGACGTTTACTAAACTTGTGGCAATCATTTCACAATATATAAATATACCAAATCATTATGTTGCAACCCTAAAAAAATTACATTCAGGGGCTGGCCTGGTGGTGTAGTAGTTAAGTTTATACACTCCGCATCAGCAGCCCGGGCTTCAGTGGTTCGGATCCCGGGTATGGACCTACACACTGCTTGTCAAGCCATGCTGTGGCAGGTGTCCCACATATAAAATAGAGGAAGATGGGCACAGATGTTAGCTCAGGGCCAATCTTCCTTAAAAAAAAATTACATTAATTATTGCATCAAAAAATAAACTTAGAAAAAGTATAAGACTGAGCTCTGGAAACTATTAAAACATTGCTGAGAGAAATTAAAGAATATCTAAATAAATGGAGAAATGTTCCAAATTCATAGATTGAAAGACTCATTAGGGGCTGGCTGGGTGGTGCAGTGGTTAAGCGGCCTGGGGTCTGCCGGTTTGGATCCCGGATGTGGACATGGCACCACTTGGCAAAAGCCATGTTGTGGTAGGCGTCCCACATATAACGTAGAGGAAGATGGGCACGGATGTTAGCTCAGGGCCAGTCTTCCTCAGCAAAAAGAGGAGGATTGGCAGCAGTTAGCTCAGGGCTAATCTTCCTAAAAAAAAAAAAAAAAAAGACTCAGTAGTGTTAAGATGGCAATTCTCAAAAGAACAAAAGGATATTGATAGGCAAAATAAATGAATTCAGACTGTTACTTCACACTGCATCCTTTTCTCATACACTCCCACACACCATAGACCAAAGTAACTTGAGATAAATTATAGATCTAAATCTAAGAACTAAATTATAAAACTACTAGAAGAACACAGGTTAGATTGAGCAAAGATTACTTAGGTACAAGACTAAAAACATGGTCTATGGCAGAAAGAATTGAAAACTGAAATAAATTATACCTCATCAAAATTTATGAAAATGAAAATACAAGCTACAGACTAGGAGAAAATAATTTCAAATCATATATCTGACATAGTACTTGTATCCAGACTACATTTTTTTCATCTTACAACTCAATAATAAGAAAATAATCTGATAAAAAAAATTGGCAAAGATTTGAATAGACATTTCACCAAAGAAGACCTATGGATAGCTAATAAGCACATGAAAAGATGTTCAACATAATTCGTCATTGCACAGAAAAATGTAAATTAAAATCACAACGAGATATCACTACATACACAGTAGAATAGCTATAATCAGAAAGACTGGCAATATTAAGTGTTGGCAATGATGTGGAGCTGCTGGGGTCCTCATATGTTACTGGTGAAAATGTGAAATGGCACAGCCTCTTTAGAAAACAGTTTGATAGTTTCTTGAAAAAAGTTTTAAGCATAAACGTGCCAAATGACCCAGCAACTCTACCCCTAGGTATCTACCCAAGAGAAATAAAAATATTTGTCCACACAAAGACTTTTATATGAATATTCATAGCCCCATTATTCATGATAGCAAAAATTGGAAATAAACCAAATGTCAATCAAACAGCTCATGGATACCTAAAATGGTACTCAGTAACAAAAAGCAACAAACTACTGATATGTGCTGCAGTAGAGATGAACCTTGAACACATTATGCTTTGTGAAGGAAGCCAGACCCTAAAGACTACACGTTGTATGATTCCATTTATATCAAAAATGTAATGGTGTCGTTAAAAAAAAAAAACTCAGAGAAACCAAAAACAAGTCAGTGGTTTCCTGGGATTGGGGAGAGGAGCAGTGTTTGACACCAAATAGGCACAAGGGAACCTTCTGAGATGACAGTAGTGTCCTGAAACTAGATCTGAATTTGAATTGTACATTTACAATGACTGAATTTTGTGGTATAGAAATTATACCTCAACAGAGTTGTTTAAAAAAATCTGTGCCTACTGGAAAAAAATTGCCATCAGCAGAATAAAGAAGAAAAACTGCTTCTATTAATTTGTTTAATATGATCACAAAATAACATTCAATATTTATTGAAGACCATTAACCAGTTATTTACTTTAGTAGTTATTCTAGGTAGGATGTTGGCTATTACGTAGTTTTACTTATGTTTTTCCTTTTGTAAGAACTAAACTGATTAATTGGTGTATTCAACCATTATAATATGTCATTTTCTCTTACTGAAATAGACTGCCCATTCTTTTTTTTATTAATGTTATGATAGATTACAACCTTGTGAGATGTCAGTTGTACATTATTGTTAGTCATGTTGTGGGTACACCTCTTCCCCCTTTGTGCCCTCCCCCCACCCCCCCTTTTCCCTGGTAACCACCGATCAGATCTCCTTGTCAATATGTTAACTTCCACCTATGAGTGGAGTCATATAGAGTTCATCTTTCTCTGACTGTCTTATTTCGCTTAACATAATACCCTCGAGGTCCATCCACGTTGCTGCGAATGGGCCAATTTTGTCTTTTTTTATGGCTGAGTAGTATTCCATTGTGTATATATACCAATCATCAGTTTCTGGGCATGTAGGTTGGTTCCACGTCTTGGCTATTGTAAATAATGCTGCGATGAACATAGGGGTGCAAGGGACTCTTGGGATTTCTGATTTCAGGTTCTTAGGATAGATACCCAGTAATGGGATGGCTGGGTCATAGGGTATTTCTATTTTTAACTTTTTGAGAAATCTCCATACTGTTTTCCATAGCGGCTGTACCAGTTTGCATTCCCACCAACAGTGTATGAGGGTTCCTTTTTCTCCACAACCTCTCCAACATTTGTCGCTCTTGGTTTTGGATGTTTTTGCCAATCTAACGGGTGTAAGGTGATATCTTAGTGCAGTTTTCATTTGCATTTCCCTGATGATTAGCGATGATGAACATCTTTTCATGTGTCTATTGGCCATATTTATGTCTTCTTTTGAGAAATGTCTGTTCATGTCCTCTGCCCATTTTTTGATCGGGTTGTTTGTTTTTTTGTTGTTAAGCCGTGTGAGTTCTTTGTATATTATGGAGATTAACCCTTTGTCGGATAAGTGGCTTGTAAATATTTTTTCCCAATTAGTGAGCTGTTTTTTTGTTTCAATCCTGTTTTCCCTTGCCTTGAAGAAGCTCTTTAGTCTGATGAAGTCCCATTTGTTTATTCTTTCTATTGTTTCCCTCAACTGAGGAGTTATAGTGTCCGAAAAGATTCTTTTGAAACTGATGTCAAAGAGTGTACTGCCTATATTCTCTTCTAGAAGACTTATTGTTTCCGGCCTAATCTTTAGGTCTTTGATCCATTTTGAGTTTATTTTGGTGTGTGGTGAAAAAGAATGGTCAATTTTCAATCTTTTGCATGTGGCTGTCCAGTTTTCCCAGCACCATTTGTTGAAGAGACTTTCTTTTCTCCATTGTAGGCCCTCTGCTCCTTTGTTGAAGATTAGCTGTCCATAGATGTGTGGTTTTATCTCTGGGCTTTCAATTCTGTTCCATTGATCTGTGGACCTGTTTTTGTACCAGTACCATGCTGTTTTGATCACTGTAGCTTTGTAGTATGTTTTGAAATCGGGTTGTGATTCCGCCAGCTTTGTTTTTCTTGCTCAGGATTGCTTTAGCAATTCACAGTCTTTTCTTGCCCCATATGAATTTTAGGTTTCTTTGCTCAATTTCTGTGAAGAATGTTCTTGGGATTCTGATTGGGATAGCATTGAATCTGTAGATTGCTTTAGGTAGTAGGGACATTTTAACTATGTTTATTCTTCCAATCCATGTGCATGGAATGTCTTTCCATCTCTTTATGTCGTCGTCAACTTCTTTCAAGAAAGTCTTGTAGCTTTCATTGTAGAGATCCTTCACTTCCTTGGTTAAGTTTATCCCAAGGTATTTTATTCTTTTCGTTGTGATTGTGAATGAGATTGAGTTCTTGAGTTCTTTTTCTGTTAGTTCATTGTTAGTGTATAGAAATGCTACTGATTTATGTATGTTGATTTTATACCCTGCTACTTTGCTGTAGTTGTTGATTATTTCTAATAGTTTTTCTACGGATTCTTTGGGGTTTTCTATATGTAAGATCATGTCGTCTGCAAACAGCGAGAGTTTTACTTCTTCATTACCTATTTGGATTCCTTTTATTTCTTTTTCCTGCTGAATTTCTCTGGACAACACCTCCAGTACTATGTTGAATAGGAGTGGTGAAAGAGGGCACCCTTGTCTTGTTCCTGTCCTCAGAGGGATGGCTTTCAGTTTTTGTCCATTGAGTATGATGTTGGCTGTGGGTTTGTCATATATGGCCTTTATTATGTTGAGGTACTTTCCTTCTATACCCATTTTATTGAGGGTTTTTATCATAAATGGGTGTTTGATCTTGTCGAATGCTTTCTCTGCATCTATTGAGATGATCATGTGGTTTTTGTTCTTCATTTTGTTGATGTAGTGTATCACGTTGATTGACTTGCGGATGTTGAACCATCCCTGTGTCCCTGGTATAAATCCCACTTGATCATGGTGTATAATCTTTTTGATGTATTGCTGTATTTGGTTTGCCAGAATTTTGTTGAGGATTTTTGCATCTATGTTCATCAGTGATATCGGCCTGTAGTTCTCCTTCTTTGTGTTGTCCTTGTCAGGTTTGGGGATCAGAGTGATGTTGGCTTCATAGAATGTGTTAGGGAGTACTCCATCTTCCTCAATTTTCTGGAATAGTTTGAGAAGAATAGGTATTAAGTCTTCTTTGAATGTTTGGTAGAATTCTCCATGAGAAGCCGTCTGGTCCTGGACTCTTATTTTGGGGGAGGTTTTTCATTACTGTTTCTATTTCCTTACTTGCGATTAGCCTATTCAGATTCTCCATTTCTTCCTGATTCAGTTTGGGGAGGTTGTAGGAGTCTAGGAAGTTGTCCATTTCTTCCAGGTTGTTCAATTTGTTGGCATATAGTTTTTCATAGTATTCTCTGATGATCCCTTGTATTTCATTGGTATCTGTTGTGATTTCTCGTCTCTCATTCCTAATTTTATTTATTTGAGATTTCTCTCTTCTTTTCTTGGTGAGTCCGGCTAAAGGTTTGTTGATTTTGTTAATTTTTTCGAAGAAACAACTCTTTGTTTCATTGATCCTTTCTACTGTCTTTTTTGTTTCAATATCGTTTATTTCTGCTCTTATTTTTATTATTTCCCTCCTTCTACTGACTCTGGGCTTTGTTTGTTCTTCTTTTTCTAGTTCTGTTAGGTGTCGTTTGAGGTTGCTTATGTGAGCTTTTTCTTGTTTAGTGAGGTGAGCCTGTATTGCGATGAATTTCCCTCTTAGGACTGCTTTTGCTGCATCCCAAATGATTTGGTATGTCGTGTTCTCATTTTCATTTGTCTCCAGATAATATTTGATTTCTTCTTTAATTTCTTCAATGATCCATTGTTTGTTCAGAAGCGTGTTGTTTAGTCTCCACATTTTTGCACCTTTCTCTGCTTTTTTCTTGTAGTTGATTTCTAGTTTCATAGCATTATGATCAGAAAGGATGCTTGGTATTATTTCAACTCTCTTGTATTTATTGATGTTTGCTTTGTTTCCCAAAATATGGTCAATCCTTGAGAATGTTCCATGTGCACTTGAGAAGAATGTGTAACCTGCTGTTTTTGGATGAAGTGTTCTATATGTATCTATTAAGTCCATCTGGTCTAATTTTTCATTTAATTCTATTATTTCCTTGTTGATTTTCTGTCTGGATGTTCTGTCCATTGGTGTTAATGGTGTGTGGAGGTCCCCTACTATTATTGTATTTTTGTTGATGTCTTCTTTTAGTTCTGTTAAGAGTTGCTTTACAAATTTTGGTGCTCCTGTGTTGGGTGCATATATATTTATAAGTGTTATGTCTTCTTGGTGGAGAGTCCCTTTTACCATTATGTATTGTCCCTCTTTGTCTTTCTTTATCTGTTTTGCTTTGAAGTCTACCTTGTCTGATATTAGTATAGAGACACCTGCTTTCTTTTGTTCATTATTAGCTTGGAGTATTGTTATCCATCCCTTCACTCTGAGTCTGTGTTTGTCTTTGGGGCTGAGGTGTGTTTCCTGGAGGCAGCATATTGTTGGGTCTTGTTCTTTGATCCATCCTGCCACTCTGTGTCTTTTGATTGGGGAGTTCAATCCATTTACATTTAGAGTGATTATTGAGATGTGGGGGCCTACCACTACCATTTTATGTCTTGTTTTCCAGTTTTCTTCAATTTCCTTTGTTTCTCGTCCCATGGTTTAATCTGTTCTGATGAAGAGCTGCTACTCTCTGTTGTTGTCCTTCTACTTATCTCCTCTGCTCTTGGTTTTGTAGCCCCTTTCCTTTTTTTGATTTTTCAGGAATGAGGGTTTTCCTGAGGATTTCCTGAAGAGGAGGTTTTGTGGCAATGAACTCCCTTAATTTTTGTTTATCTGGGAAAGTTTTTATTTCTTCATCGTATTTGAAGGATATTTTCGCTGGGTAGAGAATTCTCAGCTGTAGGTTTTTGTCCTTCAGATTTTTGAATATATTATTCCACTCTCTTCTAGCCTGTAAAGTTTCTGCTGAGAAATCTGCTGATAGCCTGATGGGGGTTCCTTTGTAGGTTAGTTTCTTTTGCCTGGCTGTCCTTAGTATTTTCCCCTTGTCATTGACTTTTGCTAGCTTCACTACTATATGCCGTGGGGTTGGTCTTCTTGCATTGATAAAGTTTGGAGATCTATTGGCTTTTGTCACCTGAAGATCCATCTCTCTCACCAGATTTGGGAAGTTCTCAGCCATTATTTCTTTGAATAGGCTTTCTGCCCCTTTCTCCTTCTCTTCTCCCTCTGGTATACCTATAATCCTTACGTTGCATCTCCTAATTGTGTCTGATAATTCTTGGAGAGTTTCTTCATTTCTTTTTAGTCTTACTTCTCTCTCCTCCTCTGCCTGCAGCATTTCTATATTGCCATCTTCCAAATTGCTAATTCTTTCCTCCATATTATCGGCCCTACTGTTCAGTGCATCTAGATTTTTCTTAATCTCCTCTATTGTGTTCTTCATTTCCAGTATTTCTGTTTGGTTCTTCTTTATCGTATCAAACTCTTTTGTGACATAGCTCCTGAACTCGTTGAGTTGTCTATCTGAATTCTCTCTTAACTCATTGAGTATTTTAATGATGGCTGTTTTGAAGTCATCGTCATTTAGGTTATATATTTCATTTTCTTTGAGATTGTTGTCTGTGTATTTGTTGTTTTCCTTCTGTTCTGGAGATTTAATGTATTTTTTCATATTGCTTGATGTTGTAGATTTGTGCCTCCACATAGAGATAGAGATTAGTTGCTCCTTCCACTTGTTTCTGCTGGTGTGGTGGGGGAGTAGCTGTTTATACTGCACCAACCAGGAACCCTATCCGCAGTTGCTAACTGGGCCTGGGCCCCTCCTCATAGTCACAGTGGTCCTTTGGATTCCCTCTTCTGCTGTGGGGGCTGTCACGGGGGGGCTTCAGGATGCTGGTGCCTACTGTTGCAGCCCACCTAGACGTGCTCCCTCCTTGGGGTCTGCAATGGTGTTATGAGCTTTTCCAGTCGCCAGGGGTAGGATCACTTATATTTGCCACTCCGTTACTGTTGGCACCCACAAAATCTCACTTGTCCACTATGGGTCGCATCAGAGCTATTGGCATCTTCTACAGTCTGTGGTTAGCTCGCCTAGCTATGCTACTTTTGTCCCGGGGTCTTCCAGCCTTGTGGCTGCCGGATGGGTGCTCTCTACTAGTGCTGTACAGAGGCTTTCACTGAGGCTGCTGTGAGCCTGTAGGGTTTCCCCCTAGGCTATGGAGCCGGGTCGCTGGAACTCCACTCAGCCCCAGTCCTGCTCCCCAGGAACTCGGGGAGCCCTTTGCCCCGACTGGGGGATAGCCGGAGATCCTGATTTCAGTGGTAGCTGGTCAGCTGCTGCCCTGCCTGATATTCTCCTCTCCAGGACCCTCCCGGTGTTGTGGATGCTGGGCATGGCCCCTCCGCTAATGTCAGACAGAGAGTTTTGTCTGCTGCCCAGGTGGAACTCTGGAGCTTCCCCCCCAGGCCGCGGAGCCAGCCTCTGGAGTTCCACCCAGCCCCAGTCCTCTCCGAGATCTCCGGCAATCCCTTGCCCCACCGGGTGGGCAACGGCAGCTGGGGGTCGCCTCGCCCTCTGGGATTCTCTCCAGGACTTTCCCAGAGTTGTGATTGCTGGGCGTGGCCCCTCCACTAATGGCAGACAGAGAGTTTTGTCTGCTGCCCGGGCGGAACTCTGGAGCTTCCCCCCGGGGGCGCGGAGCCAGCCTCTGGAGCTTCACCCAGCCCCAGTCCTCTCTGAGATCTCTGGCAATCCCTTGCCCGGGCGTGCAGGCAGTGGCAGCCAGGGGGCTGCCACGCCCTCTGTGATTCTCTCTGGGACCTTCCGGGCGCCGTGGACACCAGGCGGGATCTCCCCGCCAATGGCGGAGCGAGACTCTCCCCGCGGGCTCAAGTGTGTAACTCTAGAGTTTCCCTCTGCATTTAGTAGTAATTGCGGGGGGTTTAGGTAGGGTTCTGGTCACCTGTTTCCACCGTCGCTCCTCTGGTGTGTGCTCGCTCCTGCCCTAGGTGTGTGTTGATCTTCTGGGGGCGTCCGTTGGAAGAAAGCCGCATGCAGGTACTAGGCTGTTTGGTCGGGGTCGGAGAGTTTTCACCTATCTCCACCTCCTCCCGGAGGGAAGTCCGTCCACCTTCTGATGTATAGTCACGTAGGTCTCTCAGACGTCCTGAGATGCTATCTGGATATCCTTTGTTAAGCAATGAGTGTCCAAATAATTGTAGACTCAAAGGGGGAGAGACAAAGAGGACTACTCACGGTGCCATCTTCTAGACTGCCCATTTTTGAAGTTTTTTATACACTGAAACGAATCACAGTAAAATACTAACAAGTTGTTGAGTTTAATAGATGCTTAAAGTCAATTGAAAACTAAGGAATAGCTATGGAAATTATACGCACAAAGCTGCCTCTGTATGGCAAATATTTCCCCTTTTATTGAAAGTAGTCAGAATCAAATCAATCTGACTCAAATATGTCTTTGTATCAGACATAACTCCTGACCCTTCTCCTTGACAAATGTACAGAAATGCTATTTCCCAGCCACTGGAGAATGCAGAGTCCTGACTCTGATTAAATTGCCTAGTATGTGCTAGGCATGCAAGAACATTTTTAAGCTTTAAATTTATTTCTCCTCTAGAATGCAAAGGAGAAATCGCTACAATTCAGATAGACAACTGCACAGAGATGTCACTTAAGAAGAAAATATGGGAAGCAAACGATTTTCCAACCATGTTCAAATTCTCTGTCACAAACCTTAGAACCAAATGAATACCATCCTTTATAAGTACATACGAAAAGGAAGAATTCGCTGGGATGTTAGCAATTGGGTTTTTTTTAAATGCAAGAAAATTCAGATAGGTCAGTATATTCTTATTATGTGTGTTATAAACTTATTTTGGGCTATATGCCTAACCTAGTCTGGTAAAGATCTTAGTGACTTTTGTAGAACCAAACTAAAATGGAGTCATTTATGTCAGGGACAAAATGCAGATGGTCAACACAGGCACATAAAGGAAACTTAACCTAACCTTACAGGAAAGTACTGGCCTCAGAAATCCACAGAGGACACCAACCAATCCCCAAACGCCAAGTCTGTTCCCACCATATCTGAACTTCTTTGTTTCCTTGACTCAGCTACCCCAGTCCAGATAGGGAAGAAGACCACTACGCAACCAATCAGCTGAAAAAGCCAAATAACTCCCAAATTTACCCATAAAAATCCCTTAGTCTGTGAGCAACTCGGAACTCATTGCTCCCATAGCCTTGAGTTTCCCAGCTTGCAGGTCAAAAGCCTTGCAAAAACACTCGTCTTTCTGCTTTGATTTTCTTTGTTTGTTTTTTGGGGTTTTGTGTGTGTGTGTGTGTTCTGCTGAGAAAGATTAGCCCTGAGCTAACATCTGTTGCCAATCTTCCTCTTTTTTTCTTGCTTGAGGAAGAGTCAACCTCAGCTAACATCTGTGCCAGTCTTCCTCTATTTTATTTGTGGGTCGCCGCCACAGCATGGCTGACAAGTGCTCTAGGTCCACACCCGGAATTCAAACCTACGAACCCAGCCTCCCGAAGTGGAGCACACTGAACTTAATCACCAGGCCATGGAACTGGCCCCTCTGCTTTGTTTTATTCAGTGTGCAGAGTTTGGTTTTTGACATTTCACCCCCTTGACAGTCTGGGATACCCGTAGTCTATGCTTAGTTCACAGTATTACAAGTGGAGTTATTTCATAGAATAGAAATATAAAAGGGAAATAGAAGTCGAAATAACATCTGGCTTTCACTGGGTCCTTTGATTGAAATCGTTTATCACTGACGAGAAGCTCAAAATGACTAAGAAGTTCTTTCACTTCATGGTAGAGAATAGTCAACTCCTAGACGATAGCTGACGCAATGCATCTTGTCTTGGAATTTACTCTAAAGATTTAAAATAAAAGGTATGTGATAGTCATAAACAAGTTCCCCCAGTCATCATCATTATATTTTCATTGTCCCTCTAAAATATTATGGGCAAATGACAATGAAACTTGAGATTATTTCTTATCCTACTGGTGAGTACCAGAGTGAAGGAAAATGTCATGCCAATGACAGTAGGAGAAAAGTGCACCCACTATCCGCTACCACTTGGCTGCCTTAAGTTCTGTTGCCACTGATTTATTCTATTACCCTCCTGTCTGAACTTAGCAGCTCATATCTCTCAATCCAAGTAGCAGTGTTAGGGCCGTCTTAGGATGCTGCAGTTTGCCGTTGTTTGCTGCCAGAGCATAACCTAGCCAACCCAGACTCTGTAAAGAGACTGTGCATGTATTCTTTTTGCTACTGAAACTATTCTGAGGGACCTACACACAGTAGGCTGTGAACAGCTGCCACGTCTGTCACATCTTCCAAATAAACCCTGGAGATCAATGGATCAGTAAATGTCACAGTTAAATCACCCTCTCTCCAGCACCAGCATTATTATCGCCAACTCAGACCATGAAAGGTTAGATTACTTCTTACATATTCCCAAAAACTCAACAAAGGACTTAAGATTTGGACACAGCTCTCCCAATTTCTCCAAGAGTTGCCTACCTCTCTGCTGGCTGCTTTGTGTGCCTTTGTAATAAGGCACGACTCAGCATACGATTCACACTGTTCTACTACCCTCCTCCTCAGTCCTCAAACTTCTCTTCAATCAGTGAAAGCCTGCCAGAAAGTTTTTATCTTCTCTTTTTTTTTCAATCCTATTTGAAAGAAAACTCCCAAAGAAGTGGGAGTATATTGTCTGGGTTTAGTGAGGGCTTATAACAGAAATTATTCATCATTCTTACACATGCTTTCCTCAGTTTGGTATAGAATCAATTGTAAGCCAAAGTCCTCAACACAGAGTCAGAGACTGAAAAAAATAGAAGAATACAACAACAAAGAACTATTTCTCATTGGTGTTCTTCTAGACAAATCTGTTCAATATGGAATAGGCATTTCTTTATGGTTTTTGCCATTGTATGATTTTGAGTTTTGTGCATTAATAATTAAAAAATTCTATTTTCAATTTACTTCATAATTAAAACTTTCTTTTTACTTTGTTTCAAACCTACAGAAACCTAGCAAGTGAAAGACTTTATGCACTGAAGCTGAATGAAACCAATCTCATTGAAGGTCACATTTAGAACTTTGAACCTCCAGTTGTTCAATGTTTCTTTCACTCTGAAAATACTGTGACCATATAGAAGAATCTCAACGTTATCATTTGAATGCAATCATTATTCTACTTGGCAAATTACATAAGTTTCTGTTGGCAACCAAGGTCAATAGCTTCTTTACACAATCCAAGAATAAAAATTAAACCCCAACATTTCAGCATTTTTAGAGAGAAAGAAAATTTAAGACTCCCTGTAATATGTATTTAAGTTTAGAAAACTGTACATTTATAAAGTGTAAAAACTCAATGAATTTGAAATACCCAGTTCTTTCTTAAAGAGAATTTACCACATTTCTTTGAGAGTGTTATATTATATTAAAGTATTACTTCCTGTTTTTTCATAAAATCTAGGAAAATCTTCCTAATTCCACTTGGAAACTATTCTTCATTCCACTATCATTCAATTAAAAACAAAGGACTTACAAAATTGTGTTCACTTTTATTTATATAAGTCAACAACGATCCCAAGTAAGTTCTTCCTCTTCTAAAGTTTATATTTGATTTAATATATTATTTTTCTGCTCTGATATTAATATTTATACATTTTTATATTACATTATATCCTTTTCCTAAAGTCTAGGAATCTATAATTATTATTATTAGAAGAGGTGGGTTTTTTTAAACCACCTCCTCTTAAATCCACACACTCATTTCTCAGGTTCCTTTTCAGCCTTCCTTAACCAAAAACAATAATAATATTTGAAGTGAAATGATCCTCCTCCATTAATGTTGTTTGTGATAATAAGTTAACACTCAGTTTGAATTTCATAAATTATCTTATATTTCACATATCTTGCATTTGGCAGTAAAGACTCAAGTTCAGCACATATTTTTCTATACCGAATAAACTAGAAGGAATTAGAAAATTCACTAGAACCCTCATTATTGGACATTAGCCAAACAAAAGAGAGAGTCTCCATGTAGTCGGGTCTTCCTTACTTAATCTTTCCATATTTCCACCTGTTTATAGTCCTGCCTCATGATAAATTATAATAGCCCAATAAGGAAGGCAGTTTGCATTAGGTCGTATAGAACCAGAGTGGGCTGGAGAAAACAGTGTGATCCATATCTACAGGGGTTCTCAGATGATATCAAACATTGCCAAGTAATGTTACTGCATTAATACTACAACACACAAATTATCAGTAAAAGCCATTAATAAGTAGCAAATAGCTAAATCTAAGGTTTACTCATGTGTATGTACATGTGTGTCTGTGTATGGTATGTGTATGCACAAGGTATGTGTGTGTGTGTGTGATATCTGTGGGTGGTATCTGTGTGTATGCCCATGGTGTCTGTGTGCATTTGTGTGTGTGTGATGTCTACAAGTCTGTGTGTGTGCATGGTATGTGTGTGCATGGTGTTTGTGTGTGTGTCAGTGTGCATGTGTGATGTCTATGTGTGATGTCTGTGTGTGTGTGGTATGCGTGTGCATGGTGCTCGTGTGTGTCAGTGTGCATGTGTGATGTCTGTGTGGTGTCTGTGTGCATGGAATGTGTGTGCAAAGTATGCATGTGTGTGTGTGTGCGCGTATAGGACAGACATGCAGGAGGACAAAGAAACTGAAATGAGAGAGAAAAGGAAAGAAGATGGATCGTAGAAAGCCAAAGACCATTTTCCTTCTTTCAGAGCTGATCTCTCCCACAGGATCAGGCAGCTTTTGAGGCTGGAAAGTATGGGAAAACAGACATTTCACAACCAGCCCGTGTCACCGAAGGAAGTGTTCCAATAGTGAAAGCTCCAGAACCCTAATCTGGGGCAGCTTTCGAATCCCCACTAAGGCTGCATGGTCACAGGTAATTTTTAGTGGTTTGATTTTTTTTTTAATTAATTTTGTGGTATTGTGTACATGAAAAGGTATGAATGACCAAAGGATTGGGTCTCTAAAAGCCTGAAAGCCAACCTAGGATAAACAAAAAGGGATTCTGTCGGTACCCATTGCAGTTCTCTGTGACTGAAAAAAAAATCAGCAGCAAGGGCATACGTTTCAGAGACCAGAAGCAGGTTTGTGACCGAACTGCCTTGATCAACTTTTAAATTAATATTTTATGTGACAGGGGAGTGTCCTCTCCTCCCCACCCCATCTAAGGATTTATTAACAAGAGACCAGCTGGAAGTGTGCCCGAAGGTACAGGAATTTTCCCTGGCTATGATCTATCAAAGCTTTCTCTTGCAGCAGTGGCTATAAACTGGCAGATGTGAAGCAAAATAAATTCAATTCAGATTTTTTTTCCCCTAACCTATATACACCTCTAAGGAAAATAGCCTGTGTGTCAGTAAATCCAAGCTGGAAAATGTCCTATTGTTTCATCAGCTTCCAATTAACAAATCCAAATAAAGGAAAAAAACCTAATTTCACCAACACTTAGCCCTGCACTGTCCCAGGGACCGGCCCTGAAGGACCTTCAGAGGGGACAGTGTGAGGGCGTTTCTGTCTTTGGGCTGAAGTGTGCCGAAGTGGGTGGAGCGTCTCCGGAAGTTTCCATCCTAAGGAGCACACTCTTGCCCTCCACAGGCTGCTTGCACAGCAGTCACGTCACGAGCCAGGCTGCAGGTGGGTTTTGCCACTCTTCTTAAACCGACAGTCCTGAATGTTCCTTCCCCAAATCCCTGACTGCCTGGCCGAAGACTACTTAGGTCCTCTTGATATTTCCTTATGGAGACAAAATATAAACAGAGAACACAAAGGGGGAAAGTCACAGAATTCAAAAACTCATTTTGTTTCCTCAACCTTCAAAGTATAACCACCAGGAATGAGGTTGAGTTGGCAAGGTAATAGCAGAGAAAAATTTATTGGAAATGAGGGGGCAGGGGAAGAGAGAAGGAGGTTAAGTCTAAAAGAAAATATATCTATCTCCTCTTCTAAATACATCTATAAAGGATTACTAAAGCCGGAGGGGAAACGTGTACCACGACCTCTATTGTCTAATGTTTAATGTTTGTTTAACGCCCTCCATAAGCTTGATGCTCTCACGCAACATTTGAGGAAGGAATTACACCTAACAATGCTGATAATATATGGATTAAAGTATGTTATATTCGTACCCAATTATAACTGAAATTAGAAAACTTGATTGTGAATTTTTTTTAAAGTTGCTAAAAGATAGATTACATAGAGGCATTTGTCACTGCATTTGACATTTTTTACTATAATGTAGAGCCTTCAATAGATATGAGCTGCAGAAAAGTCCTTCTAATGTGACAAAGTCAGTTTTGAGACAATAAAGTGGGAATCTTCCAGAAGAGACTTTTCTGAAAAAGAAAGAAATGACCAAATAGAACATAACAAAGAAGATAGAAAGGGGCAGAATTATAAAACAGAGCAAACAAAGTGAGTAAATGAAAGAAAACTGAAGTTGATGAAGAAATGAGAAAGTAAAAATATTTTTAAGTAACTTTTATTAAAATGGAGGAAAAAATGTAAGATTTACAGAAAAAGTTGAGAAAAGACTAAAATGTAAGCAAGTTAAATTCTAAGTGGAAAGGGGGTTTTGATTGTTTTTAACTGTTTATTTCACCCAATTACATTATCAGATGACCTTTGGAAAAAATTTCAAAAGTGCATCAAAGAAAACAGAAGAAAAAATAATATCCATAATCCCACAATCTAAAGCCAAATGATATGAATACGCCAGTACATTTCATTCTATATTTAATGCATTTTATATCGTTGTGAAACTATCACATTTCAATTTGTATTCTACTTTTATCCCTCAACATGTTATTAGAAATGCTATGCAAATTCATACATAATATTTGTTACATAATATTTATTGTATAGATATACCACAATTTTATCTTTTTTCCATTTTTGGGTATTTACAGTTTCCAGTTTTTCAGCACCATAAATTGTACTGCAAAAAGCACTTATACATGAGTTTTTTAATCTATCTTTTGGACTTTTTATCTTCCTTTTATTGTGGTAAGAACACTCCAGATAAGTACTGCCCTCTCAGCAAATTTGTAAGTGCACGATATAGTATTGTTAACTACAGGCAACATGTTGCACAGCAGACCTCAAGGACTTATTCATCTTGCATGACTGAAGCTCTATACCTGCTGAACAGCAACTCCTCATTTCCTTCTCCCTCGATATTTGGTAACCACCATTCTGCTCTCTGTTTCTGTGAGTTTGACTATTGGTGCTTTTGTTGCGTGTGCTTCTGGAGTCAAAGTTTCTTTCTTTCGGCTGAATTTCCTTATGCCGCTTGAAGGCCTTCTTTGTTAAAGCTCTTGTTGTATAAGTTTCTAATGTATACTGCAGAAGCAGTGACAAGTCCTCATGTTAGCACCAATTATTATTTTTTTATTTTTTGAAAATGTAATAGAATATAATAGCTTTTCATTTTTATTTCACTTAAATTTCTCTGATTGCTAAAGAGCATAAACATTTTCTCTCTACCTGTATTTTCTTACCCAGTCTCTTCCAGTACTTTGTAAATGGTCTTTTTCTTTGCCAATTTATTTTAACAGGTTTGTGGGGGAGTTTTATTAACATCTATTTGTTTTTTTATATAGTAAAGATATTAGCTTTTTATCTTATATACATATGTAATCCCATTGTTTTATTTCGTTTTTTATTTGCCTTTTATTGTAGGGTTTTAATTTTTCTTACATAAAGGATTTTCTTTTCAGATAAAACTTATTACATTTTCTGTGAATTTTTTTCTATCAATTTAAGCCTAGAAAGTTCTTATACACATAGATATCAGCTATACCTGTATATATCCATCTCACTTTTTATAATTTGATAGTTTTGATTTAACTCCTCAGGACATCTAAATTTCTTTTGTAAATTATAAGAATCTAAACTAACCATAAACTTTTCTAGCCAATTTTCCTTAATTAGACATTGAGAACTTATAAATTCTATACCTATTCATGATGCCTCATTAATCATCTATTAAGTTTGGATATGAATTAGAGTGTGCTTCTGATCTAACCTTTTCCATTGGCTTTTGCCTTTTGTTGTATCAGAAACACACTTTTAGGTAGCATTATTCAATAATATATCCTATTTTATGGCAATCCTGGTAATTATACATAATAGTACTTTTTAAAACTTCTTTGCGGGGCCAGCCGGATGGTAGCAGTTAAGTTCGCATGTTCCGCTTCTCGGCAGCCCGGGGTTTGCTGGTTCGGATCCCGGGTGTGGACATGGCACCTCTTGGCACGCCATGCTATGGCAGGCATCCCACATATAAAGTAGAGGAAGATGGGCACGGATGTTAGCTCAGGGCCAGGCTTCCTCAGCAAAAAGAGGAGGACTGGCAGTAGTTAGCTCAGGGCTAATCTTCTTCAAAAAAAATAAATAAAATAAAATAAAATAAATAAAACTTCTTTGCATATCCTGACATTTTATTCTTCTATATCAACTTCAGAAAAATAGTATCCTGGTCAAAAAGTAAATCTTAGTGTATTTAATTGGAACTGTATTAAATCTATATATGAAATTAGGAAAAATTAATATCTTTATAATGTTCATTCTTTCTATAGATATCACTTTTTCCCAAATTTATGTATACTGGATTATGTTTAATTCAGTTTTAACCAAATACAACTAAGATTACATATACTTTCTTTACATAATTCTCACACACTTTTTGCTAAGATTATTTATGTTTTTTATTATGAAGGAAATGATTTTATTAATATATTTTTATAACCAATTATTGTTAGTATAAAATAAAAATCTTTATTTTTATGTATTTATTGAAATCCAGTCTTTACTGAAGTCTAATTAATCATAACCATTGTTTCATTCATAGTCTTGGGCTTTATAATTATATAAGCAGTTTGTATATAAAAATGATAATAGTTATATCATTATTATAGTTATATATAATGATGTAATAGTTATATCATTATATCAGTAGCATTATTTCTGACTCACCCTTTTTTAATCCTGGTTTTTACCATTGTAATAAGAGGGAAAATTCGAGGTTATGTCAATTGGGTGAGGGATTTCCAAATATTGCTAGTCAAAAAAAAAGGCTTGACGAAAAACCTGACAGTTATAACAGACAGAACGAGGTTCAAACTAGAGCTAAATATTTAATCAGGAGAAAGATTTTCAGAAATCTCCCCTTTAGGGCGAGGAGGGAGGGATGTCCCAGGGTGGTCTCACAAAGTAGCCAAAATAGAAGATTAATTGAGGAGCAGCTGCAAAGAACTACTGTTGCAAAATAATCACCCGGTGCAAAATAATCAGGACATCTACAATTTCATCATTAGAGTAACCTAAGGATACCTCTTCTCATACCCTCTTTGAAAACGGAAATATTCCTCAGAGAAGTAACACATAACTAAACTCTGTGTGTGATTGATAATAACTGTCCTCCTTCTGGTGAGAAAAATTGAACAAGTGGGAAGCATTAGATCCCTGATGAAGAGGGAGTTTAAAGGAGCATGAATGACACCAAAACCAGCCAGACTTCAGTTAAGAGACACTTTTTCCTCAGGCTTGAATGTTACTGATCTTTTTTCCCTAACCTGTAAGTTCCCTCTCCTCTCCTTTTCCATCATCATCACTCTTCTCTCAAAATACCTGGGCTCTAGTTTCATTTCTTCGAGGAAAAAAAGGAACAGCTTCACCTACTTCCCACCTCAATTTCCTATAAATTAAATATTTGGAGAAAATGATCACTTGAAGTTTTACAATTTGTAAGTGTTGAGGTTTTAATGGTGTTTTTGAGGTGAAAAGATGAGATGTTCTACCAACTGGGTTGATTTTACTGAAAGGTATAATGTCCAAATTATAATACTTTCTCTTTAAGACAAAGGAAAATACTTGTGTTTCACTGTCTAATCCAAAGCAAACGTGAAACATACTAAAATCTGACTTTTAACTATGATATGTTGATTTGTTATTTTTAGGCCACCAGACTTGAGAAACCAAATAAAATATATATTATTCTGTTTTAAAAGATATTTTTTCAGGCTGGTTATCATGCGGCAAATTGAACATACACATTTACCTCTTCTCCCTTGTAAAACCCCCATAACAAAACTGCAAAGGAGATTTTTTTTAAGAAAGCATAAACTTACAAGCACAAAGAGACTTGGGGAAAAAAACAAGGGCAGGGGTTAGGTGAGAAAGAACTGAATAAGTGGAACACAGAGCATTTTTAGGGCAGTGAAACTGCCCTGTGTGATACTATAATGGTGGGTACATGTCATTATACATTTGTCCAAACCACAGAATGTACAACACCAAGAATGAAGCCTACTGTAAACTATGGACTTTGGGTGATAATGATGTGTCAATCTGGTTCATCAGTTGTAACTAACATAACACTCTAGTGGGGCACGTTAATAATAGGGAAGCTTCACATATGTGGGGCATGGGGTATACTGGAAATCTCTGTACTTTCCACTCAATTTTTCTGTGAACCTAAAATTGCTCTAAAAATTAAAGTCTATTTTCAAAAATGACAGCAACATTTTGGGAGGTGCAAAGCAGAAGGGTGAATGGATATTTTCTTTGCAGACTGGAAAAAGCTGAATCCTAAATTATCAATGGGAAAAACTAGGCAGATTATAAACCAAAATCTTCAAAGTTCTCAGAAGTCAGCAGCTGTAGGAAATTCTGGTATTGAAAGTGAAGGTGCAGCTAAAACCGAGAAGAAGGATCAAAGTTTGATTAAGAAGGCCCAAATGAGCTCCCCCACTTTGCTCAGCTGAGTGACTGCCACTCCTTCACCCCAGGGAATGGGAAAATAGAGGTCGTCTGCACTGGGACACCAAGTCAGGGGTACCATATTGAAGGAGGAATAAAGGGATACCGTACAGAAGGAGACTGAATGTTGAAACTGCAGCCCTCCTCCCTGACTTGGTTCACAGAATACTCGCAAGAGACAAGAAGACCCTTGTCTGCACAATCTGACCAACTCACAAAAGAGAAAGTAAAGATATTGATATTTGAGTGTATCCTCAATGAAACAACCAGATCAGCTCAGCCTGTTGTGAAGTCCATGGTCAATGTGCCCTGCATATGCAGTCAGCTTTTTAGTGGACCACACCTAAATATTAATTCACAGACAGGGATCAATAGACATTGGAAGAAAGACTCTTAGTTTTAGGAGAGAGACAAAACAAAGACAGACAAAGGATTGAAGGAAATAGGGGCCACTCAAGAAAAACAACATTTTTTAAATTGTATCATCAATATTTTCAAAGAGAAATAAAATTTTGCATCAATGAAGCATGAATATAATACTGCAGAGAAGAAGCTTTCAGAAAACAAAAAAGAATTTTGAGAATTTTTTTAAATGGTAGTCGAAATTAAAAACTCGATAGAATCATTGGATGATAAAGATGAGGACATCTTTCAGAAAGTAGAACCAAAAAGAAAAAGATATGAAAAATCAGAAAGAAAATTAGAGGCTAAGTCCAAGAGGTCTAACATCATAATAAAAGACTTCCAGAAAGAAAGAACAGAGAAGAAAAATTTTTCCAAAACTGAAGGATATGTTTTCACATTGAAAGAATCGATGAGAACCCAGAACAATGGATAAAAATAGGCCTATTCCAAGGCACATCAGAAGGAATATCAGAATTCTGAGACAGAGAGATTACTCTTAAAACTTTCAGAGAGCAAAAATTGAATCAGCTTTCACACAAAGGATCAAGAATCAAATTGGATCACACTTCTCAATAGGAACTCTGTAAGCTGGAACACAATGCCTTCAAAATTATGAGATAAAATTATTTGCAATCTATAATTCTATATCCAATCAAAATATCAATTATGAGTAAGTTGAGAATAAAGGCATTTTCAAACATATCTCAAAAATTTGTCTCCCAGTTACCTCTACTCAAGAAACCACTGGATGAGAAAATCAAAAACATGGGCCCTGGGAAAAGTGATCCAATCAACAAAGACTTGAAAAGAATTCCCATAAAAAAGGATGAAATATGGCTATTTGTGACAACATGGATGGACCTTGAGGGTATTACGCTAAGCAAAATAAGTCAGAGGGAGAAAGTCAGATACCATATGATCTCACTCATAAATAGAGGATAAAAAGAACAACAAACACATAGAGACAGACATTGGATTGGTGGTTACCAGAGGTGGAGGGAGGAGGGCAAAAGGGGTGATTAGGCACATGTGTATGGTGATGGATTGTAGTTAGTCTTCGGGTGGCAAATATGATATCTACACAGAAATGGAAATATGAGGATGTGCACTTAAAATTTATACAATGTTATAAACCAATATTACCGCAATAAAAAAAATTTTTAAAAGAAGAAAAACATAAATAAATAAGTAAATAATAAAATAAAAATAAAATAAAATAATTCTCATAACGAGAGACAGGAGAGAGCTAAGATATCAGCTTTGCAGGAGGCCTACAGAGCAACCAGTCTTGATAAGAGCAAGTCAAAAGCTCCAGTTGGGGAGGATTTGGGGAAGATGGTGGAGTAGGAAGAACCAGGAATAAATCTCCCCACTCAGATAAAAATTACACTGACAGAATATATCTAACTTAACTATTTTGGAACTCTGGAGTCTATTGAAAGCTTGCCACTTCCAGGGGAAGACTTCCAGTAAATTGCAGTTAATTTCAGTCAATTTCAGCTCTTAACTCTGCAGCAGCTACCCATGCCCCATCCTCCAGTCCCACAGCAGGCAGCTGTGCATGTACTTCTGAAGCAGTTTGCACACAGCTTGTGGGCAATAAGGACCTTGTCCTCCAAATATTGGTAATCTGTATTCATTACTATTGATTCTACAGAAATAAAAAGAATTATAATCGTGTACTATGAACAATTGTACACCAACAAATTGGATAATCTAGATGAAATGAACAAATTCCTAGAAACACAAAATTTATCAAGACTAAATCACAAAGAAATAGAAAAATCAAATTGACCTCTAACTAGGAGGAGACAGAATCAGTAATCAAAAATCTGACAAAGAAAAATGCTGGACCTAATGGAGTCACTGATGAATTCTACCAAACATTTAAAGAGCTAACACCAATCCTTCTCAAACTGCTCCAAAAAATTAAAGAGAGAGGAACACTTCCTAACTCATTTTATGAGGCCAGTATTACTCTGATACCAAAGTCAGACAAAGATACTACAAGAAATAAAACTTTTGACCAATATCCCTTATGAACATTGATGCAAAACTCCTCAACAAAATACTAGCAAACTGAACTTACTAGCAGATTCGAAGGATTATATATCATGACCAGGTAGTATATATTCCTGGAATGCAAGGAGAGTTCAACATATGAAAACTGATCAGTGTAATACACCATATTGACAGAATGAAGGAAAAACTACATGTTCATCTCAATTGATGCAGAAAAAAGTAAAATTCAACATGCTTTCATGATAAAAACACTCAATTATTAACATTAAAGTAAACTACCTCAATATAATAAAAGCCATATATGAGAAACCCACAGCAAACATCATACTCAACAGCAAAAGACTGAAAGCTTTTCCTCTAAGATCAAGAATAAGTCAAGGATGCCTGCTTTAACCACTTGTATTCAACATAGTACTAGAAGTGCTAGACAGAGTAATAAGGCAAGAAAAAGAAATACAAGGCATCCAAATTGGAAAGGAAAAAGTAAAATTATCTCTGTTAAAGATGATATAATCTTAGGTGTAGGAAACTCTAAAGATTCCACACAAGAAATTGTTAAAACTACTAAACAAATTAAGCAAAGCATCAGGATACGAAAGTCAACATATAAAAATTAGTTGCATTTCTATACAATGAACAATACAGAAAAGATATTAATAATCTATTTATAATAGCATCAAAAAGGAAAAAATACTTAGGCCTTAACTGAAGAGGTAAAAGACTTTTACAAAACAAAACTGAAAAACATTGCTGAAAGATATTAAAGAAAACAGAAGTAAATGGAAATATATCCTACATTCATGGATTTGAAGACTTACTATTGTTAAGATGTCAATACTACCCAAAGCAATCTACAAATTTAATGCAATCCCTATCAAAATCCCATTGATGTTTTGGCAAAAATAGAAAAATCTGTCACAAAATTCATGTGGAATCTCAGGGAATCCTCAATAATCTTGAAAAAGAACAAAGCTGGAGGACTCAAACTTCCTGATTCAAAACTTACCACAAAGCTACAGTACTTAATACAGTGTAGTCCTGGCATAAAGATAGGTGTACAGACCAATGGAATAGAATAGACAGCCCAGAAATAAACCCTGCCATATGTAGTCAAATGATATAAGGGTGCCAAGACCATTCAATGGGGAAAGAAGAGTCTTTTCAGCAAATGGCGCTGGGGAAACTGGATAGCCATATGCAAAAGAATGAAGTTAGACCCTACCTAACACCATATACAAAAATTAACTCAAAATGGATCAAAGACCTAAACATAAATCTAAAACAATAAAACTCTTAGAAGAAAACATACGGCAAGAACGTCACAACATTGCATTTGACAATGATTTCTTGCATGTGACACCAAAAACACAGGCAACACAAGAAAAAATCAGCAAATTGGACTTAGTGAAAATTTAAAAATTTTGTGCATCAAAAGACAAAAAAGTAATGCCACAAATAGAGGGACCCACAACTAAAATATGCAACTATGTACTGGAGGGATTTAGGGAGAAAAAGCAGGAAAAAAAAGATCTACAACAGCTGTTAGCTCAGGTGCCAATCTTTAAAAAAAAAAGACAAAGAAGTAAATCTGTCAGCAGAGTAAAAAAGCAACACACAGAATGGAAGAAAATATTTTCAAATCATATACCTGATAAGATATGAATATCTAGAATACACAGAGAACTCCTAAAAATTCAACAACAAAAAAACAAACAACCCAATTCCAAAATGGGCAAAGGACTCAAAAAGCCATTTCTCCAAAGAAAATATACAAATGGTCAGTAAGTACATGAAAAGATGCTCAACATCACTAGTCATTAGAGAAATGAAAATCAAAACAACACTGAAATATCACTTCACACAAATTAGGATGGCCAACACACAAAAAAAAGAAAAAAACCCAGACGATAACAAGTTTTGGAGAGCATGTGGAGAAATTGAAACACTTGTACACTGTTGGTGGGAATGTAAAACGGTACAGCCACTATGGAAAACAGTATGGCAGTTCCTCAGAAATTTTAAAATAGAATTACCATATGATCCAGCAATTCCACTTCCGGGTACATACCCACAAAATTGAAAGTAGATTCCCAATGAGATATTTGTACACTCATGATCATGGCAGCATTATTCACAATAGTTAAAACATGGAAGCAACCCATGTGTCTATTGATGGATGAATGGATAAGCAAAATGCATACAATGGAATATTATTCAGTCTTAAAATGGAAGGAAATTCTGACATATGGTACAACATGGACAAACCTGGAGAACATTATGCTAAGTGAAATAAGCCAGTCATGAAATAAACAAATACTGTATGATTCCACTTATATGAGGCACTTAGAGTAGTGAAAATAACAGAGCCCAAAAGGAGAATGGTGGTTGCCAGGGGCTGAAAGGAGAGAGGAATGGGAAGTTATTGTTTGATGGGTTACATTCCTCTCTCCCTCCAGCCTAACAAGATAAGGCCCCTAACCAATGGGCAAGCTAGGAGAATCAGATAGAGGCCACCAAGATCCGCATTCCGCAGCCTCAGGACTTTCCTAGGCTTACGCATGCACCCTAGCACCAAGTTGTCTGAAGCTGACACTAGCCTAGAGATATGAGGGAAAATTTAAAAAAGAAATAGCTAAAAAGCACTGAACTCTAGGAAATAGAAAATGAGCAATAGCAGAGTTGTAGGGAGTGTTTTTCTTTGTGATAAGCATTGTGGAACTATCTGACAGCTATACACATGCTAAATTTGATACTAGAAAATAAAGAATATAGTACAAAGAATAATTTTTCATATGTATTGAGCCAATTACACCTTAATATGAGCTCTGGGAAGCTTTTCATTAACCTGGTCCTTCAGAATAACAAAAATTCAAAGGCAGAGGTTTAGAGGAGATTAACATTTAACATGTAAGATGAATGTTGGTGATAGGAAAATGGTTCAGATTAACTAACATTTTTTTAGGTTTTTGAGGGCACCGCATGTTTAAATTAATTGATTCAACAGATATTATTGAAGATCTATGTGACAGGCATTGTGTTAGAAGCTGAGGATACAGAAGTGAGACAAAAATGTTAAAAGACATGTTTTCTACCCTCACGGTGCTTAATGTCCAGTTCAGGTGACATTATTGAATCAAATATTCATCCAATGAATGCAAAACGCCAGCTGTGATACATGCTGTGAAGCCCAGTTCTTGGTGCTAAGAGTGTACAACAGGTAAACTCGACTCAGTGAGGAGAAGGGGAAAGTTCCCCAGACATAACATTTGAGCACAGACCTCAGTGGTGAGTGGGTGTTCACTAGACAAATCATGCGGAATTTGAGGGAGGGAAGAGTGTCCTGAGAGGAGGAAATGGCATTCCCAATGGCACCTTTGTTGATTTTGGTTTGGTTGGGTTGGGTTGGGTTTGGGGTTTTGTCTTGCATTTTGTTGCCTCAGTTCCATACTTTGCTGTGAACCTTCCTGGGTTGTTATATTTCCAAACCGTGAGAAGAAAGTGGGTATATTAAAGAGAACTGAAGGAGACTAATGTGGGTGGGTTGCAAAATGAGATTCTCACCCTGTAGGTTGGCAAGACCTTATACACAGTGATCAAGGTTTCTGGTTTTTCTCTGAGAAGACAAATAGGAAGGCTTCGCAATGTCTCAGTGGTAGTCCAAGCGCTCAGTGAACAGACACTAGGTTGGGCTTAAACATGCAAGGATTTTATGAGGGGAAACTCCTACAAGAGGAAATGGAGTGGAAGGGAGGCCAGGGGAGCAGTCAGACCACGATTAAGTCTGATCCCCTACTGAAGATGAGAGGGAAGGAAGGTTTGGTGGAAGAAGGATTTACCTGGGACATAAGATTAAAGCTGAGACAGTCCTGGGCACACTGGGTAGGTTGGTCACAATGGTGGAGGCGCCCTAGACTGCCATGCAGTCTAAGAAAGGTTTGGCAAGGCCATCAGGGAGGCTTTGAGCCAAAGTGATCCTTCAGAGGAGTCCTGTGTCCCCCGGGGAAGGGCCTGCTTTCATATCATCCTGCTGTTCTCGGTCATCAGCAGAGAGAAGCTCTGGGCAGCTTGGCCTCGGTGAAAAAGCAGTAATGGAGTTCAGAGCGTAGCAGCTGGGCCCCTGGGTCAATTACACGCCCTGTAGTTGGAGATCTGTGAGGTGCATTCACATCATCACCATAGTCTTGGAGGAGGTGTTGGGGAAAGAGAAAGGGACACAGCAGATCTTCATTTCGTAGACTACCCAGGCTGCAACATGGAAAGTGAATTCCAGTGGGACCATAGTAGATGTGAGTAGACCATGTAGTAGGCCAAAGATGAAACAGATTACAGATTGAGCATATGCAAAGAAATGAGTACTTCACTTACTGCATAGTACTGTTTATTCCCTGATGAAAACTCCGGTACAGTCAGGATTTTCATGTTTCCTTAAAACACAGTGTCTTTGAAAGGCATTTAACTCCTAAACTCATTAAGAGATTCTCTTGTTATTTTTATAACAATATTTATTACACAGTGGGTGTTTAACCATATAGGTTCAATTACCAGAAATGGGTAATAACAATAATCAAAAGAAACATCTAATCTACCTCAGAAAGGCCAGATGCCTCTGGTCTATTCCAGTCTTCCCTTTTCTTAGATGGGGAGTTGCTGTGCTGCTTTATAGGGCTTTGTTTACTTTTGTTTCCATTCCAGGGCTTAAGGAAGAACTTTCTAGTAGATTCTTAGAGCCGTATGATGCCATGCAACTAAGCTGACTTGACAGTCTGTTAATTTTGTTCTTCAGCTATGACATGTCATATCTGTAAGGACCACTGCTGTATGCTTTGTAACACAAACCAGCAGGATGATATCAATTTCTTTTTTGTTTATTTTCTGAGATCAATTATTTGATGGGAAAAGAGAAGATATTTCACCATTTTGGCACGTTTTTTTGACAGCTGTAAAAAACAGACTTCAGTATCCTGCCCTGTGAACTTTCCTACAATGTCACATTTGCATTTATCTTAAGTTGCAAGTTCAAAGACAGACTGATTTACAGGTATCTGCTCTATTCTAAAGAACGCTAAATATCCAAGATTTTCTGAGTTCTTTTTCACAAGAGAAATGAATAAAACACACACACAATAAATAAAATTTCTGACAAAAACGGTACTCTGCTCACTATATTTTCTATTACCTCTTCTCTACCCTTTTAATCTACAAATTCATTGCATCCTTTCTTACACCAGATTTCAGCTTTTCAGACTTAAACTCTGTAGTTATACTTCTTCTACGGTCTCTAATAGTCTCTCAATGTATGTTTCACTTATTTTTATTATTATCCCTTAAAAAATCCATCCACTCTTTCTTCACTGGAGGTGAAGTGATGTCAGGATCCTTTATACTCTCAATATTTCATTAAGACTCTCTCTTCCTTCCTCACTTGCCTTTTGTTGCCCGTGTCCTATACCTCACCTATTCAATTTAAAATAAAAACCTCTATTCATGCATGAAAATATCAGAACTTATCATTTCTGAGCGACCTTCAACTTTATTCCAATGTTACCTTTCAGCAATAGGAACAAAGTAGTTGGAAAATAAATATTTTTTATAAGGAAACAGTAGATCTGCTGTATGTTCTCATAAGGCAAAGAAAAAAAAGTCTATAAAGCATAGAACCACTTGCAAGTGGCTAAAACCAGATGAGTCATTCTTTCAAGGAGAATCATATTATTCATGAAAAATGTTCACATCTGCTACACAAGCATTTAAAATATTTTTCAGTTTGGCACCCAGTTTCCCAAATTATGTTCCAAAAACTGAATCAGTTCTCAGTATCTGTACACATGCCTGGTGATTTACTCTCTACTGAAATGCTGACCAGCACAGGCAATCTTAGAGGAATAAACTATGAGAAATCTTCAGAATTTCCAAACTATCTTCCCTAATAAACACTTAAATTTTGACCCATGCATAATGTACGCATTTAACCCTGTTATTCTCCTTGTCTACGGTGTTACCCATCTCCTTCTGCAGGCCTTGTCGTCTCTAGTCACTGTCTCCTCCCTCCTGGGTATTCTTTGCGCAATTACCAAATCAGAACAGGGGAGCATAGCTCCTAATAGTTCTTAGTTTTTTGCTATTCTTTTTTCCTTAACTAAGATGCAGGCTTCTTGAAAGCACGGTACCTGCCTTTAAATTCTCTTCTAATATTCCAGTCATTAACCAAAAACATCCCGTGCACAAGCTACACTTGCCTTCATTATAGAATTACTCAGCCCTACCGCTTCTCCTCTGGAAGTTCTGCACCTGTGGATAGGTTACAGAGCTCTGCTCCTGCTAGAAATCTTTGAGTTGGAAGTAGGAAAAAAAATTTCAAATTGGCATAAACAAAAACGTACTTACTATTCATTTAAATGAAAAGTCCACACTAAGTAGTGATTTTAGCTATAGCTTTATTCAGGACTCAAGATACCACCAATTTTGTTTGCTTCCTCTGAGTTGACTCCATTCTCGGGCTCCCTGCAAGGGTTTCTGCAACTTCAGGTTCCCATAATCCTCACACACAGTCCAGAGCCAGAGGGATAGTCAGACAGAAGCTCAAACAAAAGTTTGGATGGAGTCTTTGTGGTTGAAATTGGGCAGGTTGGTGGTGCTGACTGCTTAGCTTCGGTAAGGGCTCCAGCTCTGAGCCCAGGGCTAGAGGCAGCTCTAACCCAAAGCTTGCATGACAAGAGGGAAGGCAGAGTGGCTCCAGGCAAAACTGTGGTGGGAGGGACATGGACAAGGTGGAACAAAACCAGTCCACAGCCACTTGAAGTAATGCATCCACTTTTGACTTTCAGGTGATTTGTTACTATTTTTCCTAGAGATAAGTTCGGTCAGAATAGTAATCCTCTGTGGGATCTGTATTATGGGCCATGATGCTTCCTAATGACAAACACATGCCACAGAACTAGCTAATGAAATTCTCATTTGTTCTTCCAGAAATAATTCCCAAATCTTTAAAACAAAATAACAACAAATATACTAATAGTCTATCTAGACTTCCGCTGTGTTTTAGTTTGCTCTTCTCAGCCTCTCCATATAACAAAATCATGCGATATTTTCATGATCTGTTTTTTGATGTATGAACGACTGTAACACCACAGATAAGTACCTTCTATTAATCTATGAAGCCTAGTTTTTTGGTATTAGTTGTTTCCAAATCTTAATGGGGTTCTAAAATATTTCCTTGAGTTAACAGTTCTTGAGTCATGATTTTAGTTATCTTTACCTTTTTTAACACGGCACTAAAAGCTCCCCGTGGCAAGGGTGAATACGTAAAAGTCTGTGGTTAATGTGTCCCTGTTCCTAGATGCCTTTCTTAAGAGGTCCCTTCCTTTTAGCACTTTCAAGCCAGGTAACTGTGTTCACCAGTGTCACTATCTTTTTCTCTTTTGTAAACACTTGAGAAACGTATCAAATGTCATTCTATCATTTCCTCTCCTTCTTGCTTCCCTTTAAATATGTTGGCAGAAAAAAAAATTTCCAGAAATATATTTGAATGTATTGATCCATTAAAACTGTATCTTCGCATACTGTGGAATATTTTTAAGCAATGCCAAGGGTTTTTTAGTTTAGTTGCTGTTTGTTTTTTTGGCCTCTTGTCAATTTCTTCCCACAATTACTCCTTATCATCAAGTTGACTTTTTTTCCATTCAAACCTCTGTCAGCTTTTCACTTGTCCTGTCTTCTCTCCCTTAAGGCACATTAGGACCTTCTTAAAGATGACTTCTCCAAACAGCTCTTCAAAGGGCTGGGATACCGTTAAACCCAAAGTCACCATTTTAAAATTATTTATGTTTTTTATCCATATGTCAAAAATGCAAACTGAAAGAAGAGTCATAAAATAAAATATTCTTAAACTTATTGATATTTTATATTTACATATAGAAACACTTTGAGTCCAAAAATAGTAACTTAAATTGCTGGATATTTCTGTCTTTTGATTTTAATTAAATTTACTTTAGGTTGTCTGGATCGCAAGTAAGAGAAAAGAGAAATAGATGAAAAAATCACAAGAAAGCTTTTTATCTCAGTTCTTGGGGAAAAAAACTAATAAGCCACCTCCACAGTGAATTTCTAGTGAATCATTAACCAGGGATTTGTTGCCTTGGTTACTGAGCCAGGTAGAGATTCCAGTAAAAAAGCAATGTGACCTATGAGCTCAGGAAACTGAAGAAGTGAAAATTCTGCATGATGATATTTGCAGTTTCTACAGAAAGAAATGAAAAGAGTAAAAAACATATGTTAAAATAAAAGGAAAAAAAGAATACCTTGATTTTTGACTCAATGTCAAGACATTTATAGACACACATGCACATACACTTCATAATAGCACCTCAGTGTGGGTTTGCTTGTGAGATTTTACAAAACACAGACCATTTCCAATATACGAGACATCTCCCATCCTAGAAAACAAAGCACTTTGCATATCAGGGGTGACTGGACATTCCATCAGTAGAGAATATTTTGATAATAATGCAAAACAAACATTCAGAAAACAGAATGATCGAGTAGATTTTCCAAGCAAAACATCTCTGTGGCTTTTTCATTGAGCTATTGGTCTATGGTCCTTCACATTAAACTGTATCAAAATAAAAATCACTTGAATATTAGTACTGAACCTAGAACCAAAGGAAAAAACAAGAGGCAGAATTTGAAGACATGACTTCCAGTATCACCCTTATCTTTATTACTAAACTCAGGATCACGCTGGAGACATTGATGGTTTGCTAACCAACATCCAGTAATGGCAGCAACTACAGTATCTATGATGGTTCGTTTTGCTCTTTCTCTGGAGAACCCTGAATACGGCAGGATCCAAGCACTACATCTCACTCTTTCACGCCAATTCTCCAAGCCAGTACAGCTTACGCTAAAACCAAGACCCAGCGAGAGAGTAAAAGGCTGGCAAATTCAGGGCTGTCCCATGGATGAGAATGGGACATTTAATAAGAAACAGTAGGAACCTTAAATTTTGCCAACAGTTAGTGACAAACAGGCAGTACGACATAGCCAATAGGACAGGGGCTCTGGCCTCAGTTGGCCTGGGTTTGTATTCTAGCTCCGCCACTTACCGACTGGGGGGCCTGCACGTGAAACTGACTGGGTCTCCGTTCCTCAGCTGTGCGATGGGAATAATGATACCTACTGCTGAAGATTGATGGTTATCGAAATTCAGTGAGATAATACATGCAAGACTTCTAGCTCAATAAAAATTGAGATCTTTCTTTCCTCCTATTTCCCATCTTCCATTTATTATTTAAAAAGTGAGATTTCCTGAAATGCTTAAACTTGAGATTCTAAAATTTAGAACATTTTCCACACACATTCTTTAAGGGCTATTTTTTTCTTTAAGTGCAATATTACTATTGGCTTTCTTGATCTGGAACACTCCTTCAATATACACAAACAAATACTTTGAAACAAAGCTGGAAATACAAGTTAAAAGGGTAGACTTAATGTTCCAATGCAGATATAAATTCCTAAAACATGCACATTGTTTTAATCTGTGCCCAAATTTGAATGCAGTGGCATAGGGTTCACACGAGGTCTTACAGCGCCGGATATGAAATGCCAATGATCAAGATATAGTCTCAATCACAAATTGCCCTGGGTTTACATTCTTCCCACCATCCTCTTATCTATAATTGCAGGATTTCTTTCACAATCACTAATCCAATTTGGGAAAATAACTCAAAGTACTCTGTTCTAGCTTAGGAATGGACTGAGTTAAATGAGATGAATGTTTGGCATCTGTGGTTTATTGAAATTCAACAGAAGGTGCTGAGATGTGCTTTATTCCCAGTCTGGCTTTACTTAGGCTTCTCTTTTTATGAATATAATGGGCTTTCTGCTTTTATTTCCTATCAAAGCTTTTAGATGCTTATTACTTGATATTTATTTATCCTTTACCTTTCAGAGACAGCCAAATCCTAAGATGTTTAAATATATTACACAGATCTTGAATTTTCTCGAGTTCCTTTTTAATAATAATTATCTTACTGGTGGCAATAATGAACTGGCAAAAATACCACTGGGACTTCGAATTATCTGTTTAGCAGAACTTTCTTTTTCTTACTTTCTCCATGATTCAAATAGCACATCATATTTCATATACAAGAGATGATTTTAAAATATTAGCCAATAAGATTAAAGACTTGTTTAATAATGATATTTGAGGGTATCCATTTTATAAAGAACATTTTTATTCTCTGATTCCCTGTATTTTCATGTGGAAGTCTGCCACATGAACATGGACCTTTGGCCTATTTTATGTCAGTCATTGGGTAGATAATAACAAAAAATATGACATGATTCTTGCTTTTAAGGGGTTCATAGTCTCTCAGAAATGACAAGCATATAAACAAATCATTATTATATTGTTTTAACAAAGGTTCCCTAGAATAACAGCCTGAAGCAGGATGAAGCTCTGAAGATTTATTTGGGTATACAATCCCCAAGAAGCAAGAGTAAGGAAAACTATAGGTAAAGCTTGGAAGATGGGAAGCAATGCAAAGTGATGCACGACTGGGCTGGTAACAGCTTCACAAGGAACCCTGAAAAGCTCAGCTACTCAGATATCTCCACAGAGACACTCTGCTTAGAGAAAGAAGTCCATGGGAAGGAAAGAGAGGACATGTTTCTATCTGGCTTCCTTCTGCCTCCTACTTGCCATTGGTTAACACTGACGCAGTGGAGAATTAATTCCCCTGACAGTCGGCTTGCTCCATGAAGCCCGTGGGCAGCCCCAGGGTAGCCAGATGTGGGCCTGCAGCTGGTAAACCCTCACAGAGCTGGCGAGCCACAGTGGTTGCTAAGGCAGAACTAACAGCAGAGGATCTGGGAGGTAGGGGAGGCCAAGGGACTCTGGAGAGGCACATATGAGGGTCAGATACAAACAGGACGCAATAAAGTAAGGTAAAAGTGTTAGGAAAACTCAGACAAGGAGCCACAGAGGAAAGCTGAGCTAACTGTGGCTGAAAAAGCAAATTGATGAAACAGTTTTTCATGGAAAGACTATATGCATATTACATGTACACAATAAAAGATAACATGCTGGTTTTGGGAATGGTCCACATTGTCCAATGTAAATCTTAAGCCCAATCTAAAGCTTCAAATCTGTCAGAAACTTCAGAGTCAGTTTCCAGGGGCAGAAATTAATAGCTGACCTGTTTCATCTTCTATGACAGGTGGTGCTCTCTCTTTATTGTGTTTTGCCCTTGTGACTTTTTTATCCCTTCTCAGATAAATTCCCTCAGAAGAGAGGATAAGTATAGAAGTCAAGTATAGAGGTGATAGCTAGTCTACCGAAGATCTTTGGTTTTATGGTTCTATGATTTAATATAAACTGTGGCTTTTAGAATTCAGCCTCCATAAAGACTGCTGATGAGAATTCAGTTTGTGAATCCATATAGTCAGTCATTTTCTCATTCTATGGACATTAAAGCATAAGTAGATTAGCAAAAAGTTTAGATACCAATGTCAGTTGTATTAATTGAATACAAATAGTTTCATTCCGAGCACCTATCTATGTCTTCTCCATGAAAATAGATATGTTAGATTTTACTTTTCATTTTTTTTAATTGAGGTCATATTGGCTTGTAACATTATGTAAATTTCAGGAGGACATTATTATATTTCAGTTTCTATATAGATTGCATCATGTTCACCACCAATATTCTAGTTTTTATCCATCATCATATATGTCTGCCCCTTTATCCCTTTCGCCCTCTCCCTGCCCCTTCCTCCTCTGGTAACCACTAATCTGTCCTCCTTATTTATGTGTTTGTTTATCTTCCACATATGAATGAGATCATACAATATTTGTCTTTCTCCGTTTGACTTATTTCGCTTAACTTCATACCCTCAGGGTCCATCCATGTTGTCACAAATGACACCATTTTGTCTTTTTTACGGCTGAGTAGTATTCCATTGTGTATAGCACCACATATTCTTTATCCATTCATCTGTTGATGGGCACTTGGTCTGCTTCCACGTCTTAGCTACTGTGAATAATGCTGTGATGAACATAGGGGTGCATAAGTCTCTTTGAATTGTTGATTTCATGTTCTTTGGATAAATACCAAATAGTATTACTGCTGGGATAGTTGGATCACATGGCACTTCTACTTTTAATTTTTTGAGATTTTTTAAATCTCAATTTCACTTCTTTTCAACAATTCACATTATACTTATTAGGTATCTATGTGCTTTGTACTGTTCTAGACATTTTAAGTGGTTCAAAAAAATGAACCACTCTTTCTATAGACCTTGTTATTTGGTTAAGGAGACAATCTAGAATCAGAGTCTCAAGAATGAAATTTACTGTAAAGATTTGCTAAGGCCAAGACGTACACCTGGAACAGTTAATAACTATAACTATAGAAGGTAAAATAAATACAACAGACAATCGTTCTAACAGTTCAAGAAGAGAGATACAAACGTGCTTGAGAACTCAAAAAAGACTGATAGAGGAGGTAGTAAATGAGCCACAACCTGCAGAATTCCCAGAGCTTAAACATGTAAAGCAGAAAGGGAAAGAACAGCCCAGTTATAGGAAAAGAGCATAATCAAAGGAACACAGGTAGAAATGAGCACAGCAAGTTCTCAGGACAATGGGGAAAAAATTTAAGAAGAAGCCCAGGAGATCAGAGAGTCCTGGTTGGAGAGGAACAGGAAATAAAACTGGTGGGATGGCAGAGGGAAAGATTTGAAATTCCAACATACCATGACATAGATTTTTAAATACACATTAAATCCTATAACCTAATTCTCCAGCTAACTTGGTTCAACCTTGCTAACCTTCCTGAAATCCAAAATAGAATTACTGATGGTCTGGTGAGTGGCTAGAACGGAACAAAGTGCCTGGAAACAGGAAAAGCCTATGTGATTCCAATGAGACAGCATGAATCACACTGCGTCATCGCTACTAGGCATTCCAGTGTATTTTAAGTATCCCAAGAAGGATGATTTATAGATTCATAAAGCTTAGATTTTTGACCAGGGATTACCACTTTTCTTCTCCCAAAACACACAAATGCCTTTTGAGAAAAAAAAATACAAAATACCATTTTCTAAGATGCAAAATGTTTCCTCTCTTGTGGCATTTGAAAAATTCCATCAGCCCTTCTTCATATTTCTACAGCTTTTATTAATAAAGCATCCAAATAAATTCTCCAGAATCTCAACCCTAACTTTTATTATTTTCTTGGGATTTTTATTTTCTTATATGATGTTCTCTTAGTTGTTAGAATCAAGGAAGTGGTTTTAATTCTAGGTTTTTGTAACTTGAACATGATCCTGGCAAATTTTATATACATGGTAAATGTCATGGACAATGCTATAGAAAATCTTTAGTAGTGTCTGTGTGGTTTGTGGCAGACCCACAGCCATAGAGGACTTTGGACACAATTACTACTTTTCAGATATTATTTGGTCTGGAATTTGATGACACACTGAGGCTACATCCTGCCAGCATTTGAAAAGGTATGTTGATGGTTGGGCCTTGGTCGGGCCAGCTATTTTCCCGATGACACACTGACAAATAGAACCTAAAAGTATATGACCATGGTAAAGCAAGAATTGTCATTTGTGGTGGTAGATAGACACCTGTGTGCTGATGTGGCTTCTTTCTCAACTTCCTGCTGTCAAAGGCAAGAATCCCATTAGCTCCCAGCTCTCCAGCTTGACCAGTGAACTCTGAGCACAGTTCCTTGAAGAACTGAGGATACACAGAAGTACTGAGAACCTAAAGAGGTATATGAGAACCATTCATTCACCCGACTCCTTATTTCTTGCTTTCTTTGCACTGATTATTTGCCAATTTGGTATTAAACCCATATGACTAAAAATCAAATGAGACCTAAGTTATTCTCACTAGACTTCAAAACTGGACTAGAAAGTGTTCCGTCATAAGTTCTGTTGAACTCCTTAGGATTGCTCACTATTTTTTGAATGATCATATTATTTCAATTAGATAAATAGCTACTATTCATTTCAGCTGCTATATACCAAACGTTGAGCTAGACAAGGGAAAATCCAAAAATTGATAACAAATGAAGAGCTTCTGCCTTCAAGGAACATGGAGTCTAATGGAGAAGATTGACAAATAAATAAAATGTGTTTCATAGTGATCTATGTTGAGTCCAATGAGAACTCAGAGGGGCACCTCACCCAACCAGTTGAGAACAGAAGGCCTAAGGGAGGGAGGGAAGAACAGGGTAGAGATATTATCTTAAAGGATTTGCTGAAACAAGTGACACTTGAACTAAGCTTTAGTATGAATAGTCAGGAGAAAATGAGATGAAGATATTACAGAGGGAAGAGCATAAATCAAGAAAAGGAGGCAATAAACAGCATGTTGTGTGCAAGGGCCCAGAAGCAGTGTGCGGCCACTAAAGCATAAAATGTGAGGTAGGGATGGCAGAAGATGAAGTCTTGTATGGTTCATGGTGAACTTTGACCTTTATCCCATAGGTGATGAGGAGTCATTGAAGGTTTCATACCTATGAACAACATAGTCAGATTCGTGTTACCCACTAACCAGCAAGTCACCTGGGTAGAAGAACTCAGTAACAGTTTTAGTTAGGTATCGATAAAGAGAAAAGAAGCTTTGTGGATAGGCTTTCTGGCACATGAGCTTGCGTTACCATGGTTTCCTGTCCAAAAGAGTTCATTTTCTTTCCTCTGTTCCTGTGCTAAAGAGATAAATTAATCTGTATATCTTATAGCTTCTGGAAAACCACCTTTATAAGAATATAGAAATGTTTATAAGAATGTTCACAAATACTCTGGTGAGTTATGTAGCAAAGATTACAAGGAAACCTAAGGTTACGTTATAATTCTGAGAGCATATATTCCAGATGCAATGTATGGAAAGGACTCTAAGCAGTATCTCTCAGAGAATGGTGGACTACAGACTGCTTCTGAAACAGAAATCAGCCCTGCTAATACGGCATTCTTAAATGTCAGAAGCTCTACAGCTATCAAGAACATTCAGGGTTCACCTAGTCCAGGTATCTAAATATAACAATCTCGAGAGGAGTTCTCTTAGATGAGGACCATGAGCAGGCCAAAAGTACTCATTGGGAATTACTCAACCCATGCTCATAGACAAAAAAAAATACATATAAATATAAATAATAAGCAATGAGGTTCTGAAATTGACTTTCAGGTCCTCTGAATACACTGGCAAGCACACGTAGCTAGTATGACAAAGAACACAGCCTCGGTTGGTTCAGCTGGGACCATCTTCCTGGGTGGCCCCAGAAATGCCGAACATCTCTGTGCTATGCTGCCCTAGGATTGATGCTACTTCCTTTCAATATGTTCAGTTTTGGTATACGAAATTATTCAAAGCTCTACTTTACCTCTTGTTTTATACTGAAGCTTTGTTTCATTCTAATATACTTTGCAAAATACTGACAGCCTGCTTTTCTCATTAACTTCTGGAATACCTTTTATCTGCCTACTGGTCTAGGCAGCTGTAATATGAGCTTCATGTGCAGAAGTCTCTGCTCTGACAGCTGCACTCTATCTTGGGTGCTGGGGCCAAGAGGAAGGTTTAATCTGTTCCCTTGCCAGGAAGAGTCTCCATGGTATTAGGGCTCCAGCTATAAACAGACCTGTAATGCAGGTCCGACACTGCATTGACACTTCCTACCTTAAGCATTCCGTATTCGGGAGTAAAACTCAAAGATAATACTACATACATTACATTTACTATACTCAGTTTTATCAACTTTCTCCTCAGTGTGACATGTTTGACCTTGTTATCAAAAATTACGCTATCTTAAAAGGATAACTAAGGAATCCAGCTTTTAGAAACCACTCTGCAGCTTTTCCAGGAAGAGGCATGGTTCAGCCCTGTAGTGTCTGCATCCTCCATCTCGACAGCCTATACAGTCGGCCTCAGTCTCTAAGCCCCATCTTACCAGAAGCAAATCTACCCAGGATGAGCTTAATTCAAATGGGTCTCAGTAAGATATCTAATCTTGAACTCAACTGTGTTCTAAATGCTGAGCCTGGAAAACTAAGTCTTTGTAATACATTTATGCTTTCTATGCTGTGATAAACTTCCTGGTTATTCAAAGTTGGTTTCGGATTCTTGTCTTTAAAATTCTGCATTGGGTAGTAGTTATCTGTATAGTTATATCTGCCATTGCTCACTTATGCTCTCAGTTGAGGAATATATTGGGTTGCTGAAAAATTAAGCACATTTTGCTCCACATATTCACCTCTTTTGACCAGAAATTCAGAGGACAGAACTCTATTGCTGCTTTGGCAAAATGCCTAGGTAGGACCATTATCCACACGTGACTTGAGTGGAGAGAAGGGAAAGGGTACTTATTGTATAAAGCCCAGAGTCAGGAAGCTCTGTTTTCTCAACTCCATATGGCATTGAAAATCTTCAAGTCTCCAACGAACTTTTGTGGCATTCCTGGTACTCCATGAGTTGCAGAAACATCTACATAAGCGTTTCTAAACAACCTGCCACTTCAGACTGAGAGATTTTGACTTTAGCATCTTATGGTAGCACTCTTTTAGTAAAAAAAAAAAAACCTCTTCTTGTTATGGGATTCTGATCTTGACTTGTTACAAGCTTTCTCTGTGACAATGCCAATTAGTCACCCTCTGGTTCTCTGCTTCCACCTCTGTAAATGAAGACGTTAATAAGACCTGGTTCATCTGAGGCATGGTAATGTTGGGGTGGCAATCAATACGTGTAGAAATACGTAGAAAAAAACATAACGATATTATAGCAACAGCATTACTGCAACTAGTACAAAGTAAGTTGCCAGCTTGGTGAGGGAATGTGTTAAGCCAGTAAGACAAATAAGAGCTAAGGACAAACACTGGGGAATTATTTCTTCTTCTACCCACTGTCTGGCTTTGGTCCTCTCTCACAGACAGGGACTTTTGGAACTAATCTTCAAAAGGAGAGACACAGAGGAGCTGGCCCAGTGGTGTAGTGGTTAAGTTCGTGTGCTTCACTTCAGCAGCCTGGGGTTCACAAGTTTGGATCCTGGGCGCGGATGCACGCATCACTCATCAAACCATGCTGTGGTGGTATCCCACGTACAAAATAGAGGAAGACACAGATGTTAGTTCAGCAACAATCTTCCTCAAGCAAAAAGGGGAAGATTGGCAACAGATATTAGCTCAAGGCCAATCTTCCTCACCAAAAATTTTTTTAAAAAGGAGAGACACAGAAATATACCCTTTCTGGCTATCACAGAAAATTCTAAGTTGGTCTGAAATAGAGCATGGGTCTTTGTTGTTACAAGCATCTTCTTGTTAGATCAGAGTCACATAACCTGATTCTAGCAAGCATCTCTGTATCTCATCCAACCCTGTCATTTTGCAGATGAACATATCAAGGATTATGGAAGTAAAGCAACAGATCCAAAACTACATAGCTACTTAGTGGCATAGCCAGAAGTAGAATCCAAGTGCCTGGATTCCTATTCCAGTGCTTTCTCCATTATACCATGGTTCCTGCATCATTTTGAAATAGGCAACAGAAAAGGCAATGAATTCATTTATTCATTCATTCAACAAATATTTATTGAGTGCTTATTATGGGCTAGGCATATTCAAGGCACTGGGGATAAATCAGTAAATAAAACAGACAAAATTTGGGGATCGACCTAGCGGTGTAGTGATTAAGTTTGCATGCTCTGCTTTGGCGGCCCAGGGTTCATGGGTTTGGATCCTGGGCATGGACATACACATTGATCATCAAGCCATGCTGTGGCAGCGTCCCACATATAATGTAGAGGAAGACTGGCACAGATGTTAGCTCAGCCACAATCTTTCTCAAGCCAAAAGAGGAAGATTGGCTACAGATGTTAGCTCAGGGCCAATCTTACTCACCAAAAGAAAAAAAAAGACAAAATTCACTGCGTTCATGGAGTTTACCTTCTATAGCAAGAGACAGTAAAACAATTGCTAAGGAAAAATAAATACATGCAGCAGGCAAGGAAAGTATGGAGGGAGAAAATAAAATTTCTAAATGAGGCAGCCAGGGAAGGTGACTTTTAAGTAAAGTCCTACAGGAAGCGAGAAAATTAGCCATGCAAATATACAGAGGATGACCATTCCAAACAGAGGGAAGAGCAAGAGCAAAGGTCCTGAGGTAGTAGCTCCTGGTGTGTGCAAGGAACAGCAAGGAGGCTGGCATGGCAGGAGGGAGTGAATGGTGAGGGAGACAGTGAAGTCCAAGACGTTCAACAGGAGACAAGTTCATGGAGGGCTTTGTAGGTCACGGTAAGGATGGCAACTGAGTCAGATGGGAAGCCATAGAGGAGTCAAAGGACCAGATTTCCATTTTAACAGAATCACTGTGGTGATGTGCTCAGGAAGAGAACAAGAATAGGAGCAGGAAAGATTACTGTAAAAACCCAGGGGAGAGATGATGGTGTTCTAGGCCAGGGTGGTAGAACCGGAGGTGATAAAAAGTGGGAGAGTGGACAGAATTTGCTGATGAACCAGATGTGAGGCAGAAGAAAAAGAGAGGTGTCAAGCACGACACAAAGTTTTTGCCTTGAACAACTGGAAGAGCAGAGTTGCCAGTAGCTGAGTCAAGGAAGGATACAGGAGACACTGGTTTGGAAAGGAGGGAGTGGATATCAGGGGCTGTGTTCTCGACGTAAGTTTGAGGAGCTCATTTGACATCTTGTGGAGGTGTCAGCTGAGTGGCTAGGTATTTAAGTTTAGAGTCCTGAGGACAGATCTTGGCTGAAGATATAAATTTGGGAGTTAAGCAAATAAAAGGTATTTAAAGCCATGAGACTGGATCAGATCACCTAGGAGAATGAGGATAGAAAACAGGATCAATTACTGAGCCCCAAGGTTCTCCAACATCTAAACATAAAGCAGCTGTGCTAGAAAAGAACATCAGGGAGCTAGAAACCCAGCAAAATAATTGTGACCATTCTCTCTGAATCCCTAGCTCCACTCAACACATCTTTTTATGCCAAATTCTTGTTGCCTTTTATCAGCTTATTTTTGCCTGAAAATTGTATTACCCAATTTGATTACTTATCTTATTCATCAGTCTTTACTTCAAAGGACTTATGATCTTTTCTAAAATCTATGCCCCCCCCCCCCCGAAAGAAAAGCTTTGCTGCCATCAATTACATTCAAAAGAATATACCAGAAGACAGCATTATAAAAGTGTATAGCTTCCCCAGATGGTTATTTGAAGGAGGAAATGGTCATTTGTATATATAGCTCTGTGTGTGTGTGTGTGTGTGTGTGTGTGTGTGTGTGTGCGCTCACAGCTAATACTTGTTAAGTGCTTCCTAAGGGCTAGTCATTCTAGCATTAAGCATGTTATGTATATACATTATCACAGTCTTCACATTAATCCTAAGAGGTAAGTACTATTATTATTCACATTTTGGAGATTAAAAAAATGAGGCTTTCAGATGTTAAATAGCTTGCCAAACTTATCAGCTAGCCTGGATAACAGGAACCGAACCTAGAGTGTTTCACTCCAGAGCCCCTACTATTTAAACTTTCGCTCAGAGTTTGCAAACTGGCTGCCAATCCAGGAGACGGATTTGTGCTTATACAGCTGTTCTGTTTGGGCCGCATGGTGTTTTCAAAAAGGAAATGCGCTTTGAAGGCCTTTAGGAGGTACGCAGGTTCATGACATCACAGCCCACGCCGGTCCCTACAGCCTTCACCCTCCCCCTTCATCGGGTAATTTCCTGCTGCACCAAGTGCATTTGAGTTGTTGACACTTGCTCTACTATTCTTCTTCCTTCAGTCTTCAACAGGTTAGTATGTATTTAGGGCCCAGAACACACACTGGATTTTTTTGCACACTCACATACACACACCACCTACACCAACACCACCAACACTGCCATCAGGAAAAATAGAAGAGAATAGGATTGTTCTTCCTTTCCATCCTTAATACTTTTCCCTGTAGTGGTCATTCATTAACATCTAAGGTTCTGTCCCAGATTTACCTCGCCAAACCTAATTCAAATCCAACCTCCACAATGTGAGGGCAACTTGTTTTTTGCCTGGAAGCACAGGGCTGTGCCCTGAGCATGTTCTGTAACGGGGGATTCATCCTCCAAGATACGCATCATCTTGCCATCTGTTTGATGTTGTCAAACCCCTTAGCTCTGAGCAGCAGCCTATGACACATATATGCGTTCCAAGTGTGAGTGGACTCAAATCATTTTTGTTTCGAAATGGCAAAGCCTCTGCTGATAAGAGTTGCCTTAGGAACTCATTCTTAATTGCACATCCATTATACATTCAGTACATAAGAATATTTTCTTAAAATATCTGTATCAGGAAGCTAACATATTTCTTCAACTGTTTCTGGCTCTTGAGTACTAGGAAGGGCACTACGGTTGTGTCTCTTTTTTGGATTTGAGGGGAGGGGGGTGAGCAGAATCTGAGTTGTGTGTAACCATTTTTTGTTTCTTTAAAGAAAGTCGGAAGAACTTTAACAAAAGCCAGATTGAAATCCTGTTTGCAATAAGAGGAAATGATGAAAAATATTATTTATTTGTGGACTTAAACTCTTGGGAATATTATCTTAGCAAGGTATTAAAACCTATTTTTCAGAAGCTATATTCTTTTGTTGCAAGTTCCAACAGAGCAGAGACAAAGCCAGGCGCTGAGCGCTAAATTGGGCCAGCTGAGCTCCCTTCTAATTGGCTGATGTTTGCACCTGGGGCCGTGAAAGTGTGCACAGTTATTAACCTCTATGGGGCTTTTCTTTTCTTTTTGGCAGAGGAAGAGTTGGATTTCTCTTCCCTTTATGTATTTATACACAAGAAATGATTTTAGCCTCAAACCTAGAGAGTCACCTACTATTTGTTTAATAATTCAATTCACAAATTAGACCACCGGGACTCAATCTCACTTGGAATTTATTAAGCACTTCAAACATATAAAAAATAACCAATACACTGTGCCGTATTTACACACACATTAACAAATATAATTCACAAGTAATTCCAGTAATAAATGGCTATTAGTAATATCCCCATTTCATACATGAGGACTCTCAGAGAACCAAGTGACACGCCCAGGATCACACGGCCACGAGTGATAACAGAACAGAGACTCCTGCACGAGTCTTCTCATTCCAAATCCCGGGTTCCTTCCATGAGTTGGCTGTCCTTGTTTTTTTGGCTGCCCTGACACTGATGATAGACTCATTAGACGGGTGGCCCCCTGTCTGGCCTCTCATAGTTAACTATCTGCACTAGAAATGGGTTAGGAGAATGGAAAATGCTCTACTTATCATCATCTGACAACTTTCCCTTAGTCAGTGTAAGAATATAAAAAGCTCCAACAGTTTGTTCCTAAACTGCCAGGACAGTTCCCCATGGAACACCAGCTCTGCTGGGTGTTGTACTTAGTGAGGATTTGTGATCATATTTCCTTTCCTTCCAGAATTTTCAGTGTGCCGATGTGCATTAGAACTCTCCCAAAAAGAAGGTATAATATGAAGTGTTGTCCAAGTATGTTTCACCACAGAATCCACTTCACAGAGTAACTGGATGGATTAGTGTACCACGGATGCTCTCAGGGAGCCGCTGTTCTTGTGAATCCCTGCAACTCACTAAATCCTGGAAAATATGTCCTAGGGAGCATCTCTCATAGCTTGAGAACACACTGTTTAGGACAGTTGGTAGTAAATTTACAGAGTTCACTCTCCCAAAATTTGGCATAGAGCGAAAATATAAAAGATTCAGAAACAACTCAGAACAAATTTATGAATGGCATATTTCTCACAGCTTACCAAGGGAAACTGGGAATGGTACAACTTAATATCCCAGGCAGATGTTTCCAAACTGCCCCTCAGTGACACTCTCCGAGAGAGTGTTCCAGGCTGTGTGGCCGAGGCCTGACCCAGAATGACAGCTCTTGTGTTCTTAACTCAGATTTACTTCATGGTGGCACACAATACTGTATTCATTCTTGTTAGCAATAATGAGATGAACTCAAGGCTTAAAAATAATTGTGTTTAAATTTAGACTTATCTACATTTAGAATGTGTCTCCAAATCGCAATATATTCTTCTGAATTGACACTTATTATTTCTTCCTTATTTTCCTTCAGTGATGAACAAAATTAGAAAGAAATATTTTATAAAACGCCCTTCTTATCCTGAAATGAATTCCATAGACAATATATAACACCTATATACACAAAATTTTTTAAAAAATCAATATAATATCCTAACAGTACTATAAAGAATAAATAATAATTTATACTGAAATGATATGAACTTCAACGCATAAATGCTCAGGCATTGCAGTGTTTCGGGATATGGAGAATTCTTTATTCATGTCCGCTAAATAATAGTAGCCCTACCTTCACTGTAACAACTCAAAACATGTCCTCTCCTTTCGAAAATGCCTTCTAAGCATCCATTTCTCCCCCTTTTAGAATCAGTGAATTAAAGAAAGTTAGGTAGCAAGTGATATGTTTCAATTACTTCCTTAAAAGACCATTTTGTCTGTTGTGTGGAGAATAAACCAGAGAGGACAAGACTGGAAATAGCGAGACCAGCCAGGAGGCCATGCAGTGATCTGAACAAAAGATGTTATATTCATGCTACTGACAACCAAACCTCCAGTCAGTCTGCTCCCTGTGTTCAGATGCCTATGGCACATCTTTGTTTGAATATGCTGGTAATACGTGAAATATTTCAATCCTCAAACTAAATTTTAGAATCTCCCTCATTCTGCTGCAACAAACTAGCATCTCTAATTTTATCAGCATATCAATCTCACATATCTTTTCTGCAGTATCTCTTGAATTTTTGCTTTGTTTTATATCTAATCTCTGCCTTGTTCTTCTATCTGGAAAATATGACAGCCTCTTAGCTGCACCACTACCTTGTATCTCCAGTTGCAATTCACTCTATAAACAGCTTCTGGAACAATCTCTCTCAAATGTCAACATCTACACATCATTTGCTCCTTATAAACACTATCTTATTCTGGCATTGCAAGATTGACTGGAGGTTCCACATGCAATGGTGTGGACACGGAACATCCGATGGTCCAAACTCATTGTCAAAGTGTTCTAACCATGAGAGTTATCCTTCCAATGAGATGACTTCCCCATTCCTCCTCTCCATTGCCTACCATCTTTTACAATTTCTTACAGCATCTTACTACTGAGACCTAACCACCCACCGCCATCCCCAGCACTCTGAAAAAGCAAAAACATTTGGTTCTTCCCTCTTAAATTATACACACACATAGACACACACACAAAAACACACTCACACACACGGACAGTAGGTTCTCAGTGTTTGATAAATTCATTTCGAATGTTAAAATAAAGCTCCAAAATGATGACATAAGGGAGTACAAAATGAAAACCTTAAGCATTTTCTGTGGATTTAAGATCTTCCATGATCTTCCAAGTCACCTAATCACTCTACTGTGGCACATCAGTTTAAATTTCCTATGAAGGAGCAGTACAGTGCCACCTTGAAGCATTGATTCTGAAATCAGATTATTTGGGTTCAAATCTCAAACTTAACCACCTATAAAAATTTAGGCAAGTTAGTTAAACTCTTTGTGCCTCGGTTTCCTAAGCTGTAAAATGAACAGTAGTAGTAGCATCTACTTCATAAGATTTTTCTGAGGAGTGAATGGGTTGTGGCATATAAAACAATTGGAATGGTATTTGACACATAGTAAGCATTTCTCAAGTATTAGCTGCTATTATGCAGTAAAGTTTACCCTTAAAATGCTTACAAACATCTCTATAGGGATATAAGGTTATTTTATGGAATTAATAGCCTTTTCCCATAAAGACATGAGGCTTACCAGCTACTTATAACATTTATAATACCACTAGAAAAGAGTTGTACAAATTAAGAATAGGTCATAGGGTCTAGAATGAAAGGAAAGTACAAAAGCAGTCAGGTTCCATTCATTACTTCTTATGGAATATTTGTGACACTTTCCAATGGCTATGAAATAAGATTAATGGGATCTTTTATAAAAGTTGAGTTTTCAACAGTATGCTTCTTATGAAATCCTGCCTTTATTTTATTCATGGCAATCTTTGGACTACCATAGGAGCTTTAACTTTTATTGAAATCACCAAGAAATTTCAGTACTAATGTTTCTTCCATTTCAGACCAGAAATTAGGATAGAGACAAATTGAGCTTATGCTATTTTCCAGGTAGGTTACTCTCTCCAGAACCACAAATAACAAAGCAAAATTTTATGTGGATTGATGCTTACCTTGGCTCTAAGAACACATGCATTTGCAGAGAAAGGACAAAGGGAAAAGACATGATCAAAGAATCCCAGACCACCTTCGTGAAGTGGGAGACAATGAAAAGCCATCTTGTAGCCTTCTTGTATGAGACGAACATCTTGTAGCATAATTCCAGGGTCAGAGCAGAGGGAAGATTTGAATTCACAACCTTTTCAACTGTCAGACCACAAAATCATAGCAGACTTACTTCTGTTCCCTACATGTTCAATAACTTGTCTTAACCTCTCACTCAGGTGTCTGGGAGTCTACTGAACAGTGGCACCTCATCATCTGCCGCAGCCGCTGCTGAGCTCTGGGACTCTTCTCAGAGATAATGGCCACTTTGAAGAACCCAAGGAGAAGTAGGATACTGGCCCCAGTTCCATCTCAAAAGGATCCCAGCAGAGGCAGGATCATTTCATCAGAGATACAGACCACAGCAGTCAGAGGTCCGAGCTCCACAGAGTAAGAATGGTAAAGTTCTGCTTGAAAACTCTCTGGTTTCCAAGAATAGTGTGGCCAATTCCCAAAAAAACAAAGCTGCCCTCAGGTCAGAGCTCACTTGCACATCCAGTCCAGCTCAACCTCTGTCCCACAGGGGATCGTCTCCTTCTATGAATTCCTACAGCAAGCGCTTTCAAACTGCAAGTTTCAGCCCTTATTAAAACCTCTTTTGCATTAATGCCTAACTGGGCAATATCTTGTCAGAGAAATTGTAAACTTCTTTCATGTCACGGGATATTTCATATATATCCCTTTGGAGCCCAACATACACATATAATAAATCAATATTGAATGAATGAATGAAGTTATTTGGGGGGAAGAGGAGCTTAGCGAGCATAGAACCATTCCCTGGATCTCTGTGCAGTTTAATAAAACATCTTTATATATTCATCTCTGGAAATGAAAACATTTTAAATGTTTCTAATTAATTCATTCAATATTTAGTGCCTGTTCTTCAGGGGGAGGAATGCAATGGAAGATACAGGCAGAGTCCAGGTCATTGAGACCCTCGTACACCATACTAAAGAGCAAGATCTTACCTTTTATACATCAGAAAGTTGCTGAGGAATTTTTTGCATGGCATAAAATGGTCAGTTTTGCTTTACAGATAAAACAGTCTGATGACAATGTGAAAAATGGTTTTAAAGGGAAAGACTGAAAGCAGGGTTAGGCGCAGGACACCAGGAGAGAAATGATGAGGACTTCAGCTAGGCAATGGTCGTAAGGATATAGAAATGGGAAGAGGTATAAGATACAAAATAAGTACGATTTGGTGACTGGCTGTTAGGGGTCAAAATTCAAGAATGATTGTCAGGCCACCAACTTTGACAACTAGGTGTAATGGTTTAGGAAGATATGATTGGCTCCCCTTCTGATAAGAACCCTAGATTTTTCTCACGCTTCTTTAACAATACTCATCACACTGGAAATGCCATATTTATCTTTTCTGCTAGCTTATAATCTTCAAGAGGTCCTGGACCACTGTCTCTATCACTGGTACAGGCTCCAGCACATGCTATACTTAATAAATATGTCTTGAATTAAAATGTCTGTATTGATTTGAGGTAACTCTTGCATATCTAGGAAGAGGATCATTTGAAAAAAAAAAAGGTTACCTCATCCTTTTCTAACTCTGAGCCTACCAAAGTCAACTTCGTAAATTTGCATTCTGTTTTCACTATCATCCCCTTCAGAAGTAAAATTCCACAGTCTCTCTAATTTAATTTTCATGGTTAAGCAGACCTCACTCTCAAAAAAACCTTTCTAAAATATAATGCAAAATCATTGTGTTTCCATTTAAATCATGATTGTATTTCTTGAAATAAATAGGTTAGCTTTCTTTTAAGCTGTCTCTTTACAGGAGTCAAGAAAGGTGTGAAAGCAGACATACCTCCACAAAGAAAATATGAAAGCCGATACTCAAGTACCAAGCTGTTGGCTGCATACACAAAATTTTATTTTCCTTAAGAACAAATTCATAAAAGCGTGGTAGTCATATGGTCTTTGAAATCCTAACAGTCCTATTTAATATTCTTCTCAGTAATAGACAATAATATTATTTTCTTTTTGTGAGATTAAGCATTAAATACTGCTCCAATGTAAATCTAACATTGTGTGCTTAATATACAGATCCTTAATAACTTTGATTTCTTGTGGATTAATAGAATTTTTTTTAAAGATTTTATTTTTTTTTCCTTTTTCTCCCCAAAGCCCCCTGGTACATAGTTGTATATTCTTCGTTGTGGGTCCTTCTAGTTGTGGCATGTGGGACGCTGCCTCAGCGTGGTTTGATGAGCAGTGCCATGTCCGCGCCCAGGCTTCGAACCAACGAAACACTGGGCTGCCTGCAGCGGAGCATGCGAACTTAACCACTTGGCCAGGGGGCCAGCCCCTCTTGTGGATTAATAGAATTTTTACCAGAGTCCCAACAAAATAGGTGGAACACTTGCAATAAGCTAATTTAAGAAGAGTTTATTTACAAAGGGATTAATTATAAAGGCAATGCTATCGGGGAACCACAGTACATAGGAGTCATCCAGGGCTGACAGTATCCTGACTGTGACCACCCTTATGCTAGAATGAATGAGGCAAGCAGAGGTTTCTGGAATCTGGAGGGAAAGAGCCAAGTAAAGAAGAATCCCTTGAGAGGACCAGAGACTTCTGTTGAGAGGCACTGAGTCAACCTCACAGGAAGGAAGCCAGGGAAATAACTAACTGGTCAGTACTCTCCTCCCTCTCTCTGATCATTCACCAGAGCTCCTCACTGGCCTAACTTGTCTGAAGACAAAGGGATTGGGAACCACATAGGTCAGCAGAGAACAGGGTGGGGAAAGGTGGAAAGCGGATCTGGAAGGGCAAATACCAGCTCAGAGTTACTCATTTGAGCTTTGATGCCTAGAAAAGACTGCTTTTCCAGTGTCCAAAATGTTTTCCATCACCTCCCTCTTGCAGAGGAGAAATTTTTCCTGGGTTTACATTTAAATTTCGAAGTTTACAGCTATCAACAAATCTCATGATCCTCTAGCACAGCAGAAGAAAATCTAAAGATGAGGGCAACTCCAGAACATTGGAGAAACAACTGCATAAAAAGTACAAGGTGAAACACCCAATAAAATTGTAAACGAACGTTTTAGGAATTATGTCAGAAAAACTCTAAAATTCTTTAGAAAGTCTTCAGAATTTAGGGATGGCTTAATGATTTGTGTCACATGTACATAAACACACACATTAGGACCTTTGGCGTTAAAAGCATCTTTCTTCTATCTCTTCTTGGAGATTTAAAATCTACCTATCTGTAGAATTGTACTTCAACAGTCCCTTCTATCTAAGTGCTTAGATATTTCCTCAAAAAGTACTGTTTCAACCTGGAAAATATCATTTTTTGTTACTGATTTCTACTGCTTACCAATAGTACAAAATTTTTTTTCCTGTCCTATATATCTACTTATCACAATCAGTCCAAAGGTGTTAGATTTCTGTCCAGCATTTTCTTGAACTACTTTAGTGCAGAGCATGGCACTTAGTAAGTTAGCAGGGTTATACTTAGTACAATGGTAGTAGATAGTTCTTGCTCTTAATTGTTCCTCTTTTGAAGATATACTATATTTTTTCAAAGCATGGATTCAGAAATGCACTCAAGTGTAACATTAGGATCAAAGTTCTGTCTTACAAAATGTACTGTCATGAACGGAAAATGTTTCTGAAAAAAAAAAAAAGGTATTACATTCTCCTGATGAGTACTTGAAGTTTAGGGTAAAGACACTAAAATCCAAATGGCCCCAGAGATTCTAGGTGAGGCCAGATTGGCAAGGACTCTAAAATCCACTTCCAATATAGTTATTTTATTTATTCATTTATTTATTGGAGCATTACATCCTGCCTTCTTCCCAAAAGAAATGAAATGCTTTATTGGCATTTCCTCCTCCTTTTCTCTCTTTCCTTAGATTAGAAACTGACAGCTTAGATCACGTTCTGTCAGAGCAATGAAACCACAGCCCAGCCATATGTTATTTAAAGACCTGGATTTCATTCACTGTAGGTGAAGCTGACTGAAGTGAAAGAGCCTGATTTATATCGCTGGGCTGCCAGCGGGTTAAGGATCACAGCCCCTGCCTCCCATTGTGAACAAGATCTATAAAGCAAGCTGAGCCTCTATTTTTCCACTAGGGAACTCATTTTACACCGTGCCAACTGACAGAATTTTCAAGAGCAGAACTTCAGCTGGTAAAACAGAAAGTTCCCTCTAACTGGAGTAGAGTATAGCTAGTCAAAAGATAGGAAATACAGGTTCATGGTATGACTTCTTTCAAACACTAGACAGGTAATAGGTACAGGAAAAAAATTACCTGTTTCTTTGAACCTGATATTGCCAATGACATTCAGAATGAGAGTTGTATTGGTTAAACTTTCATTTGAAATGCAAAGCTTAAAATGCTTATTTCGTTCACTATTTCATGAGACTTTCATAATCAACCTATCTTTATACCTATTTTCTTCGTCATAGCAGTGCTATTTTAAAATATCTCAGTCCTCTCACTGGAGGCTGTAGCCAATGTCTATCTTAATTGGTCCTCTACTACACTGATTTGAATAGCACCCTGAGTGTAAATATTATCAAAACAACTTCAATAAAGAATTTTATCAACCTGCTTTATTATTAAAGGTATCAAATTAAATTCTACAACTCCACTTCTACTTAGAGTGTAGAAAATCATAAAAGAACATTGCTCCTGCCATAACAAGAAAACACCAGATAAACTAAAAAGTATGTTTCTCCTTCAAGGTATTAAAGAACAGTGGACACAAAGAAGTCAAAATTCTAGAGAGCAGCGAGCCCCTTCTAGGTGAGTAGAGACTGATGACTGCTTTCATACCTGGGGGTACATCTTATCTGTAGATATAAAACAGGTAGAGGAGCTGGTCTGCCATATGCATTTCTTTGTTGGGCAACAAGAAAACCAAACAAAATTGTACTAGATGACTAGACAGATGGCGTAAAATCTAGAAGAGACCCAAATGTAATGCTAATCTTCCTGATCCAACAACTCTTCCCCAATCTTACTGAGTATTCAGCAGCAGAGGGCAGGGCTCAAAAGCGGAGAGAGATACCATAGAATTCTAGTTCCTGAGTCACAAAGTTCTGCTCCAGGAGTGGGACAGAACTCATCCATACGGTATTTAAAAAACAGATGATCTGAAATTAATTAAAGCTTCAACCTAGCACTAACCAAGCTCAACTCTAATAAAAAACAAAACTAGTTCAACCTTTACTGCTTTTCACGTATAATATCCAATATACAATAAAAAATTATGAGACATGGGCTAAAGCTTGAAAATGTGACCTATAATCTAGGGAGAAAAAAGTCAATACAAGCAGATCCACAGTTGATCAAGATGTTGCCATTAACAGACTTGGATTTTTAAATAACTATTGTAAATATTTAGAGAATAGAGAAAAATATGGATAAAATTGGTAATCAAATAGGGATTTCAGTAAAGAAACAGAAGTTCTAAAAAAATTGAAAATCTTAGAAATTAAAAATGTTAAAGTTAAAATAAAGGATTCATTGGATGGGCTTAAAAATAGACTGGGCATAGCAGAAGAAAGGACAGTGAACTTGTAGGCAGATAAAGACAATTATCCAAACTGAAGAAGAGGGAGATAAAATAATTAAAGTCAAATAATGCCAAAGTACCAGAGACTTGTGAGTAAACAACATACATGAAATTGGAATTGAACAAGAAAATAGACTGTGAGAGAAGAAATATGAAAAACTAATGGCCAAAAGTTTTTCAAAATTTATGAAAATCATCAATCCAAAGATTCATGATGGTTAACAAATATCAATCAGAATAAATCAGAGAATACGAAACCAAGGACATCATAATTAAGCTGCTGAAAATAAAATATAAAGTGAGAACCTTAAAAACAGCGAGAGGAAAAAAAGACATATATTGAGAGAACCAATAGTAATTTGAGAGTAACAAAAATTCCTCATCATAAACAGTGGAAGCCAGATGACATTTTTAAAATCCTGAAAGGAAAAAAGAAAGTCAATCTAGAACCCTATATCCTGCAGAAATTAAGATGAAATAAAGATATTTTTCAAAACTGACATAATTCATTACCAACAGACCCACACCTCAAAAGTTACTAAGGAAAGTTCTTCAAGTTGAAAAAATGATCCCAGATGAAAACCCAGATTTGCAGAAGTGGTAACTATGTGCATAATTATAAAAGACTATATTTAACATCTTTATAGAAAATTGATTCTTCAAGCAAAAACGTCAACAATGTATTGTGTAATTTATAACATACATAGAAGAAAAATATATGACAAAAATAGCACAAAAGATGGGAGTGAGCTAAATGGAGTATACCTTTGTAAGTTTCTTACATTGTTTGTAAAACAGTTTAGCATTAATTCAAGGTAGATGGTGATGTTAAAGATTCATATTATAAAAACGACAAAAAAAACCACATAGCATTGGAGATTGGACTGGTGGTTACCATTGGGGAAGGGGGGAGGGCAAAAGGGGTGATTAGGGTCACATGTGAGGGGATGCACTATAATTAGTGTTCGGGTGGTGAACATGATGTAATGTATCCAGAATTTGAAATATGATGTATATCCGGAAAAAATAAAAATTAAAAAAAAAAATTCATACTATAATTCTTAGCGTAACCACAAAAAAAATACTGAGGCATATCTAAAAAGTCAATGGAGCAATTAAAACTTAAAAATTATTGTTGTAAAGAAGGCAGGGGAAAAAAACAAATAGAAAAAGATAGCAAGATGATAGATATAAACCCAACCAGTAAATACATTTATATGTACATGAAGAATGGCCAAGTAAGCTCTCAATGTGCTTGACTACCCAATTCTTTTTGAAATAATATCTAATTATCATGCCACATATTTTGAAAGCCATAGATCTAGTCCAGTCCTAATGTTTTACACTTTGGTAATTATTTTCAGATCATTGTTTCACTCCAACTATGAGCACTTTAAAGCAAGGACTTTTGCTCCTCCATTAACTATAGAGCACAATTTAATTCATTCAGCTAAGTGTCTTCTCATTGTCTGGCTAGCTACTAATAAATATCCATGAGCTATACTTTATTTTCTCTATTTTTGACACATTGGTTTGATGTATAAAAATTAAAGTGAAACATTCTTTCTCAGTAATCAAATTAACCAGATGTTAAATAGCTCAAAACAATAAATAGTAGTATAAATATTGAACTTTCCTTCATATTTTAAGTACCTTTAATAATAATAATATCATTTATTCAGCACTTACTTTAAGACAGGCATTTTCCCATTTAATTTCATGATAATACTTGCTATACCAATTTGACAAAGACACTGCAGGTCATGGAGAACAATCAGCTCTCCCAAGATCACACAGCTAAAAACGCAAGGGAGCTAGGATTCCAGCGCAGGTCTTTAAGTTTCCATGCCATTGCTAATCATGATTCCCTTAATCAGCGTGGCTGAGTGAATAACTCAGGTCCAGATGAGGTGTACCATGCTAGCACTGTCTCGTTTACCTAGCCTGCACTGAAGGGTCAGTTTCTTGCTCATAACTAAGTTCCTACCAATGCAATTATTCAAAGTCTGATCTTTAATAACTGAGTCTTCACTAGCTGATTGCTCAGAAAGTTTTTGCCTCATTCCAATTCCTCTACAAGTTCTGGCAAGGAATCTATGCGGCTTCAGCTTCCCATCTTTCTAGCCAGAATGCATTCTCTTTGCTGAATCATCATTTTTCCTGCCTGCTAAGGCCAAGTGAGGTAGTGTAACAAACTTACTTTCACGAGAAGGAAAAGTGGTCAGTCTTTGAATCCAATGGTTAATTCTCAGTCCTCAACTTACATACCGTGACAGAATTTGGCACCACTGATCCTTGAAATATTTTCTTCATTTCATTCCTGCATTTCCTCCTTCCTTCTGGTCCCTTCTTCTCCCTCAGTTTGCTACTTCTTCCTCATGTCCTTATCCTCCAAATTTTGGAGTATCTCAGATCTAAGTCCTTGGACTTCATTTTTATCTCCACCCTCCCTCCCTAGGGAATCTTACCCACTCTCATGGCTTTAAATATGCTCTATGCCCTGACGGTTCCAAAATGTACATCTCCAGCCTTGAACTCTTCCTTGAACTCTCTCTGCTTGGATATCCAGTAGACATCTCAAACTTAACATGTCCAAGAATGAATTCCTGATTTTTCCTTCCAAACTTGCTCTCCCCATAGGTTTCTCTCTCACAGTAAATAGCAATTCTAGTTTTTTAGTTATGTGGGTTAAATTCATCAGTGTCATCTTTGACTCTTCTCTTTATCTCACATCCTACATCTGATCCATCAGCAAATCCAATCTACTCTACCTTCGAACTTTATTCAGAATCCAGCCACTTCTTGTCTTCTCAGCTGCTATCAATTTGGTTTAGGTCACCATTCTCTCATCCCTAGATTATTACAAAAGCTTCCTAACTGTTCTTCCTGCTTCCCCACCACCACCACCACCACCCTGTACTATATCAACACAACAGCCTTGAGTGATCCTTTTAAAATTTAAGTCAGACCATGTCACTCCTCTGCTCAAAAATCCCTCCATAGCTTCCCATCGCATTTCAAATAAAAGCCAATGCCTTTACAATGGCCTGCAAGGTTCTGTACAACCTGGCCCCATCTATCTCTCTGTCTCAGCCCCATCTTATTCCAGCAACAGTGGCCTACTTGCTATTCTCTGAACACACTAACTTTACTGTCACCTCAGAGCCTTGCGGGAATTATTCCCCAAATATCCTAATGGCTCTCTCCACCATCTCTTTTAGATCTTTGCTCAAATGTTATTTTCTGAGTGAAGATTTCCCGGGCCATGCTATCTAAAATTGCAAGTTCACCTCAACATTGTCTACCCCTCTTCTTTTATCTCCTCTTTAGCATCTGTCACCATCTAACACAATTTAGATTTTACTCAAGTATCTCATTTCTATGTTTGTTCTTTATCTACATAAGCTCCATGAAGTTACCAATTTGTGAAGGCTTTGTTCACTATCCTAATTGAAATGGTGCCTGGCTCAAAGCACATATTCAATAAATATTTGTTGAATGCACATGTAGAAAAATGACTTTCCAACTTGGAATCAGATCTGAAGACAGATTCTCCACTTGCACAGAACCGTGGCATATCCCAGGTAATAAACATCCCCACTTAAACTCCCCAGTCATAACGTCTACCATGTATAAGTGTAGAGACATCATATTCTGGTGCTAAGCACTTCTTATATGTCAATTTAATCCTCACAACAATCCTACAGACAGGTATAATTAGCCAATTTCATAAATGAGAAAACTAAAGCTTAGAGAGCTTAACTACATAGCCTGAAGTCACAGAGCCAGTGTGGATAGAGCTGGATTTCAAACTCAGATCTATATGAGTACAAAGTCTCAGTTCTTAACTACCAGGACAGGTTGCCTCCCTTTTAAAACATCACTTAGGGTATCACTCACTCTATATGTTTTACAACATCAAAATCAAGAATATGAATGTAGATAGGCTATATCACATTGTGATGAGCATAAAATAAAATAATCTTATGTAAGGAATCAATGAACAAAAAACTGCAAGACCCCTCGATGTTAGCATTCCTCAAAAAAACCTTTTCTTTTTGTATATTGCTCATCTGTGTCCCAAATCTAGTAATATCCCAAATAAAATCCATCCTTTTTCATTATTTGCTGCCATAAATTATTCATCCAAGAAATATTAACTTGAGATTTTTAGGAGAAATTTGTATTACCTTATTAGTTAATTTGATTAATTTTCTTATTATCCTTTGTTTTACATTCTTGTCAGGCACAACAGACCCTTCCTCACTTGAGCTGTGGTGAACTTAGCATTATGTTATATTTCAAGTAGACTATGATGAAGAATGGAAGAAATATGGTGATTAATTATATACATCAAAACTTTTTTTCAATAACATGAATCTCATTTATTTTATCACTGGCAAATTGACTAATAGCAAGGGCCTATATAGTAGAAACACATCAAAATTACTCTCATTAGAAAGCATATGTATGTATACATGTTGGACATCATGCTCGGCTTATTTGTATTTCATATCAAACTTAAATACTGAAAATGCTGCTTCTATTTTGGACCTATTGGTAAACTATCTGAAACTTGCTTATCCTTCAACTCGAAAACAAAAACTAATGCAATCGACTATATAAACTTTGGAGACCATAATTTGTGCAATAAGGTACCTATCACAATCAATAAAAAACAAGTTTCCACTCGTAACCTATTTGATCTCTAGACAGCCTTCCTCAGTATTGCACAAGCATGGGAAACAAGAATTAGGGGACACATTCTGTAAAAATACTTAGGTCGGCTTAAAACAAGAAGAAACTGTATGAACAGGTTTCAGTCACCGAGCCCAGCTTTAATTTCTAATCTTTTCTAGGGAGAACAACTACTTAATATTGTGAATTTGTGCCAAGAATATTTAATAAATAATTCAGTGAAGGTCTGATGCCACGCCAGCTCAAGTACATAGAAAAACATTTTAAGTGATTACACATAAGGGAAGCATACACCATTTTCTTCTGTTTCTTTTATTCACAACTCATGAATAATTTCTCATCCTAATGATGATAAATTCCCTTCTCATCAGAGTACCTAAAGAATTAGACTTGAACTTACAGTTAATCACATGATGAAGTATTTAAATAAGCTAAAGTGAGAAAATGCCACAAAAGGCAACTATTATAAATACTTTTCTTTTAGGAAAGAGCAAGAGATGAAAGACATTTCGAGAAAACTACTGAATTTCAGGGAACAAGTACAACACGGGAAGCAAACAATAATAGAAGGAAAGCACTGGAAATCCACAAAGTAAAAGTGAAACTCTTTCAGTTTTCTCTCAGTCAGATGATGTGAATGTTGTCTTCTTTTTATTTGTTTACACACAATTGAATACATACAATCCATGCAGGAGTTAGAAGAATGAATTAGAGCTATAATGCTGACATAGAAATATGCTTAATACCTATCATTAAGTACAAAAAGAAAGCTGAAGAGCAATATGTATTCCTGAACTCTTTAATGGAAAAGCACTTTTAACCAAACCAATATATTACTATGTGTATGTAAATACATGGGGAAATATTTGGAAGAATATACACCAAACTGTAAACACGGCTTCCTCTGGGAGAGAATTGTGATTCATGTGGGAAAAGGGAACTTTGATATTTATTCTAGTTATTTCTGTGTTGTTGGAATTTTTAGTAAGAATGCATTTATATATTTACATAAAGATTACAAATATATAAATGTTTAATATGCAGTCATATGCCACATAATGACATTTTGGTCAAGAATGGACCACATATATGAGGGTAGTCCCGTAAGATTAGTACCATATAGTCTAGGTGTGTAGTAGGCAACACCATCTAGGTTTGTGTAAGTACACTATGCTGTTCACACATCAAATCACCTGACACATTTCTCAGAACATATCCCTGTCGTTCAGCAATGCATGACTGTATATGCACAACCTCTTCTTTAGTGGATAGAGCTGTACACTAGAAAACATCAATCCTAGATTCTGATTCAGCCTTAGAGCTGTTTGGAATCCAGTCCCAACTCTACCCTGACTAGACATGTGACCTTAGACAAGTTACCAAATCTGAATTGAATAACTTCAGTGTCCTCATCAGTACAATAAGGGGATTGAATTCAGTGATATCATAAAGTCCTTCCTGCCTAAGTGTTTGTAAATTTACAATAAAAAGGAAGATTCTAAGTCAATGAAACTGTTCCAGCCATTGTTCTCTTGGTAAGTTTCATTCTTCTCTAATCAAAGCTTATAACCACTTATATAGTTCAAAATGTACCAATTTTATATACACATTCACACCATGCACTTATACATATACATACATCCTTCAGGAGGAGCTTAAGACCAGTCACCTTCTGCATCCTTCTACATCCTTGACTGCAGTATTTAATGAAATAAAGTAATAGCTTTGTTACCAAGTGTGAGGAAGTAATGATTAATGTTTATCTTTACTCACCCCTACTCTGTTTCAACCTCAGCTGGTGTACTTCCTTCAATTCTGGTATGAACCACCTGGTGTCAACACAGACCCCACAAATTAAAGGGCTCAGTCTACAAGAATGCTCTCACTTCACACCAACTGGCTGCAACCTGAGGGGTTCCCACAAGCCCTCTAGTGTTCAATAATTCACTAGAATGACTCACAGAATTCAGGAAAGCACTATACTTATGACTATAGTTTTATTATCAAGGCTACAACTCAGGAACAGTCAAATAACGAAACACATAGGGCAAGGTCTGGGAGGGTCCCAATGCAGAGCTTCTGTGCCCTGTCTTCATGGAATCAGGGTACATCATCCTCCTGGCATATCACTGTGTTCACCAACCAGGAAACATCACTAAGCTTTGGTGTCAGAGTTTCTACTGGGGCTCATTACATAAGCACGATTGATTAAATCATTGGCTACACGATTTAATCCAATCTCCAGCCCTGTCCCTCCCCTGAGGTCAGGCTGGCTCAAAGTCCCAACCCACTAGCCTCATGGTTGGTCTTTCTGGTAACCAGTCCCCATTCTGAAGCTATCTAAGGATCCACCATGAGTCCCCTCATTAGCATAAACTCAGATGACTTCCAGCAAAACAGTTTATACTTCAAATTTGTAGTTGCTTTATCTCTCTACAATCCTGACAGGCAGGACAACATTGTGGTTAAGTGTTGTAAGCTCTAGAAGTAGATTTCTCAGGTTTAAATCCCAGGGCCCCACCACATCTCAGTTCTTAGCCAAATTCCTTTCCCTCCATGTGCCTCTGCTTCTCCACTAGAAAAATGGGACATAAAAATTACACCCAACACGTATGGTGATTGTAAGGATTAAATGTGCTAATATACGTAAAGTGTTTAGAACAGTAACCAGCATTCAATAAATGTTCATTTTTATTGTTGTTATAGTGGAAATAGTGAATACTATTTATTAATTGTTTTGTCTTGGCACAAAGAGCTTTAATTTTATCCAAATTATCTTTAAAGTTGAAAATCCTTTCCCAAAAGTAAATATATCATTGAGCTCCAAAATTAAGGGGTTAGACTAAATAATCTGAAGGTTCCTTCCAACTCTGAAATGTTATAATTATGTAACTGGCCTCTTGCCATCTAAAAGAGTTCTAACTATGTTGCCTAACTGGTATGACATCCTTATATATTCCCTTAATTTCTCTGATACTGACAACTCATTGTAAGTGATCATGTAAGAATTCTAATGCAGTGATTCAGAACTGTTTTTTCAGGATTTTTTCAAAGTATGAAGAAGGAATCTCTGCCAATATATCCCAGAGAAAGGCTCCAACTCAGAACCATAGAGCTGAGATATCAGACAAAGGTTGAGGACATACCCAAATCTTCAGGCATCTATCAAGGTGGAAAAGAGCTATTTTCTCTTTTCTACAAAGGAAAGTCCACTTTATCCTCGCTCTGCTTGGAAGCAGAGAATGGAGTCTACCATGTGCCAAATTCATCCTCCATGATTAAGCAATACCCGTCTGTGTTTGTCTTCCATTCATCTTTTTTTCCTGTCTCACATAGCACTTGATGTGACAGATCATAAGATTTTATTAAAACCATTTAGAATCTCTAGCATCCTGCCATCTCTTTGCCTCTGATCTTTTCTTATTATTTCACCCATAGGTTAGAATCCCACAAATTGCATCTCGATAGGAGAAAATTAAATCAAACAATTTCTCCATTTCTATAGATCAATATTTTGAAGATAAAAAATAATGCTTTGTTTTGGTTTTTTTAGAAAGCTAACATTCAAATGTTAAGAACCTTTCAAGCTTAATGCTGAGGAGGCATGGTTCTTAATTCTCATACAAGCAATCAATAAGTAATCATTTCCTTTGACTATGTATCTGTGAATCAGCACATGTGCAATTATATTTCCCATTCAGAATGCCTCAATATGATTATAGACCAGAGAGTAATGAGAATGGATAAAAAAGTAGTTTGGAGGGAAAAAATAAATGATGAAATAGATTAGTTAAATATAAATGAAAATAATAGAGAAGAAGTGGGAAAAATCTAGTATTTAAGAATGGAGTATTATACTGGGAGAAATGCTGTCTATATTATACTTCTTTATTTTAGACATCCTCTCCATTAAAATGTGAGCTTATTGGTACATGTAGATAAAACACTGAAATTTTGGTTGCGTGAGAGTAGAGTTAAATGGATTCATGGATAGCTGATTTGCATGAAGTACCCAGAGCATTGACTAATGGTTAAATACCTACTTAGAGGAAGGACTTTGTGCCATACTACAGGGCTTCAAATTGGCTCCCGTTTCATTCAACATTTTGTAATTTTTTATCTAAACGAAGACACATGAAGATATTTTTATCTGGTTCTCATAGAAAGCCAAATAAAGTGTTGGTTGGGTGATTGATGGCCCCAAGACTCAAAATAATCGTGGTGTTTTGAAATGAGAATACCAAACAAAAAAAACAAAAAACAAACAAAAGAATAAATGTAAAATCCTGCATTTAAGTTTCGGAATTTTTTTTAATTGCACAAATATAGCAGGAGGAGATCTGCTTTAACTACATTTCTTATGAAAATTACCTGCTAATTTGTTTAAGGATAAAATCAGTATGAGCCAACAGAATAATCCAGCCTAAACAAGATAATGAAAAGTTGAGCTCCATTAATCAAAGAAGTGGTCCAGATCAAGAATTTGAGAATACTCTGTGCTCAAGGCATTGCAGTTTGGGTTCCATTCTGGACAAATTATCACTAGGTCATTAAGAGGAATACTGACCACCAAGAGCATTTGGATTTACATTTCAAAAACAGGACTAAGGTTTTTTATCATTTACTCTGCCACAGACAGTTTTTCCCAATGCCACTTAGAAACCACAACAACAGCAATCTATCTCTTCTCCATCTTCTATTTATTCTGACAAACAAAAAGAAAGAACTGGGGAGTAGGGAGAGAAAGGGCTTTGGTGTTTCTTCTTGTTCTTAACTTACTTAGCAATATTAAAGGTCAGAGATGTTCACAGAAATTGGAGATAAAACCATCTTTGAAGATGCCCAATCCTGGAGTGGTTTTTTAGAGGATTTTATTGCCTATACTGGATGGAGTGAGTAACCTGTGCTGTCTTCCCCTCAGGCAGTGTGGAGCTAACCTATATTCCCCATTTGGCTGGGCCCTCTGCCTAAGTGGATGGTTTTCATGTGGTACCACAGATTTTTTGTTTTTGGCCTACCATGTCAGTCCTCAACACGTATGTAATATTTTTATTTAACAAGCATTGATATGATCCTCTTAGACATGAATTTGTACTACACGGATATCATATACATTCTCAATACAAATGATTTTTTACTTTATCATTTTACTCACATAAAATCCATACTCATAAACTATATTTTCACAGTATTCTCAAAGAGGAAGTAAAGTAATTTTAAAAGGTATTGGGTTAATTAAAAAGAAGGCAAGACTACAAGTTAAAATTCCCCTCAAAACTTTTCTTCAAAATAGATATTACAAAGAAGGAAAATGCGAATGGAGAAGAATTGAGTTAGACATAACTCTTCAAATTGTTGAAAGACTTAAGGAAGAGGAAACAGGCATACTTTCATTATATCAACTAATGAGCAGGAATGATAATGACAGAGCTTTCTATTCAATGGAAGAAGAATTTTCAACAATGAAAAGAACTTCAGCCAAAATAGCGAATTCCACGTCAGTGGAAGAGTTCAAGCAGGAGTCGGTAATCTTTCAACAATATTGTAAGAAGAAATAAAATGCATGGGGTTCAAGGTTGACTAGAGAATCTCTAAGGAACTTCCCACATTTAAGGGTCTGTGGTCTGTCCTTGCGATAAAGCCCAACAAAAACTTTTAAAATGTGAAAATTATAAAAGGGAAAATGTCAAGATTTCACGGCATAGCTTTACAACAACTTTACCCCAACATGACTATTGTTGATGAGTTACGTGATAGTAATATTATATAGTCAATAGGCTGCAGTACATGTTCTATAATTTTGAAGATTGAGGTTGTATGAGCATGGGCCTTGAGAAAAGATGAGCAATTTGTGAAACATTCTGGTTTCTGTTCAAAATACAGATACAACAGAGAGATAATAAGACAACAGGAGATTGAAAAGTATGTTTTATGAGTTCAGAAAAAAAAAAGCAAATAAAACATTACCTAAATGAAAGCACGTGATACAACCCTTCTTTAAAACCTCTGAACAATCATTCCAATCAAAGACAAGGTGAATAAAAACAAAGAACTCCAAAATGGAAAAGCTATGGTAAAATGATGATTAGTGGGAAGCTCTATTATTTAAGTAAATATAGACCAGAGGCTAAAATAACCATGGGGATTATAGCTGCATGTGAAAAGGTATCTTCCCTGTACCAGGAGGATAGAAGACATCCTTATCACCAAAGACAGAGAATTTAGGGCCATGAAGACTGTACAGTATAAACAAATCTTGTTAAACTAACCTTAATCTTCCTATCTACTTCTTCACCATTTACTACCCATAGCCTAAACCCATTGGTCTTGTCAGGTCTTCAAAAATTTATTCTTTGTCTAAAAAGTATAAAAGCTTCCTGCTCTGGCCACTTCTTCAGGTCTCCATTCTCTTGTAAAGGCTCTCATGTATATGTAAAAATTCAATAAAATGTGTATGCTTTTCTCATGTTAATCTGTCTTATGCCAGTTTCTTAGGCACAGCCAGAGACCCAAAGAAGGTAGAGGAGAATTTTTCCTCCCTTACATGAGTAACTTTATGTGAATATGAATTCATTGCTCTTTTCCCCCTAGGTTGTTGAGTACAGGTATTATAAAAAAATAACTGGTCAGAATTTTACAAATTTTTTAATGATCAGATTTCAATATAAAAGTTTAAAGAGTATGCCAACCTTGATTAATTGCAAAATAAATAATTCACTAATAAAAAAATCTACTTAGTTATCTCCCCCAACAAACTGTTAGGAATTTCTTAGACAGGACTCCCATTTATGGTAGACTTTTAAGGTATTTACATCACCAAATAATCATTACAGATGCTATTCATAGTTTATGAGGCTGTTGTTCATAGTTTAAATGGAATTCCTCGTTTAAAGAAAAAAAACTTTCATCTTGGATGCTCAAGGACCCTTTCAAAATTTAAGAATGTGTTTATATAAACAAAGGAAAACTGAAAAGCAAGAAGTAGCCAGAAGACCTAACCCTAGGCTGGCACTGGGGTCTTGGTAAAGAAGAGACAAATCCGCTAAGTCTGAGACTTAACTGGCTAGACAACAGAAATTGAAGAGAAGAGTAATATATGACAACTACAAATTTACAATTCCGAGAGTAAAAAGGATGGCAGTGCTTAATCGGAATAAAATTAGGGGCAACAGTCTAAGTGGAAAGCTTGGTTCAAATCATGTTTTGTTTTTAGGGGCTTAGTAGACATCTAAGGACAGTTAACCCTTGGACAGCAAAAAGCAGAGTACTCAGAAGAGGACAGGATGTCAGGAGGCAAGGAATACAGTGACATTGCATTGTCACGCCAGACCCCTATAGTCCTCCCATACCTGCCCCCAGGCATTATGAACCTATGCTAGATTACAAAACCCACAGAAACTACAAAAATCTCAAATGGTTTAAGGGCAGGAAACACTGAAAGAAATCCAGGGAGAATAATTTCTTTCCATAAGTTCTTCTGAAGAAATATCTACAGTAAAAGAAAAAAAAAAAAAAACCTCTTTCTCCAGTGTAGCAAAATAGATAGACAATGACCTTATAATGTGATTAAAGTCTATTCGTACTCATAAGAAAGGCAACACTTAATTACACAGTGCTTTTCATCTTCTAAGCACTTTACAAGTACTGTATTAACTAATTAACAATGGAAAACCTGATGTTTCTCAGAAAAGACTGCTGTTGCTACTTTTTTTCATCTTTTAGATGAACTTTTTTAAATCTTGAAATACAACATGCACAAAATGGGTGATATTTAAACTTTTCAAACTAATGATTATGGCAAGCAGTTCATTTTCCTGGTACTTCAGAGTTGAATTACAATTTAAAAAAAAAGATGTAGGTAAGCTATCTAAAAAGAGAAACAACTCTACTGGCTCATAAAAGCCCATCTGGTGAGCACCAGTGAGCCCTGATAAACGATGAAGTAGCAGTAATACAAAGATGCTTACTGTTGGCCTATGGCTTCTACATCCTCCAGAAGCAGATGGGATAAGGGCACCTATTCCCACATGCACTGAGCACTCTAGTATGGGTTCCACTTGAGACTGTCTTATTTACCTCCAGTAGTTTTAAAATTAGTGATCGCCAAGCACTTGTCAGAACACTGGACTAATACAGTGTGCTCCCTTTGAAGACAAATGTTTTGGGATCATGAAAAAGTCTCTAAAGGGCTCATTTAAGAATATGGATCAGGATATTCAGCCATTCACTCATTCTCCTAAAGGGTATTATGTACCCATAATGAGCAAAGCCCTCCAGGAAGGGTTGGCCTTTTTTAGAGTCGCACGAGCATCTCTCTAGTGACCTTAAAAGCTGGGTCATTGGTCCTGTATCTTTCTAATCACCTTAAGAGATGGCTGGTTATCATTCCTACATATCTCCTCTTGGCTGTCCATAAAAATCCTGTCTGCCAAAGCCAGGCTGAAATCCCCAGTCCGGAGGAAGGCAGCACGAGATAGGGAAAAATCAACAGACTTGGGTTTGTACATGAGCTCTGCATACCCTGCTCCAGCAGTAAAAACTAAGGAAAGTTATTTACCTCCTCTGGACCTCTGCTTCCTCACATAAAACAAGAATAATAATTTCACAACTGTATAAGCAAGAGCCTGTATATAGAGTGTAATTAGCTTAGTTTCTTTGATTTTGAAAAATGCTTTTCCATTTCTTGCATCATGAACTGGGTTGCTTCTGCTGAAATGGTTGAGGTTTCTGCACAAATTATAAACAATAACTTCTTTGCAAGCTTACGATAAATATTAAATAAAATAACATAAGAAAAATGCTAGCCAATGGTATAGTGTAGTAAAATATATAGGATTTGGAGTCAAGTAGAGCTGATTATAAATCCTGATTATAGCAATTAGTGAGTAGGAGCCATGTATTACTCCTTCCTGACGTCTCACAGTATCTTTCACAATGCTAAGTATACAGTAAACACTCATTAAGGTTTTTTTGACTGATATTGACTTATTAGCTGGTCAAGTAAAATACACATGTTCACATGTACACTTTATTTACCTCCCTCCAGCTGTAGAGTAACTGGCGGATTCTAGCAGAATCTTTGAGCTCTTCCTGGGTAAGTTTAGCCCTAAAGTTACTCGAGTCAGAAAGAAGTTGACATCCTCATTTCCGAGGTACACATAGTCTCAGCTCAGCAGCTCCAAAATGAACTCCTAGGGGTAGTCCAAGTCCTGTTGCTTATCTTGTGAGCTGAGCTTCAAGAATACAGATACAGCGAGCTCTAGATATCTAATAATTCTCAGTCTATGTATTGTTCCAACTCAAATATCTAAGGAATATTGTTTCTGACCTCCGCTTGCGTGCCCTTCAATAATTTACTCCAGAGGGCAGGGATTATAATTCTAGCAACTATTTTCTTGGAATTGTTCTTTTTTTACATTCTTTCCAGTCATCCTTTAATCAAAACAAGACCTGAGCAAACATGCACAAATTCTAATTTGTTCTATCCAGACAAATTTTAAATTCCGCTTGCCTATTTCTAACTTTGTTATTTATATTTATGATATAATATAAGCTATATCTATATACATCTAGTGAAAAGCAATTGCAAAATTTATCAAGACTTCTCTTCAGAAAACTGTTCTCATAATAAGTGCAAATTGTTAGCATCTATCACCGTATGATGTAATCATATAAAAGCCTTTTCTAACCTCATCCCCATAAGGTACATCTCTATTACATTAGAATGATAAATGGCAAAATGTTTTGCATGACACTTAAGCTATTACAGAATTCTACAGGGAATGCTAGGAGACTAACCAAAGTTTTCTGATAAGCAGCCACAGCTAAAAGTCAGCCTCACATTCTTAAATCAACTGATCTCTCTCCCAATATTTATTTCTGGCAAAATAATTTACAACTGAACACAACTATATCATAAAGTCAATACAAGCATGTCTCGGGAGTAAATATGCCATTGCATGTTTGAAGAGAGAATGGTTAAGTATTCAGCTCGGGGATGGATGCAACACTTTGTTGCCCTTGAGAACAGTCTAACCCAGTCACGTTATTCTATCCTGCAATGCAGCTACCTCCCAATTATCCCTGATGATGGGGTATGAACAACTAGGATTCACAGATAAAGCTCAATTTATATCAGCCAATCGTTGAGTCCCAACCATCCATTGCTACTTGAAGAAGCATTGCCTTTGGAGTAAACACAAGTATTGGGTCGTTTGTCCCTAAATCTTAGTTCTATTTACTACCTCTCTCAGATTAGCTGTTAAATCTCAGTTCACTCTTTTCTGTATGATACTATTCTTCAATTTAGTGCAACACGGTGCTAATACATTGTTTTTCTTTGTTTTTTACATCAATTAACAAAAATTTTTGTTAAAATAAAACATTCTAAATACTCATTTTTGAGAATATTCTGTGCATCTTTATTACCAGATCATTTTTTTATTTTTGTAATTTAAAAGTATAATCATAAATAATATTTTTTTTGTCTTCAAGAAACTTTTTTCTACCAAAACCTGACAATCTTTATACTTTCTCTGGAGCTCTTGTTGATATTCTCAAATATAATAACTATAATAGCTAATATTTATTGGGTGTGTAATCTGTGCCAGCCATTGTGCTCAACGCTTTGCCTCCATTACGTTTAGACCTAGGTACATACTATTATTATCCCCATTTTGCACATCAGGCAACTGACAGCTAGAAAGGCTAAATAATTTTCGCAGCTTCAGCCAGGCACTAAGAGATGGAACAGAGAGGTACACTGAAGCAACTGATTCCAGAGCCTACGTTCTTAACTATCTCACCATATTTCCACTTTGTAGCTGCTCATATTTCAATCTATGTCTATAGTCTTACCTAATACATATCCAGGATATATTTAAAACAATTATATTAAAGCATGCACTGGCTAGTCAGATCAAGGTATACTGAAAAACCACTTAACCAATAGAGGAGTGACAAAACAAACAAAAAACGTAGCAAAAAACCCAGTGGTCGGACGATCAATAGGACCCAAGGTCTTTCCCCCTTCTACTCTGTGTATCAATACTGGCCCCCACCCATGGTCCCAAGATGCTGCAATTCTAAGTATCACAGGCGACAGACAACATCTAGTGATAAAGAGGGGCATTTTATATTGGGTATCTGTTTTTGTTTGTTTGTTGTTTTCTTTTTGAGTTAAAGAAATATTTCCCAGAAGCTCCTCAGCAGATTGACCCTTAGGTTCCATTGGCCAGGACTGGGTCATCTGCTCTTGCCCAAATCAACTAGCAAGGGAGATAAGACCACATGATTGACTCTTAGATAGATAGATAGGTAACAAACATGAATTGTTAACTTACATCACTATATGATATAATCATATAAAAGCCTTGTCTAACTAAAGTGTCAGGAAAGGCCTCTTCCAGAGAAGTTATTTTTGACATCCACCATGAGAAGTCAACGTTATTCCCTTATTTTTGGATGAGAAGCTGTTAAAAATTAGACTGAAAGTTCAGGTCTTGACTTGACAGTTAAGAACAGTTTGAGAATCAAAAGAGAGACACTATTCCATTAATATTATGCCTAGGAATTTCAATGAATTCCACTAGAATTTCAAGGACTGCCATCCTTATTTTTCATTAAGAACCTGCCTCTCCTCCTCTCTACCGAAAAAAAGCTTTATACTCTTTGTACTGGGCCTCCTCAAGAAAAAAGGAAAGACAAGTAGTTTGGCAACTGTGGGAGTATTGAGACGATTGCAAAAAGGACATGGGACAGGAAGAAGGGAGTAGAGTGCAGAGAGAGGCAAAAAAGTTGAGAAGGTTTCAGATAAGGAGAAGAGGACAAGGAATTTGGAAGTCAAGAAAAGAAAGAATGCCCTCAGAGAGCCTCCAGCCCCTGCCTCTGCAAACCAGTCTCTGCAAACCAGAGGGCTTCTTTTGGAAACCACAATCATTGCACTCTCCACAGGAAGCAAATCCAGTGCTGCTACATAAGACCAAAAACCCTTCTCATTTCTCCTCCTTTCCCTCAGCATCCTGTTAGCATACTGCCCACTTCAGATCCTGTCTTTGTGATCATCCAGTCTCAGCATTCCTCTTTCTAACCTCTGATGACCCAAAGAAATATTTTCTAATGAAATTTCTATGTCAAATTCTAGCCAGGAGTCATGACAGGCTGAAGCATCCAAGCGTAAAGCAACTACTGACAGTCATCCCATCTCACATTGGATTTGCTTTTCATCCCCAGAGCTGTGCAGTCCTTAAAACTATAGAATATATATATTTTTACATCTGTAGGAAGTTTTCATAAGCAGCTTTCTGATTTCATTCTCCTCAAGCAGCTAGCGTGAAGAACAGGGGTTGATGAGTCTAGCTGCAAATTCATTTCTCCAGCCAGAAAAGCAGGAAGCTGGAGTTGGGGTTCCATGGCACTACTGAGCTGGCAGAGGGATTTTCTCTTATCTGGTGCTGACAGGATCTCTAAAAGTAAGGGAGTGTGCAGAGCACAGACTTGCCCAGTAATTAGAGAGTGAAGACTGGATGGGTGGTTAAATGGAGAAGCACATATGAAGAGCCCACATTTAGAGGCAGGGAACCAGAGAGCAAGGAAGCCCAGAGTACTGGGGTGGATGTGCAGCTGGGTGCACAGAAGTGAATGGGACAAGCATGTGCAGCCAGAGCTGAGTCATGCCCTACATGTCAGGATTCAGGGAATGTCAGGATCCAGGAAAACTACTGGAGCTGGCAATCCCATATCCTACAGTGCACTCGCTTCCAAAAATGCTCCTTCCATTGTTTCCTCCATATAGCTGTACCAGAACTATTTCCTCACCATTTTCATAAGAATTCACTGAGATTTGCAATCCCATATCCTACAGTGCACTCGCTTCCAAAAATGTTCCTTCCATTGTTTCCTCCATATAGCTGTACCAGAACTATTTCCTCACCATTTTCATAAGAATTCACTGAGATTTGCAAACAGAAACATCTCTACTTACACTCTCTCTGCTATCTCCTTTCTCATTCTATTTATTGTTAAAGGAATTATTTAACAATATTTTTTATTGTTTTTTTCCCTTTTTTCTCCACAACTAGATTTTTGTAAGTGGAAGAGGGTACACTCTTATGGCCAGAGTAAGTGTACCAACAGGGTTTTGCCTTCTTTCCCTTTACCACATCCCTCATATGAAGTCCCAGAGTTCTAACATCAATAGAGGCTCTGCTTCTTTCTTTTTTTTTTTTTCTTCTTTATCTCCCCAAATCCTCCCAGTACGTACTTGTATATCTTAGTTGCAGGTCCTTCTAGTTGTGGCATGTGGGACACCGCCTCAACATGGCCTGACAAGCAGTGCCATGTCTGCACCCAGGACCTGAATCGATGAAACCTTGGGCCATGGCAGCAGAGCATGCAAACTTAACCACTCGGCCACCAGCCCAGCCCCGAGGCTCTGCCTCTTTCAACTCTTTTTTTGTCTGTTACTGAAAGATAGAACCAGAGATAAAGCTAATGAAAAGCTACTCAGGAACACAAATTACTTGTGAACTATAAAATCAACAGTTGAATCTTAAGCACGGTAATTCACATGGACCATCAAGCACTTCACAGTTTGTCAGCAGCCTCATGCTTGTCTGTGTCTAAGAATTTCCAGAATAACAACTCCAATATTCTCACCCTTTTCCATCCCTAAAATTTCCTTACTGGTGCCCACCTTGGAGAAAGGAACAAACCAAATCTTCCAAAAAGTCATATGCTATTCTAGAAGCATAAGGAATTTTCCCTTTTGGTGACTTACAAGTTGAACTGTGTCCCCCCAAAATTCATATGTTGAAGTCCTAACCCCTCCGTATCTCAGAAGGTGACTGTGTTTGGAACTAGCTTCTTTCCATAGGTAGCCAAGTTAAAGTGAGTCATGAGGGTAGGCCCTAATCCAATATAACTTGTGTCCTTTTAAAAACGGGAACTTTACACACAGGGATGTGCATAGAGGGAAAACAATGTGAAGAGGCATAGGGAGAAGGCAGCCATCTACATGCCAAGGAGAGAAGACTGGAACAGATTTTTCCCTCACAGCACTCAGAAGAAACGAAACCTGCCAACACCTTGATTTTGGACTTGCAGCCTCCAGACTATGAAACAATAAATTTCTGTTGTTTAAGGCACCCATTTTGTGGCACTGTTATCACAGCCCTAGCAAACTAATATAAAAACATATAAAATCACATCCAGAAGACAGGATAAGAAGATGGGGTTCCAGGGGCAGGTGGGTCATCTAGAACATTCCAACCCCAGTGGAAGATAAAAGAAGTGAGATCACAAGTACAAAGCACATAGCATAGGCCCTGACATATAGTAGAAACATATAGGCTCTCACCACAAATCCAAGAGATAGAGGAGACACGCTCCATTCTCACTGCCTGCAAGGTGAGTAACAGGCTTATCTACCCAGACAGAGGATCCAGAACTGACTTCACAGGCCAGCACAGGCCACCCATTAAGCCTCTCTTATCAGGTGAGAAAAGACGCAAGACATTCAATTCACATCATCAGATACAATGAAACATCATGTACTGAAGACTCTGGGATGGATGTTAGGGGACAGACCAAATTAACAAAATAAATTCCTTGCTTCAAAAAGTTCAGGTTCAAAGATATCATCAAAATAGAAACCATCTGGGGGAAAGAATCTATAGTTCATCATCATCCATTGAGCATGTGCACATACTTCACCAAAACATCACTTTCAGTTCCCAATAGTCACCAAAAAGATTACTCAAAGAGCATTCCCTGCTCGATAGGAGGCCAGCATTTCCTGCAAGAAAGCATGGTGTTAATCTGCATGTGCTCATGTTTCACAAATAACAATCCCAGAGGGACAAAAAAGCCAAATGGCTCAACATAAGGTTGCAGCATATGTCTGTTTTGGAAGTTCTAGTACATTAGTTTCCCATTTCTGTTTTCCACTCTCCCCATTCAATTTCTGCTTTGATCTTTCACATTAGCCTGCTGTTTATCCTATACCGCAAGTGCTTAGGGTCAAATTCCAGATTACTGTTGTCAAATAGAGCTCCTTGTCCTCATTTATCTCCTAGGAAGAGAATGCCTTTTTCCACCAGGATAAAGTAGTGCAATCAACCTAGACACCAGTCCCTCAAGTTATTGGCTATGAAAAGTAGAAAGCCATGTTTCTTTTTCCTAAAAAGATTTCAAAATGTGTATAAAGGAATGATTTATTTGGGGCCTTGATCCTGAATGATATACAGTCAGGAAGTCAAGACCATGGGGAAGACTGGCTCCTGCAAGGAGGGCATACAACTGCTGGCAACTCTGATGAGGGCACTTTCTGATTCATCAAAAAGGAGGCCCTGAGTGTGTGTGTGCTGGGGGAAGGGGTGAGGGAGAGGGCTACAACTCTCCTGTGTTGGCTCCTGAGGGCCAGAGCATTCCTGCAACCCATCACTTCCAGGCTCTTTCACCTTTCGTGAGGCCTAGGAAACTGGGGAGAGCTCTGATACCTTCTCCAACTGTAACAGCAGGCCATAGAAAATTAAAATCAGTAGGGAAAGCAGTGGGAGAAGTTTATGAGCAGGACCCCTTAATTCACAAAGTGAGTGGATACAAAGTTGTAACTTGTCCAATTGACCGTTTTTGAAATTTGTTTTTAGTGAGAACAAAACCTTTGATTTCTCCACTGGAAAAAAAAAATCTTTGAATGTAAACACTCTCAGAGGTGATTCTGTGTGTTGTTGACTGATAGTCATTAAAGATATCATTATTTCTAAGAGGAAGTTTTGACTGGGGGAAGGTAGGGCAGCTGGCCGCTGAAGGTGAAAGTGAAATAAGAGGGAAGCTGTGAGGGGAAAGAGAGAGAGGGAGAGCCTGAAGGCACTAAAAATCAACTTCTCGGCTTCAATGCTTTGCTTAGAGCAAGCCCTGGGTGCATGATTTCTTAACCTGCCTAAAAAATGAAAAAAGACTTCCTCTGAAAGCTTCATTAACTCCGTAAGCCAGTGATTACAGCTGCCTTTAATAGAGGAAGAATGACTTCCCATTTTACTGAAACCTTAAGGGAAGATGCCTCAAATCAACTTTATAAATGACTGGAGGAGAAGAAATGGGAAAGAAGAGAAGAGAGGATGAGAGGGAGAAGGGAAGAGGAAGAAGGGGGATGAAGGGAGGGCAAGCACAATACAAGTCACTCAAGAGGAGCGTTGGACACTACAGCCGTGTTGGGGGTCATGGGGATGCCTAACTCTAAGACCCCCCTTAATAAAAGGGGGTCCACTGGTGAATCACTATAGACTGCAGAAAATCCAGGCACGACAATCCAAGAACAACAGCTATACGGGACGGGTGTCATTCTTTTTGGCTACTAGACAGCTGAAGCCCCTTTTATGTCTTGGGACTTCCCCACCTTGTCAATCTCGAGGGGAGGCTGAGCCATCTCCTGCTATAAAAGGTGAAAATTCCTGCAACTTGTTTCCAAGCCTCCTTGGCAGATAAGGATATTTCACCTAGACTTTAGTGCACATAAGGTGCTATCTGAGGAATTCTCAAACCAAGAGAGCTTGTAAACTACTCCCAGAGATTTTCAAGATATTCAAGCTGCTAAATTTGTATAACTTGTCACACACCAATAGAAAATTAATACAGGGACATAGTATACGTGGGGTTTTTGTGTTTGGGGGGTGGTTTTTGGTGAGGACAATTCACCCTGAGCTAACATCCGTTGCCAATCTTCCTTTTTTTTTTGCTTGAAAAAGACTGGCTCTGAGGTAACATCTGTGCCAGTCTTCCTCTATTTTGTATGTGGGATGCCTCCACAGCATGGCTGATGTGTGGAGTAGGTTCATGCCCAGGATCCAAACCCAGTAACCTGGGCTGCCATAGCAGAGCATGAGGAACTTTAACTGCTTGGTCATGGGGCCGGCCTCTTAATTTTTATTTTTAAAAATTTATTTAATTGATTTTTAAAAATTGAGATATAATTCACATATGACATTATATTAGCTTCAGGTGTACAACACTGACTCTAATTTTGTAACTACGTAGTGATGGAAGTTAACTAGACTTATTGTGGTGATCATTTCACAATATACACAAATATCAAATCATTACGTTGTACACCTGAAACGAATACATGTTACATGTCAATTATATCTCAACTTACAAAATAAAAATAGCAAAATAATAACCCTAAAAGCTTCAAACAATACACCTATCTCTCAGATTCCATGGGTCAATAATCTGGTCACAGCTTAACAGAGTCCTCTGCTCAGGGTCTCACAAGGCTGCCGTCATGGTGTCAGCTGGAGCTGCAGTATCTTCTGAAGCTCAGGGTCCTCTTCCATGCTCATGTGGCAGAATTCACTTTTTGCAGCTGTGAACTCTCGGTGGCTTACATATTCTTTGAGGCCAGCAGGAGAGTTTGCCTACTTACCGTCTCTTGTGAGGGCTTGTATGATTAGCTCAAATACAGCGAGGACAATCTGCCTTTAGATTCACTCAAAGTCAACCAGTTGGGGACTTTAATTTACACCTGCAAAATTCATTTCACTCTATACGGTAACTTAAACACGGGTGTGATATCCCATCATATTCAGAGGTTCTGCCTACACTCAAGAGAAGGGGATTAAACAGGGCACACACACCATGGAGCAGAAATCATGAGAGCCATCGTAGAACCCAGCCTACCACAGTCTCCTTCGTGTCCTTTAAATTTCAAGCCTGAACACCAAAAATAAACAAAAATATATTTAAACTCTACTAGAAACATTTTAGTGAGCTCTGGAGCTAGTCTGTCTCGGTGCTGATCCCAGTCTACCAGTTGGTACTTAGAAAACCTTGAGCAAGTTACTTCTCTGTTTTCCCATCTGTGAAACAGAGAAAGTAGTAGTTTCTACATCATTAAGCTGCTGTAAGGACTGAATCAGCTAATAGAGCTAAAGCTCTTAGACTAACAGTGCCTGGCACGTAGTTAAGTGCTATGTAAGTGTAATAACCTACTATTACTTTCTCTCTTTGGCAAAAATTTAGCAAATGAGCTAGATGCATGGATAGGGAAACAAAGACAGATTATCTCAGATTTTTCTTCAGCCAGAAAAGTATTTAAAACTTTTGACTGCAGTAACTCAGAAAACTAGAAATACGATATAGTAAGGCAAGCTCTCCATACAAGAATGAATTAGACATTTATGTTCATTATCCTATTTGCATGAGGTGGAAGACACACACACATAATAATGAGTAGATAGTACACTGATTTAAAATATTTATCATACCTACTAACCATGGATACTCATTTCAAAATTGGACCTATGGAGGAAAATGTATAGGGAAAATGCAGATGGCTTATTATTTAACATATTCCAAATAGTAAATGCATAGAAAATGTACATTTAATATAAATTCATCTCTAAAGACTCCCTCTGAGTGACACCCAACATAATTATATTTATTTCAGTAAAATATACTCAAATAGAATTTTGATATTAGAATCACAGAATGTCAAAGCTAGAAGAAACTTTCTAAATAAATCATTTTGCATATGGGAAAATTGATATCCAAATAAATAAGATGCTTGCTCATGAATCACTTGATACTTGGTGGCAGAGCACAGATTAGTTTTCTTCCCAATCTCATGCTAATTATACTACAATGATCAGACTTTAACAAAATATAAACTTTATATAAAAATCTCTTAACATACCTGTTAAGGACTGCTGTTTCTTCTTGGAGAATTGATCTATTTACCATACGTAATATTCCTCTTTATCCTTGATAATTTTCCTTGTGCTGAAGCCTGCTTTGTCTAAAATCAATATAGCCACTCCAGCTGTCAATTGATTAGTGTTAGCATGGTATATCTTTATCCGTCTGTTTACTTTTAATTTATCTGTGTCTTTAGATTTACAGTGAGTTTCTTGCAGATAACATATAATTGGATCTTGCTTTTTGATCCACTCTGTCTTTTAATTGGTGAATTTAGACCATTCACATTTAAGGTGATTCTTGATACAGTGGTAGTAATATCTACCATATTTATGACTTTGATTCATTACCCTGGTTTTTCATCCTTTTTGTCTTTCACTTTTTTTTCTTCTTTGGTTTTAATTAAACATCTTTTATGATTCTATTTTCTCTCCTCTCTTAGCTTATCAATTATATTTCTCTTTTAAAAAAATTCTTAGAGGTTTTCCTAGACCTTGCAATGTATATTTTCAACTAATCTAAGTCAAATAACACTATACCACTTCACAGGTAGAGTAGGTACCTGATAACAGAATATTTCCAGTTTCTTCCACCTGAGTCTAATAATTTTGCTGTTATTCATTTTACTCATCCATATGCTATTATCATCCAGTATGTTGCTATTATTATTTTGAACAAGCTATTATCTATCAATTAAGAAAAAAAACTTTTTTTACTGCAGTAACATGGTATTATAACATTACATCTTTCAAGTGTAAATCATAATATATTGTGAATTCTGTGTAGATTACATCATGTTCACCACCCAAAGACTAATTACAATCCATCATCACACACATGTGCCTAATTATCTCTTTCACCCTCCTCACCCCCCAATTCCTCTCTGGTAACTATTAATTCAATCTCTGTTGCTATGTGTTTGTTTGTCATTGTTTTTATCTCCTACTTATGAGTGAGATCATATGGTATTTGACTTTCTCCCTCTGACTTATTTCATTTAGCATAATACTCTCAAGGTCCATCTATATTAACACAAATGGCCAGATTTCATCATTTCTTATGGTTGAGTAGTATTCCATCATGTATATACACCATATCTTCTTTACCCATTTGTACTTCATGGGCACCCAGGTTGCTTCTAAGTCTTGGCTATTGTGAATAAAGCTGCAAAGAACATATGAGTGCATGTATCTTTATGCACTTGTGCTTTCAAGTTCTTTGGATAAATATCCAGCAACGGAATAGCTGGATCATATGGTAGATCTATTCTTAACTTTCTGAGGAAACTCCATACTGTTTTGCACAGTGGCTGCACCAGTTTGCACTCCCACCAGCAGTGTTTGAGGGTTCCCTTCTCTCCACATCATTTCCAACACTTAGTATTTCCTGTCGTTAATTATAGCCATTCTGGTGGGAGTGAGGTGATATCTCATTGTAGTTTTGATTTGAACTTCCCTGATAGCTAATGATATTGAACATCTTTTCATATGACTGTTGGCCATCTGTATATTTTCTTTGGAGAAATCTCTGTTCGGATCTTTTGCCCATTTTTCAATTGGGTGGTTGTTTTTTTTGTTGTTGAGAGGTATGAGTTCTTTTTATATTTTGGATATTAACCCCTTATCTGATATATGGTTTGCAAATATCTTCTCCCAATTGTTAGGTTGTCTTTTCGTTTTGTTGATGGTTTCCTTTGCTGTGCAGAAGCTTTTTAGTTTGATGTGGTTCTATTTATTTTTTCTTTTGTTCCCCTTGCCCGGTCAGACATAGCATTTGAAAAAAATGCTGCTAAGACCAATGTCAAAGAGTGTACTGCCTATGTTTTCTTCTAGAAGTTTCATGGTTTAGGGTCTTACATTCAAGTCTTTAACCCATTTTGAGTTGATTTTTGTGCATGGTGTAAGATAATGGTCTACTTTCATTCTTTTTCCTGTGGCTGTCCAGTTTACCCAACACCATTTATTGAAGAGACTCTCCTTTCTCCATTGTATGCTCTTGGCTCTCTTGTCAAATATTAGCTGTCCATATATGTGTGGGTTTATTTCTGGGCTCTCAATTCTCTACCATTGATCTGTAAGTCTGTTTTTGTGCCAGCACCATGCTGTTTTAGTTACTACAGCTTTGTAGTATATTTTGAAATCAATGAGTGTGATACCTCCAGCTTTGTTCTTTTTCCTCAGGATTCCTTTGGGGTCTTTTGTTGTTCCATATAAATTTTAGGATTCTTTGTTCTATTTCTGTGAAAAATGTTGTTGGAACTTTGATAGGGATTGCATTGAATCTATAGATTGCTTTAGGAAGTATGGGCATTTTAACTATGTTAATTCTTCCAATCCAAAACCACAGAATATCTTTCCATTTCTTAGTGTCGTCTTCTATTTCTTTCAACAGTATTTTATCATTTTCAGTGTATGGATCTTTCACCTCTTTGGTTAAGTTTATTCCTAGGTATTTTATTCTTTTTGTTGCAATTGTAAATGGCTTTGTTTTCTTAATTTCTCTTTCTGCTACTTCATTGTTAGTGTATAGAAACACAACTGATTTTTGTATGCTGATTTTGTATCCTGCAACTTGACTGTATTCATTTATTATTTCTAAAAGTTCTTTATGGGATTATTTAGGGTTTTCTATACTTAAAATCATGTCGCCTGCAAAGAGTGACAGTTTCACCACTTCTTTTCCAATTTGGATCCCTTTTATTTCTTTTTCTTGCCTGATTGCTCTGGCTAGGACTTCCAATACTGTGTTAAATAAGAGTGGTGACAGTGGGCATCCTTGTCTGGGTCCTGTTCTTAGAGGGATAGCTTTCAGTTTTTCTCCATTGAGAATAATATTAGCTGTGGGTTTGTCATATATGGCCTTTATTATGTTGAGGTATTTTCTTTCTATACCCATTTTATTGAGAGTTTTTATCATAAATGGACGCTGTATCTTGTCAAATGCTTTCTCTGCATCTATTGAGATGATCATGTGATTTTTAGTCTTCATTTTGTTAATGTGGTGTATCACACTGATTGATTTGCAAGTGTTGAACTATCCCTGCACCCCTGGAATAAAACCCACTTGATCATAATGTATGATCTTTTTAATGTATTGTTGTATTTGATTAGCTAATATTTTCTTGGGTATTTTTGCATCGATGTTCATCATGATATTGGCCTGTAATTTTCTTTTTTTGTGTTGTCCTTGTCTAGTTTTGGTATCAGGATAATGTTGGCTTCATAGAATGAGTTAGGAATCCTCCCCTCCTCTTCAATTTTTTGGAAGACTTTGAGGAGGACAGGTATTCAGTCTTCTTTGAATGTTTGGTAGAATTCACCAGGGAAGCCGTCTGGTCCTGGACTTTCATTTTTTGGCAGGTTTTTGCTTAGTGTTTCGATCTCCTTACTGGTGATTGGTTTATTCAAATTCTCTACCTCTTCTTGATCCAATTTTGGAAGGTTGTATGATTCTAAGAATTTATCTGTTTCTTCTAGATTAACCAATTTGTCATCATATAGCTTTTCATGGTATTCTCATAATCTTTTTTATTTCTGAGGTGTCCATTGTAATTTCTCCTCTTCAATTTCTGATTTTATTTATTTGAGTCTTCTCTCTTTTTTCTTGGTGAATCTAGCTAAAGGTTTGTCAATTTTGTTTATCTCTTCAAAGAACCAGCTCTTGGTTTCATTAATTTTTTCTATTATTTTTTTAGTCTCTATTTTGTTTATTTCTGCTCTGATTTTTATTATTTCCTTCCTTCTGATGATTTGGGGCTTTGTTTGTTTTTCTTTTTCCAGTTTCTTAAGGTGCACTGTTAGATTATTTATTTGGCATTTTTCGTCTTTGTTGAGCTAGGTCTGAATTGCCATAAATTTCCCTCTTAGAACTGCTTTTGCTGTATCCCATAGATTTTGGCATGTCATCTTTTCACTTTCATTAGTCTCCAGGTATTTTTTAATTTCTCCTTTGATTTTTTCATTGACCCAATCATTTCTCAGTAGCATTTTGTTTAATGTGCACACTTTTGTGGCTTTTCTGATTTTTTTCCTGTAGTGGACTTCTAGTTTCATACTTTTGTGGTCAGAAAAGATGGCTGGTATTATTTAAATCTTCTTAAATTTATTGAGACTTGTTTCATGTCGTAATATGTGATCAATCCTGGAGAATATTCCATGTGCATTTGAAAAGAATGTGTATTCTGTGGTTTTTGGATGGAATGTTCTATATATATTCACTAAGTCCATCTGATCTAATGTGTCATTTAATGCCAATGTTTCCTTATTGATCTTCTATTTGGATGATCTAGCCATTGGTTTAAGTGGTGTATTAAAGTCCCCTACTATTATTGTGCTACTATTTCTCTTTTTACATCTGTTAATAATTGCTTTATATACTTAAGTGTTACTATGTTTGGTGCATAGATATTTCCAAGTGGTATATCCTCTTGTTGGTCTGTTTTCTTTATCGAACGTAGTGCCCTTCTTTGTCTCATTACAGTTTTTTTTTAAGTCTATTTTTTATGATATAAGTATTGCTACCCCTGCTTTCTTTTCTTTGCCAATGGCATGGAGTATCTTTTTCCATTCTTTCACCTTCAGTTTGTGAGTGTCTTTAGGTCTGAAGTGTATCTCTTGTATGCAGCATATATATGGGTCTTGTTTTTTTCATCCAATCGGCCACCCTATGCCTTTTGATTAGAGTGTTTAGTCCATTGACATTTAAAGTAACATTTTCTTTGTTTTAGAAAGTCTCTATATCTCTTTCATTTTGGAAGAATAATTTTGCTGGATACAGAATTCTAGGTTGGTGGGTTTTTTCTTTCAATACTTTAAATATTTTACTTCATTATCTTCCTATTTGCATGTTTTTTAAAGAGAAGTCTGATGTAATTTTTATCCCTGCTCCTCTATAGGTGAAATGTTTTTTCCCTTCTGGCTTCTTTCAAGCTTCTTTTTTCTTTGTCTTTGATCTTGTGCAGTTTTAATATCATATGCCCAGGTGTCAATTTTTTAGTATTTATCCTGATAAGTGTTTCTGAGCTTTCAGGATCTGTGGTTTGGTGTCTGCAAATAATTGTGGAAAATTCTCAAACATTATCACTTCACATTTTCATTCTGTTCCTGTCTCTCTTTCTTCTCCTTCTGCTATTCCCATTACATATATGTTACATATTTTGTAATTGTGCCATAGTTCTTGGATACTCTGTTTCATTCTTTTCTCTTTGCTTTTTAATTTGAGACATTTCTATTTCAACATATGTTCAACCTCTCTGAGTCTTTCCTTGGCCATATTCAATCTACTGATGAGCTCATCAAAGGCATTCTTCATTTCTATTATGGTGTTTCTTATTTCTAACATTTCTTTTTTATTCTTTCTTAGAGTTTTGATCTCTCTGATTATATTATGCATCTGTTCTTGCATATTGTCCATTTTTTTCCATTAGTTCTCTTAGCATAGTAATCATGTTATTTTAAATTCCTAGTCTGATAATTACACAATCTCTGCCATATCTGAGTCTTGTTCTGATGCTTGCCTTGTCTCTTCAGACAAACTGGATATCAACAAACTGATTTTAAAATTTATATGAAAAGGTAAAAGACTCAGAATAGCCAACACAATACTGAAAAAGAAAAAAGTTGAAGGACTGATAGTACCCAACTTCAAGACTTGCTATAAAGCTACAGTGATCAAAACAGTGTGGTACTGGCCAAAAAAAAAAAAAATAGGCAAAAAGATGAATGGAACAAAACATACAGCCCAGATATAGATCCTACAAAAATAGTCAACTGATCTTTGACAAAGGAGCAAAAGCAATCCAATCAAGAAAGGTTTGTCTTTTCAACAAATGATGCTGGAACAACTGGATATCCACATGCAAAAGACAATGAATCTAGACACATACCTTACACTTTCACAAAAATTAACTCAAAAAGAATCATAAACACAATGTAAATGCAAAACTTTAGAACTTCTAGAAGATAACATAGGGGAAAAATCAAGATGATCTTGACTTTGGTGATGATTTTTTTCTGATACAACAACAAAAACACAATCAATAAAAAAAATGATAAAGTAGACTTCATTGAAATTTAGAACTTCTGCTTTGCAAAAGCCACTGTTAAGAGAAAGAAAAGACAAGCCACAGACTGGGAGAAAATCTGTGCAAAACAAACATCTGATAAAAGGCTTATCTAAAATATACAAAGAACTCATAAAATTCAACAAGTAAACAACTTTGCCCAATATTAAAATTGGCAAAATATCTAAACAGTTGTCTTACCAAAGAAGATATACAGATGACAAATAAGCAAATGAGAAGATGTTCAATACCATATATCATTAGAGAACTGCAAATTAAAATGACAATGAAATACCGCCATACACCTGTAGAATGGCTAAAGTCCAAACACTGACACCACCAAACACTGATGAGGATGTGGAGTAATATAACTCTCATTTATTGCTGGTGGCAATGCAAAATGGTATGGTTACTTTGGAAGACAGTTTGTCCGTTTCTTACAAAACTAAACATACTTTTACCATATGATCCAGCAATTGCACTACTTAATATTTACTTAAATTAGTTGAAAACTTAAATCCACACAAAGACCTACACACAAAAGTTTGTAGCAGCTTTATTCATAATTTCTAAAACTTGGAAGTAACAAAGATGTCTTTTAAATAGGTGAATGGATAAGCAAACTGTGGTACATCCATACAGTGGAATTTTATTCAACATTAAAATAAAATTAGCTATCAAACCATGAAAAGACATGGAGGAAACTTGAACACATATTGGTAAATTAAAGAAGCCAATCTGAAAAGGCTACATACTGTATGATTCCAACTATATGACATTCTGGAAGAGGCAAAACTAGGGAGACAGTAAAATGATCTGTGGTTTCCAGGGGTTCAAGGGGAGGAAGAAAGGGAAGGAAGAAAAGATGGAGGGATAGAGGAATGAATAGAGGGAACACAGGGGATTTTTAGGGCAGTGAACTATTCTGTATTATACTGGTGTTTGATAAAGGTGGATATATGACATTTTGCATTTGTCAAAACCCATAGAATGTACAACCCAAAGAGTGAGCTCTTACATAAACTATGGACTTTAGTTAATAGTAATCCATCAATATTGGTTCATTAATTGTAACAAATGCACAATACTAATACAAGATGTTAATAATAGGGGAAACTGTGTGCAGCAGAAGAGAGGTTATATGGAACTCTCTGTAGCTTCTGCACAATTTTTCTGTAAACCTAAAACTTTTTTAAAAATTAAAGTCTATTAAAAAATTTTTTTAAATCTTTGAACAAACACTATTCTGCTCTAATGTTGAAAGTCTCAGAGCAAAAGTAGAGTACAGTTTATCAAACAAAGTGGTATCTGCACATAATTTTCCAAGAGTGTTTTTCAGTAAATAGCCCTAAGCTGTTTTCTCAGACTCCAAGTAAATAAGCCGAGTTTAATCTACAGCCTCTGATTCATCCTGGTCTATTTCCTACAAAACAGAAAAATATTCCCTATCAGTTACTTCACTGACTTATTTCTTTATGTCTCATTCTCCAGAGACTTCTACATCAGATAGTTTAAAGCCCTTTCCTATCTGATTTTTACCCTTTTATTATTATTACTACTTCTATCATCATCATTATTATTATTATTATTATCATTATTATTTTAGATCATCCCCTTACTTTCCTTCAACAAAACCAAGCTCATGTTCTCTTGGTCCTGAATTTTCTGGCACATCTCTACCTCTCCCGGAGATTCCCTGAATTTCATGCCTCAGTATCTTCCTTGCTGTCTTTCTCTCCTATCTTCCAGAAATTACTCCTATTCTTCAAATCCTGTCCTGAATTCTTCCCCTATTTCAAGATCTCTCTAAGGAGTCAGCTCATCAACCAAGACTCAGAGAACCAACTTGGGCTAACATACAACTGAAAAATAAAAAATACAGGGAAAATGAAGTACAGTGACATTAAGTGATTCTTGGCTAAAGATCATAGAGTGAGTAAACTTTGAAGTTGAAATTAGACTGTGTCCCAATCTAATCTTCTTTCAGTAGACAACATTATCATCTTAAATAAGGTGAAAAATAGCGTGCAATTCCTCTCCCACCACTCAGTAGAGAGGAGAAAGATGGATATCAAGACATGCGTAAGTAATATTTACACATTGTAGTGTAAGCCCTGGCAGTTGTTTTGTTTGTTTTTTCATCTGTAATGCAAGTGCCTGACTTACGCTTTGATTACCAAGGCATCCACTTCCACTTCAACAAAGTCTATCTCAAATAAACACATTGCTGGCCACATAACCAGATAAAGAGCCAGGCAGCCTCCTTCCACTGAGGCTCCTTTGTTTTAGAGATCTTAGTTGATTTCGATAGCTGACCATTTGGGCCACTTGTTTTTTCTCTTCCTGTGCTTTAAATTCCTGTTCTTATGTTTTAAACTCACCAATGAAGACTGAGCCTATGAAACCCTAGGCCCCCACCCTCAACCTCAATATAAGCAGAACCCCAAGCTCGCACTCTCTCCCTCTTTACCCATGATGTCACTGTATGGCCCCAGGTGCTCTATGTAATTTCCAGGTCTTGTAACACAGCTTCATTTTTTCAAAGTTTCCTGACAGTTATTGCTAAGGAGCACCTTGTAATCATAATAAGAACCATAAGGGCTGGTCCAACTACAACATTGGTTATCAGTAGGCTGAGACTGGCAAAAACATACATAATCACCAGAAGTATCCCAGAACCAAAGCTAAATCTTCTTGTCTGGAGCTATGTATCATAAACACAAACTAAATTGATAGATGGTTGTAAAAGATAACCAAGAATGTGGGTATAAGGGTGGGTTAATTTAGAGGTTGTTTGTTTATGTCTACTATTACCGTTATTCATCTACTGTTGCAACTAAGAGGCAGGAGAGCATCACAGTTCAGAAAAGATGTAATAATAGTCCTGAAAAAAAGTGATCCTTCTGAAAAACACTGGCATCTGAAACTGCAAAGGATAAGAACATCTATGTTGTAACTCATTAATATAGCAAGTCAGGCCACAATGAGATATCACCTCACACCTGTTAGAAGGGCAATTATCAAAAAGACAAGAAATAACAAGTGTTGGAGAAGATGCAGAGAAAAGGGAATCCTTGTGCACTTTGGTGGGAATGTAAATTGGTGCAGCCACTATGCGAAACAATATGGAAGTTCCTTAAAAAAATAAAAACAGAACTACCATATGATCCTGCAATTCCACTCTGGGTATTTATCCAAAGTAAATAAAATCACTATCTCAAAATGATATCTGCATCCCAATGTTCATAGCAGCATTATTCACAATACCCGAGACATAGAAGCAACCTAAATCCATCAACAGATGAATGGATAAAGAAAATGTGATATTTATATATATATATGAAGTATGTATCTATTCAGTCATAAAAAAGAAGGAAATCCTACCATTTGCAACAACATAGACAGAACTTGAGGGCATTATACTAAATGAAATAAGTCAGAGAGAGAAAGATAAATACTGTATGATATCACTTATATGTGGAATCTTAAAAAGAAAAAACTGAGGGCTGGCCCCCTGGCCAAGTGGTTGGGTTCGCGCGCTTCGCAGCAGGCAGCCCAGTGTCTCATTGGTTTGAATCCTGGGCGCAGACATGGCACTGCTCATCAAGCCACGCTGGGGCGGCGTCCCACATGCCACAACTGGAAGGATCCACAACTAGGAATATACAACTATGTACCGGGGGGCTTTGGGGAGAAAAAGGGAAAAAAATAAAATCTTAAAAAAAAAAAGAAAAGAAAAAACTGAACTCAAAGATACAGAGTACAGATCTGTGGTTGCCAGAGGCAGGGTGTTAGGGGTATGCAAAATGCAAAAGGTCAAAAGGTACAAACTTCCAGTTATAAGATGAATAAGTCCTGGGGATGTAATAATGTACAGCATGGTGACTATAGTTAATAACATTGTATTGTCTCTTTGAAAGTTGCTAAGAGAGTAGATCCTAAAAGTTCTCATTACAAGAAAAAAATACGTAACTATGTATCGTAGTGGATGTTAACTAAAATTATTGTGGTAATCATATCACAATGTACACATATATCAAATCATTATGTTGTACACCTAAAACTAATACAATGTCATATGTCAATTATATCTCAATTTAAAAAATAAAAAAGTAAATTGAAATAGCAAAACAATAACCCTAAAACCTTTTATTAAAAATAAAAGACATCCATTTACGATTAAAAAACTCTCAATAAAATGGGTATTGAAGGAAAGTACCTCAACATAATAAAGGCCTATACAACAAACCCACAGCCAACATCATACTTAATGGCAAAAGCCATCCCTCTGAGAACAGGAACAAGACAAGGGTGCCCACTCTCGTCACTCCTATTCAACATAGTACTGGAGGTATTGGCCACAGCAATCAGGCAAGAAAAAGAAATAAAAGGAATCCAAATTGGAAAGGAAGAAGTGAAACTTTCACTATTTGCAGATGATATGATTCTATATATAGAAAATGCTAAAGAATCCACCAGAAAACTACTAGAAATAATCAACTACAGCAAAGTTTCAGGGTATAAAATCAATTTTAAAAAATCATTTGAATTCCTATACACTAACAATGAACTAGCAGAAAAAGAAATCAAGAATACAATCTCATTTACAACTGCAACAAAAAGAATAAAATACCTAGGAATAAACTTAACCAAAGAGGTGAAAGACCTGTACACTGAAAACTATAAGTCATTACTGAAAGAAATTGAGGAAGACATAAAGAAATGGAAAGATATTCCATGTTCATGGGTTGGAAGAATAAACATAGTCAAAATGTCCATACTACCTAAAGCAATCTACAGATTCAATGCAATCCCAATCAGAATCTCAATGACATTCTTCACAGAAATAGAACAAAGAATCCAAAAATGTATATGGAACAACAAAAAGCCCCGAATTGCCAAAGCAATCCTGAGAAAAAAGGACAAAGCTGGAGGCATCACACTCCCTGACTTCAAAACATACTACAAAGCCACAGTAATCAAAACAGCATGGTACTGGCACAAAAACAGACAAATAGATCAACAGATCAGAATTGAAAGCCCAGAAATAAAACCACATATCTATGGACAGTTAATCTTTGACAAAGGAGCCAAAAACATACAATGGAGAAAGGAAAGTCTCTTCAACAAATGGTGTTGGGAAAACTGGACAGCTACGTGTAAAAGAATAAAACTAGACCATTATCTTGCACCATACACAAAAATTAACTCCAAGTGGATTAAAGATTTGAATGTAAGAACTGAAACCATGAAACTTCTAGAAGAAAATATAGGTAGTACACTCTTTGACATTGGTCTTAGCCACATCTTTTCAAATATTATGTCTACTCAGGTAAGGGAAACAAAAGAAAAAGTTAACAAATAGGACTACATCAGACTAGAAAGCTTCTACAAAACAAAGGAAACCATAAACAAAATGGAAAGACAACCCACTAACAGGGAGAAAATATTTTCACATCATTTATCAGACAAGGGGTTGATATCCAAAGTATATAAAGAACTCACACAACTCAACAACAACAACAAAAACAACCTGATCAAAAAATGGGCAGAGGATATGAACAGACATTTTTCAAAGGAAGATATACAGACAGCCAACAGGCACATGAAAAGATGCTCAACATCACTAATCATTAGGGAAATGCAAATCAAAACTACAATAAGATATCACCTTACACCAGTCAGAATAGCTGTAATTACCAAGACCAACCAACAAATGTTGGAGAGGATGTAGAGAAAAGGGAAAGCTCATACACTACTGGTGGGAATGCAAACTGGTGCAGCCACTATGGAAAACAGTATGGCGATTCTTCAAAAAACTAAAAATATAAATACCATATGACCCTACTATCCCACTACTGGGTATCTACCCAAACAACTTGAAATCAACAATCCAAAGTAACATATGTACCCCTATGTTCATTGCAGCACTATTCACAATAGCCAACACATGGAAACAATCCAATTGCCCATTGACTGATGATTGGATAAAGAAGATGTGGTGTATATATATACAATGGAATACTACTCAGCCATAAAAAAGACAAAATCATCCCATTTGCAACAACATGGATGGATGTGGAGGGTATTATGCTAAGCAAAATAAGCCAGACTGAGAAAGACAAACACCGTACGATTTCACTTATATGCAGAATATAAACAAACACATGGACAAAGAAAATAGTTCAGTGGTTACCAGGGGAAGGGGGTGGAGGGTGGGCACAGTGGGTGAAAGGGAGCACTTTGTGGTGACAGAGAAGAAATAATATACAACTGAAATTTCACAATGATGTAAACTATTATGAATCTCAATTTAAAAAAAAAAAAGACTTAGCAGATTCAGGCAAGAGTCCATCTTGTGACAGAGTCAGAATCACATACAATTCATAGAAACAGTTGTACACACTATGTTGAGATCAAAATAAATGATAAGTGCTTAAGGTTAAAAAGAAAGAAAGAAAATTCAGGAATAATACTTGGGCCAAGCAAAGATGGCCAGATTGTTCTGGGATCATCAGATAACCTTCTTATCATAAGAATCACCACTGGGCTTCCCCGGGACACTGAAATGAAACACATGTAGAGAACCCATATTTTGATCAAATGAAAGTTAAGATTTGGTACAGATGCAGCCAAACTCTTCCACCATGTAAACCCACTTTTTAAATAACAGATGTAGTTACAAACTTCCTCACTGAGCCGGCAGCTGCAAAACAAATCTTTTTTCTGCCAAGTAAATTAACAGGGAGACTGTGGTTTTGCCTTCATTAACACCATGGTGTACCCAACCAATGCATCCCCAATGTCAAACACTCTCCGTGGATAACACAGTGAAAAGTAGCATCTTTATAGAACTTTAGACTTTTTAAAGTTCTACCATATTGAGTATTTTTTCTGTAAAAATACCTAAATCATTATTCAATCAATGATTATTGAATCATTATTTCTGTTGTTCTGGTAGAGATTATTCCTTCACATATTCATTATTTGATCATTTAATAACTCGTTCAGTGACTTTCATAACTCCTTTGTACCTACAAGATATGATCCAGACATCTTGTGAAGGTCTTTCAACAACCGGCCTTTTTCCACCTTTCTAGCCAGATGGAAAAGAACTGTTCTATAAATAGTACTGCCCTTTCATGCCCCCATGATAACATATCTGCTTCCCTTCATGGAGAAGGTCCTTTCACTTTTGCCCACCTCATGACCCATCACTGAAGACTGGAATCAAACGTCAACTCCTCCTCCTCCTTCTCCAGGAAGAATTCATCATTCCTTCCTTCATGTAGCCATATTACAAGGTACTCATGACACTTTTTATTATGGTTATTAATGCTTATCTTTCCTAGTGGACCATAAATTGTAGGTGACAGGATCAATGTCTTATTCATATATGCTTCCCTAGCATCTGGCTCAAATAGTAGAGTACATAAATAACTTTTTTACGTATAATTGAAGACAGTTTTTAAGTAAAAGCAAAAGGTCAAATTTTATTTCATTTTAGTCAGACTTTTTTCAAAAGATGTCTTTCTAGTGTCTACCATTCTTTAGGACAACAGATTTTTGCCAAGTCAGAACAATTAAAGTGATACCAGAAGTAAGCTCAGCAAAACTTTTTAAATAACTTCTATTTCATTTCTGATAACATATAAATGCACTATAGAAATCAGAGAAAATACACAACAGTACAAAAAAGAAAACAAAAATAGTTAATAACCCTATAACCCACAAGACAACCATTTTACATTTTAGTATATTTCCTCCTAGTATTTTTTAATTTACCTATATGACTGGAATTATATTCTACAAGCATTTAGAAGTCTGAGTGTTTTAAATATAACTTTAATCACAAGAGTTTTCTATATCATTAACAAAACTTTCAAGACAATTTATTGGATTCATATAAATACTGTAACTTAACCTTTTCCCTATGTTAGATATGTGTGCTCTTTCATATTTTTTACTATTTTAAATAAGATTAGGAGAAATGCTTTCATACATAAATCTTAGTGAGCACTTATTATTGCCTTAGAATGGAATTATGTTCTTAGAATTTAAATTAGTTGTTATGAACATCTTTAAGACTCAAATTATTAATTTCATTTCTAAAACCTTTGCCCCAATTTATACTCCTTGTAACAGCAGAAGAATCTGCTTATTCCACCACCTTTTCACCACGTAGAATATTATTGTGGTTGCTTTTAATCTGTGCTAATTTATTGGATAAAAATGGTAAAATTTTTATTGCTTTAATTTGTATTTCATTGATGACTAATGAGGATGAATAATTTTCATTTCTATTAGCTGTTTGTATTTCCTGCCTGCATATTTTCATTTCATTTCTTTCACTCTAATTTCAACTGGGTCTTGATGTTTTGCTTGACATGTATGTGCCCTTCATAAATTGAGGATAATAATATTTTATCATATCATAACAAATATTTTTCTCAATATGCCATTTACTTTTCCATTTTGTTTATGATATTTTGATACCCTAAACGGGAAAGAACCATAAGTCATCACTTATTTGGAGAGAGTTCACCAACTCCTTGAGAATCTGATGAAGTCTCTCATTAGAAAAATGAACATATAGGCACACACATTTGCAAACAATTTTAAAGGGTTTATGGACCTCTTGAATTCCATCTATAGACTCTTTCAATTACAACACTCATTCATTACTCTTTCATCTGGGTCTTAACCACCTTACAACCCTACAGGGTGATATAAACTCACTGCAACTTCTTACCATGTTGATGTGTGGAAAGAATGTAGTGTACACTGTGTGTAATATTGTGTTGAGGAGATGCACTATGCAATGGTAGGAAGAAACTGTTTTAGAGGTCAGAAAACCTGAGCTGTCATCCTAATTCTGTGACTATCTAAATGAACTGGGAAAAGCGACTTAATCTTTGTCTCCAGATCTTCACAAAGTATGAACGTATCCGTGTGTTCACTCATGTGTGTGTGGGGTGTATGCGTATGTAACGTGTAGTAGGGAGAATTAATATTCTCTAAAGTTATATTTCTAAAAAGTACATATATTATATACCAAAATGATGTTCTGTTATACTTTTGTTCTGAAGTCATTAAAAACCATCCTGAAGAAAAGAGCTGTAAACTCCACACAGCACAGCTGTGACTATTCAGCACTCCTTAGTTACAAGGAGTTATACTACCATTTAATGGTGCCATTAAAAAGGCATTGTCACCATAGTAACTGCAACATTATAGGACACCAAATCTTTCCCTGAAATACTCATGCTGAGCAGCATACATTGTCTTACGTAATAGTTGCTTCCACCTTTTATTTTTTTAACTGAGAATGCTTAGCTTTCTCTTCTTCCCCAATTTATTTGCAACCATGAAAAACTATCAAGAATCTGCTTTTAAAAAAAAAAAATCTTTCTGATACTTGGAAATATATAGTACCAGTTCTCAACAGTGTCACTATCTTGTAGATCAGGAAACAAACATGTCTCTGCTTTAAGAAAAATTCTGATGTAATTCTCTTCTCACCTTCTTTTCATCCCTTTGTCTATATTTTTCCTCCCTGTTGTCCTTTGCCCTTTGCCTCTGTTTCGTTACTCCCCTACTCCTGACACTGTGTCACTTGCACATACTATATCCTATTTCTCCCTAGGTGATCACTAAGAAACAAAATCTTAGTTGATATTGATTTAAGAAATGAACTCACAAGGTTGTTTGCATTTTAAGAGGGGAATCTTGAAGGCTACCCATCTTTAAAGACTCTAAGAAGTAAAGCTTTAATAGTCATGGGACAGATAATATGATCAGTAATTTGGAAAACAGTAGCCCAGCCTCATGGTCTCTCAATTAATGCTACACAAGATACCTTCTACTCCATCTACTTTTGAGATCCCTCTTTTTTCCATTAAAAGATGCTTGTTGAGCACCAACCCAGTACTCTCTGTAGGCACAAGGGCTACACCAGCCATATCATATATATATCACCAGCCAAATATCACATATTTCTATCTAGTTCAAAGGGAGACAGAAGACCAAAAAGTAAACAAAAAGGATAAATTCAGCCCTGAAGGTCTAAGAGCTTTCCAAGTAGAGGGACCCACTGTTACCAGGTCCTGAGATGGGGAAGAATTTTACGTTTTTGGAACAATAAAAGGCAGAGTGTCTGGAGCACAGCATACGAAGAGGAAATTGGTTCAGGAAGAGGTCACAGAGAAAATATGGGCCAGTTCCTATAACATCTTGGAGACAAAAATCAGGAGTTGCAGTTTTATTCTAAATCTAACAGGAAGTCAATGGCAGATTTCAAAAAGGGGAATAAAATGACCTGAAAATTACTTTTTAAAAAGATCACTCCTGGGGGCCCTCCTGGTAGTGTAGTGGTTAAGTTCCCATGTTTCTCTTCTGTGGTCCAGGGTTCACAGGTTTGAATCCTAGGCGCGGACCTACACACTATTCGTCAAGCCATGCTGTGGTAGCATCCCACATACAAAATGGAGGTATATTGGCACAGATGTTAGCTCAGGGCCAATCTTCCTCACCAAAAAAAAAAAAAAAAAAAAAAATCACTCCTGACTTCCATATGGAGAATAAACTATAGCAGAAGATCAGGGGAGAAAAGAGACAAATTTGAGGAAATTGCAATAGTCAAAATCAAGTATAGTGGTGGTTGTAATTGCCAGCAAGTGCAATGGCAGGGTGTCAGAAGCTTCTTTTCAGTTAAAATGAAAAGCCTGTGACTAGGATGTTAGAAAGTCTTGTTTGCTTTCATATCTCCCCAAATTCTCTCACGACTGCTATTATCCAGTCCAGATTCTGATGGACAAGTGAAAAAAATAGTCATACCTCTTCCATTCCAGGACTTCTGTGTCCAGCTCTGATTTAGTCAGATCCTTAATTGAAGCACAGATCACAGAGTCTCTCGGAACTTTTAATAAATCATAGTAAAGGCAACAAATATGACCTATACAAAACAGAACAAAGTTAGAACCAAGACAGAAGTCCAGCATTTGTACCTCCGATGTGTAGTTCTGCCCACTAGCCCATACTTCCAGTAATTCCAGATATGTTCCCTTATATCTCTTAATACATATTCCAAAAATCTATAATCTGTGCAGCAGTCATCCAAAAAGAATGCAACAAATAAGTGAGGGAAATAATTAAGTTGCTAATTAACCTTAAGGTGTCATGAGAAATTTTTGCAGAGGTTTGCCATTATCTTTTTTACAAAACTGAATCTACTCCTCATTATTATCTACATTATGTGCTACTTTTATGTAGAATTGTAGAACAACAAATTGTTAGAGCTGCAAAGAAATCTTAGAGCTTATTCTAGCACAACCCTTGATTGTACAAACCAGTAAATTTAAATAATTTTCCCAACATCATGATGCATACTAGAATGAGATGCCAAAAAACAGCACAGTTGGTGCCTTCCTTCAGAAGGTTGTATTGAATCCATTTGTCTTACCCCTTTTCCAAAACCCTAACCTATCTTATACCCTCACTTCCCTCTATTAGCTTGTATTTTATCGGCATGATTGCAACCACCCCCTTGCACATATGCTCAATTATCCTAAATCTCACTCATTCTGTCATACTCTAAGCCCCCACCATAATTAAGTCCAACTTTCTACCCACTCCACACCTGTACCTAAGTATGTGAATGAGTCTGGAGAAAAGTACACAGTTGACAGGTCTCAGTGAAGTGTAGAAACACTAACCTCAAGGAGATTCTGGGGCTTCCCTATGATCTTACTGAATTTCCATAGTCAATTTCTCTCCCTCTCTTCAAATCACAGCTTCTCCTTTAGTCTCAAATTCTACAACTCCATACCAACATCATATCTTCACACTAAGAAAACTGAAGCAATCAGAAGAGAACTTAGAAGCATTCCCCACCAAAACAGCCCTCTTACCTGCAGGTGTACCCATTTTTCCTGCCTTCTCTTCTGTTATAGAGGATGAACTCTCCCAGGGATCTAGCTCCTTCCTTTCTTGACTAGGTTCCACCACCTTTTTCCCACTACAGAACATTGCTCCTGCAATTGTCCCACCCTGCCTTGATACACCCATTTTCCCTTTCTACTGGAGACACATGTGCATTTGTTCATGATTCTGCCATTCAAGCTGGGCTCAGACGGGCAGTTTCCCTGATATGTCCACTTATGAAGTCACTCATGTGGCTGCAATCACTTGGCAGGTCAACTGGCGCTGCAGGTCTAGCATGCCCTCACTCCTCTGTCTGGTGGTTAGCTAGGGCTGTTGGCTGGAGTTGCTCAGTTCTCTTCCTCATGGCCTTTGTAACAGGATGGCTCCAATTTCTAGTACAATGGTGGAGTATTCCAAAGGGGAATGAGCAGAAACTGCAAGACCTCTTAAGACCTTTCTGAGAAGTTGCACAACACTTCCACTGTATTCTATTGCTGAAAGCAAGTTATAAAACCAGCCCAGATTAGAAGGAATGATAAAGAGACTCCATCTCTTGATGGGAAAGGCTGCAAATAATTTATGGCCACATTTAACCCAATGCAATCAGAGTAATTGAGGAAATGTCAATGCCTCAGTTGTTAAAAGCAAAAGGAAGCCTCTGTAAACACTTTCTCAACATCTTCAGTAGTATTAAACTTTCAGAGGGGAATTATGCCCCAGACTGGAGCTATATTCATCATCTCCTCCCAGAATTTTCCTTCTCTGTAACATTGGAAATAATTTCATAGAATTGCTCTTTCTTCCTTTCAAATCTCCTACCCTCTCAGATACACTCCCATTTTAACAGCAAAGTAGTTGCCAAGAACAGCTGGTGGAAGTATGGAAAGGTGGGAGTGAGGGAGGGATTGCTAAATATGGTTTCTGCATTTATTTTGAGTTAAATAACAAGTCATTTTAAACCTTTCACTCAATCAAATCAATCATAAAATATGTGGAAGTGGTAATAATTTCAAAAAGTCTTCAATGGAAAAAAGTGAATATTTGGATTATATTAGTCAGCTTGGGAAGTAAGATGTAGATTCTGATGAGAAGTGTATCTAGGTTTGCATGGAATATTGGATGGAAAAAAGAAAAGTAATAGACATAAAGTAGCTATTTAGAATAAAATGTGCTGATATAGGATCTTGAAAATGACAGTAGGGAGCTTACTTAATGAGGAGAACCATCTAAAAACAGTGCAGGTGTTCTAATATGGAGAAAATTATATTCTCTTAGCAGTCTACACAAAAATTCCTTTGTAGGGAGAGCATCACCTTATCTAAGTTACTGACTCCAAGTCTTTCTTGCTTATTTTGATCTTAAAATAGAAAGCAATGATAGTCTGGGGAAGCTAAATATGAAAAGGAAGCAAAACCAATCAACATCCATCTTTAAATGATGAGTTTTACAAGTAACAAGAACTGTCCTATTACAAAGGTAACCATCCAACTTCTAGCTATACGTGCTACATAATGCAGCACATTCATTTCTGTCAGGAAGCAACTTCATACCACAAACCATACTTTCCAGGAAGGGAAGAAAGAGTCAGCTGTGATTTCTGGGTAGTTTCTGACCAGAAAGATCTCATTACTTAGAATAGCATGGCCATCACTGGGGTTTTCATTGCAAGTAAATTACAAGGAAGGAGAGAAGCCATGATGCTACCTTTTTCTATATCCTATCAAAAAAGGCCCTCCTTTTGATGCTTTGTTAGATGTCTGTCCAGGAGAATAACACAGGAGACCAAAGAGGAAATAAGCTTACTGCAGAGAAAGAGAGACTGCTTAGACAGGTTTTGAGCTGGAGTAATCACACCCAGCTCCACGTTTTCTTATGCCTTTCAAGGGGATGATTGCTTCGGATAAACCTGCCACTCTTTTCCTACCAGGCGTTCAAGTGGTAGTTGTCCAGAAGGGATTTTAAACAGAAGGTGTGCTGCCTAAAATAGAGTCCTATCAGCAGTTAAAGGAGCTTTGTATTCTAGTCACTTGTATTATACTTGTTAGAGAAATACTCACAAGCTGATCCAAGCAAAACTACATGGCACACAAGACAGAAACAAGCCTAAGCAGAGTCCTCCCTGAAGAGGGCTGCGTACCTGTTCTGCTCACCTGGAGAACCAGAAATGTCAGCCAGAGGGGTTGACCCAATCCAGGTATCTCTGCTCAAAAATATCACAAGGCTTGGGAGTTTTTGTTTGATTGTTGGTAGGTTGGATACTTGATTGGTTGCTTGGCTCAGCATCTTAAAAATACAACTAAAAGCAATGTTGAGAGTGAGTGAACACACCGAATGGAATGTACTACAAAGAACACAGGAACATAGACAGAGCATACGACACAAATATAATAGAGTCCTCCTGGTGTGCACCTCACTCCCGAGGTACCGGTAAAAGGGTCAGCTAGGAGCAGCTGAGGGAATCATGCCTACTCTCATTCTGGACAGACCTTTTTTTCTTTCATTGTCCAATGTATATAATTTACTAACTCTCTTTTATGGCCACATAGAACCGTGTTCTATCTGCACTTCCTTTCCCAAAGCTGATCAATTTTCTCTGTCTGAAGTTGCCCAATGTTCACATTCATAAACTTTTCAGCTGCTCTGGTCTTGTTTCAACTGCCTTTGTCCCCCTTGTCCTCATGGCAGGTGATTTTAGGGACCACTACTGCTTCCACTCCCAGCAAGAATTAAACAATTTCTGAGCTAAGTACTACACCAGTGACTTTTCTCATTACTCAAAATAAGAATCACTTTTGGACTTCATTCTTTGTCAGACACCTCCCTCCCCTTCACGTTTGCTGTTGAACAATTTCAGGCTCACTAATCAGGGCATTAAAAAAATACACTACAAAATCTATAAATTAGGGAAATTTATTTCACAAACATGTACGCTGTAAGACTCACTTAAAAAACACATTCTTGGGGCTGACTCAGTGGTGTAGTGGTTAAGTTCGTGTGCTCCACTGTGGTGGCCCCAGGTTCGCAGGCCCAGATCCCGGGCACGGACATACACACCGCTCATCAGGCCATGCTGTGGTGGCATCTCATATACAAAGTAGAGGAAGACTGGCACAAATGCTAGCTCAGGGACCAACTTGCTCAAACAAAACGAGGAAGATTGGCAATGGATGTTAGCTCAGGGCCAATCTTCCTCACAAAAAACAACAACACATTCTTCTAACTTCTTCGAATTTTGAAAGTATTTAATTTACATACCACATTTCAGAATCACACTTATTAAGCAAAACTGGTTCGCTACTTTCTAACACAAACTTTCATTCATTTACAAACATGCATTGCCATATAGAGTCATCTACAAATATGCATTTCCTATCGAGTTCTGGTACATTAGAAGCTGGAACAAAGCAACGGAGCCCACTACTACAACCTACTCCTTCCACAACAAGGGAAAGTTTAAAGTTACTTCTCCACACCCCTGACAGGACAATTGAGTGACTTGGGGGGACAAATAAGACTATCTCTAGGGAAGAGTCAAAAGTGCCAGGTGGAGACTCCCATATCTAACAAAGCGGCAGACTAGACAATCTGAAAAATTCTACAAATGTTAACTTCAATCTACTCACACCCTCTTAAATGCATCCCCAAGAGAACAACAAGTAAGAGAAATAATCCTCCAAAGCCAAAAAATATCAAGGCAGTTCAGGTGCACCAAAGCTTTAGCCACTGTGGAGTGGGGATGTGAGTATCTGTTTCAATAAATTAAGATCATGAGTTTTAATGACCATACAGAGACAAAAAGTAAGGCCCTGGGCTCAGACAAAGCAAGATGTTAAAACTGAGACCTTCACATTAAGCCAGAACCCTCAAAGGCCAACAACCTTGGACAATTTCTGCTCACACAAAGAAAACAAGATCCTTGTACATCTCACCTTGACTTTGTGCATCAGTTGTCTACCACTGCATGACAACCACCCAAAACTTTGTGGCTTAAAGCAACAATGATTTATCATTTCTCAGAATTTTGCAGGTTGACTGCATGGTCTCCTCATCTAACCTGTCACTCCTACAGCTGTAGTCAGTGGCAGCAGGAACAGCTGAAGATCCAAGATGCTCTCATTCACAGGTCTGCAGCTTTGGTGCTGGACCTCTTCCACGTGACCTTCATTCTCAAGATGATTAGACCAGGTTTTCTTACATCTTCACTCAGGCCAGACTTGCATCATGGCCCAACAGCTCTTCCAGCCTTCCCCTTTATCCTCTCTTACTTTTTTTCACAGACATTTTCCTATGAAATCCCTGTACAATTAATCTCATCTTGGTGTCTGCTTCTGGGAGGACTTGGATTAACACACTAATTCATAAAAAGGATAAACTAGGAAGTGATTATTTACTTAAGAAAATAATTCTATTAAATAATGAATCCCCATGGAGCATTCTTCCCTTTTTTAGTTTAAAATTTTTTAAACTTCAGGGGCTGGCCCCGTGGCCGAGTGGTTAAGTTCACGCGCTCCGCAGCAAGCAGCCCAGTGTTTCGTTGGTTCGAATCCTGGGCGCGGACATGGCACTGCTCATCAAACCACGCTGAGGCAGCATCCTACATGCCACAACTAGGTGGACCCACAACGAAGAATATACAACTATGTAACGGCGGGGGTCTTTGGGGAGAAAAAGGAAAAAAATAAAATCTTAAAAAAAAAAAATTTTTAAACTTCAGAAAAGTGCTGACAATAACAATTTAAACACTTATATACCCAAAACTTGTAATGGACTAAATTTAGCACATTTTATGTGATCTGACTTCATTACAATTTTTCAGGAAAGATGCCTACTGAGTTAGACACAGTATAATTGGGTTAGTGTTCATCTCCCTAAATCCATAGGCTTTAGGACAACTCAGGAAAATTAGTCGTCTGATTCCTCAGTGTTTTGAATAAGAAAATGCTAGAGGATTACAACAAACAATCTATAACATGTACTGTTCGTTCATTTTTTATTTCGAGGTCATTTGTTTATGAGGTTTCTTTAAAGATCCTATTAAATGTCTCTGTAAAGTTAGCATGGTGGTTCAGCAGCATTTTTACTCATTAGATAGGAAAATGTAAGCCTCAATACTCCCACTCGTCATGTCTTATACTGATTTGCCTACTTGGGTACCACGGGTGTCACTTACACCCATTATTTTTAAGAACAGTTAAACCCAAAAAGCTTTAAAGACCTAGATTTGAAAACAAAAAGAACATCTTCAAAAGAAAACATGTTTCAAAGCAATGCTTTTATTGTGAATATTTCTTAATAGCAGAGGAAAATATAAGAACTTCTACTTTTTTACTCTAAATAAAAAATTACATTTTCAGAAAGCTTTGGGATCCTTCCCTTCAAATAGAAATGTGTTCCACTATATGTGTAAATGAAGCATAGTTTTTATTTCTAGCTTTCTATCAGTCATGAAAAGATTTGTTCACTCCTCTTCTCCAAGTCTTTCTTGCTTTTTTCCCTTCACTCACTCACTCATTCACATATACAACTTGTTACTAAAAAGAAATCTAGATGTAGTCCATTATCCAGTTATGTTGACCATGTAACACTAAAATTCCAGAAATAAAAATTTGATTCACATCTGTTTGGAATAACAATAAAAGTAAATACCATTTTTTAATTCCACACCACTCAACTTCTTTCTAAATTTTGTTGAAGGTGCAGCTTTAGGCAGATTTCCTTGAATATAATCTCCTACCCGCTTCCTCATTAGGACATCCCTGTAAATGCCAAAAATGTTTATAAGTTGAAGAACAGGGCTTTTTATTCATGAATGTGTTTGTCATAAGCCTGAGTGGTTCCAGATACAACTCTGCTTCCAATTCTTCTGTACTGTCTTCAAAGCTAGACTTTCTGCTTTCTTAAGGGACGTTTTATTCTGTCACCCTACTGAGTTTCCTTCAGCTATGACTTTTGGGTTGGATATCTATAAGAAACACAAGGAAGATGACCAAAACTCAGAGACATGGGCAGGAATCTCTGACATCATTGCCCTTCAAGCCAACATCTTTCCTCCAAAGAGTGCTGAAGAATTTGTGTTTAGTCATTTCGAGAGCAATGCCCTCAAAGGTTATTATCTTAGTCCATTCGGGCTGCTGTAACAAAATAATCACAGGTTGGGCGGCTTATGAACAGTGAAATTTATTTCTCACAGTTCTGAAGGCTGGAAGTCCGGGATCAATGCACCAGCCTGGTCCTTTGGTGAGGGCCCTCTTTCTGATTCATAGCCGGCGCTTTCTCACTATGTCCTCACATAGTAGAAAGGGTGAGGGAGCTGAATTCCTTCCTGAAGAAAGGCTTCCAAAGGCTTCAGATGAAAGCAGAGACCTGTGTCAGAAACACGGCTCTCTCCATCTGGTTTGTGCCTCACACACAGCCAGGCCTCACTGATCCCCTGGCAGGTCTTCAATGCAGGCTCCACGTGCCTGTGGGGCACTGCTACTGTGTTAACAACTCTGCCCTCCTCACTGGTGATTTGTGCAGAGTCAATCACACTACCTGGCCTCAGTGACTGGTCTAAGGGAATGGGCACATGGTCTATGCCAGGTTCCCATTCTCACCTGGAATTTTCTAACTGAATCTAGGATAGAAGATTCTCCTTCCTCTTGAGTTGGGATGCTATAAGTCTGCAAGCCCAGAGTTAACTAAGGCTATGTGCTCTGATATATGGGAAAAGCTCATGTGAAGTAGGAGGAAATGAAGTAAACATAGGGAATTAAACCCCAAAAAATGGAGAGAGCACTTTGAAAACTTTATCTTGGTCCAGCTGTCCTTGAGATAGCTCTTCCCTATCCTTTTCATTGTTGGTCACATGAACTAATTAATTCCCTATTTTTGTTAAAGTTTGTGTAACTTTAGAATGAAGGAAACTAATGTTTTCTGCTTTGTATGCATAGATAAAGCCACACTCCTAAACAAATTTTTGTGTGTAAGATCATGGGCTAATTCAATGTTTATTGAATTTCGTATTTGAAATGAAGATCTCAGTATTTCCTTTTATCACACTTAGTTGACAGTATGTTATTCTTGGCATATCTTCTTCTCATAATGAATACATAGTATCACAATCTGCTACTATAACAGAAAGAAAATAATAATTTTGGAAACCAAAATGCTGTCTCTCTTTCTGTGTTGTGAATGGGGTTGGGATGAGGGGATAAACCTCCATTTTGCTCTGTTCCTCCTGAAGCGTTAGATGGATCAGGATGCTTAGCATAGTCCCATAACAGTCTTCAGACACACAATGGACATCCAAGACCTGAGTTTGGAGCTAGAGACTGGTGAAAGCTGAGCTCATCTGTACATAAAAGGAACAGGAATTGAGGACAGAGAAATAAGACAAAAAAGGAAAAGATGAGAGTAGAAACGAAACAACCACCCCACACACACTGGGAAACAGGAGCCATGTTGTCCTATAAGGCTCTTTTAAATAGGGTGAAGCCGAATATTTAATTTGATAAGTTATCTCCTGCCTGAAGTTATAGTATAATTAGGGCAACCATATAATTTGTGACTCAAACTTGGGCCCTTTGAGAGTGAAAAGGGGTGCAGTGTCAACAGATATAAACCAGGGCTGTCACATCCAAACCAGACCCAGGGTTCCCTCAAGCATAAACTTCTTGTCATTATCCTCATTTTCAGCAAAGTTGGCCAAACCCAGATGAACTGTGTGAGGTTTTCATAGGGAAACTCAAAAATAAGTAAAAAGAACTCTGCTTCAGATTTTGGATGGTGAGTGTTGAATAGGAACAACTTTCCCATGATTTCCAACACTCCGTCCACTACACTACCCCACGGGGAGAGGACTGAGAGCTGGTCTTGGTGACCAAGAGAGAGGCCGGGTGAAGATGCGCAGCTCTCACATGTGGATTTGGAATCAGCCAACCATCTGAACCCCAGCCAACAAACTGGTTACATCATGTTCCACCTATGTTGCACTTTCTTTTTCACCATTCAGAGATTAGATAGGAATTAAAAGTATTCTCACATGGAAAACTGAAAAGTTTTATTTTAATTTAAAAAATGTAACAGAGTCCTCTTTCCCTATGGCACCTCTTGCTAACTTCTAGAGTTTCACCCTTCACTCATCTAAAAAAAGGCAGAACAAAATTTTGAGATGTTGCCAGAGTTCCCAGGTCTACCCTGGTGGCCACACAGTTTCCAGTGTGTGAGAATATGGCAAGAGCATTCCTTGTGGCTGACAGTGCACATACCTCTGATTGTTACAGTCTGTCAAGAAGACACAAAGCAGAAAAAAAAATTTGGTGCAATGATTATCATGAGCTTTGCTTCCTCATTCTCAAGCATGAACACAGAAGTGTAGTAGAAAGAATTAGGACTTTCATTCAGACAGACCTGGGTTTTGAATTGTAGCTCCATTATTTACCACTAGCCCTTATAAATTAACCATCACATTAACTACCTTACCTAAATCTGTTTCTTCATCTTTAAAATGGAATGATAGCACCTAACCCACAAGGATGTTATAAACATTAAGTCAGTGTATCAGACACCTATTGTGCCTTACCCCACATTCTCTTGGAATAACTTTTTTAATCCAGCCATTGGGCAGATTCACACAGTATACGAGCTTCATGCAAAATAATCCGACAGCCAAAGAGAGCTACATAATTTGGAGGGCCTAGTGGAAAATTAAAATGAAAGGCCCTTATTCAAAAATTAAGAATTTCAAGACCACGACATGAGTGAATTAAACCACGCACAGGCTGGTTTAACCTGTGTGGTTGCACATGTTGCATGCCCATGGAGCCGGCCCTGCTGCTCCTCTGCTCCACTGTATCAGTCACCTCTCTTTCTGTCCCAGGGCTTCTCTGACACTGTGGTATTCACACATGTGCAAACTGAAAGCCTGAGTGAATTACAACCCCTGGGGAAACACTGGAACAATGGAGGATGGAAGCCAGTGAATAAAGGCCACCCTCCTCTGTAACTCATGTGGACAATTCAGAGGTGCATTCTACATGGCTTCTCAGACAGTCCAGTAGGGTCCAGCTTTAGCTGTCCACAGTGGTAAACAGCCTGATGATGAACCCATTAATTGGCCTTCCCTCTTTCCCTTACCTGCACACAAGGTCCTGTCTCAGACTCTGCTGCCAGTCTTAGACAAAGGCACAGTTTTGGTAAGACACCTAGCTTGTCAAAGTTCTTCCTCTCCCCTTCCGAGATGCAAGAGTCAGTGCCCAGAAGAGAGAAGTGACAAATTCTGACCACAGTCCAGAAAAAGAAAACAAAAAGAGAACTCTATGCTCCTTCCACCCTTCCATCTTCTCAGTTCACCCCTTTCCCTAGCCATCCACCCTTCTTTGCCTTAACATCATATACTCATATTTTCTTTAAAAACCATCTGGTTACTCCTTGATACAAGATTCTAGAGATTCCATTTATTGAAGTCCTGTTTTCCCTGACAGTCGTTTGGCCTTGATCCTGTAATAATTTCACTGGAAGAGAGAACATGATCATAACTCAGGCTCTGAATGAGGAGGAAGAACAAAATTCATTATTTTACCAATAATACAATAAACTAATTTAAAGGAAGTAAAGTACTCTCAAAACACCACTTTAAAAGAATAAAGGACAGTTGGATTTGGGGCTAGCTAAGAACCACATACTGATAACTATAAAAAATTTATATTTTACTTGTTTTGTATCATATGTTACAATATTGTACTTTGTTCTCCCAAAATAGTATCCTTTCTTTAATATCTTTTCTTTACCATCATAGTTATTCAATAACCTCTCTAAGGAGCCATATTAGAACAGGAAAATTGTATAAAACAGCAAAATGACCTTGATTGACCCTCCTCCAATCTGGGTTTTGCCACCCACTAGATGCCCACTCTAAGGCAAATTTCAGTAAAACCCCAATAATCCAACAGGCTCCAGACTGATACCGTACCAGAATCAGTATTGGATTTTTCTATACTACTGAGTATTCACTACTGACACCATAGATACCAAAATATATCTCAGTTTTCATTATCAAATCTGCAATATAACATTTCGATATTTTATTATAAACACAGAGTACTGTAAGTAGCCAACATAATAGAAGAGTAGATTCTAGAAACCACTGAATACATGGACTATCAACACACTAGTAAAACATTACCTATAAATATTATAAATAGCATAAATATTAGCTTGATTTTTCACAGTGTACTTACTAATACATTAGTATATAATATGCCTTATGAACTATAAGCAGTCGTACTACTTCAGTAACATAATTCATCAAATTTTAGAATCATTTATTTAATGCCAAATTTATTTACTCCTGGGCTCTTTTCCCCCTCTTCCTCATTCATACCTTGTGGTATTTGTGGACAACAGTTTGAACAATTTTTTCATCAACACCTCTTAAGATGATAATTGATCTTTTGTCTCAGTGTAGGATATTTCACATAAAACTGTAATACTAAATTTAATTTCTGCCTTGCATATGCTTTCATTATTTTTAGTCTCTGAGGCATCATCAGCAAATCTTCTTGTTGCTCTCATTCTGTCAGTTTACCATTGAATCTATAACCACAGAGAGCTTGCAGAGTTAATTAAAAAGCTAAACATAAGGATTATCTAGCTTCTTTTCAAATAAAGAACTATTTTTAGCTAAAATCTAAACCACTCAGATCTCTGCACTAAAGAATGACACATTTTTCAGTTTTGATTTAACCTCTCCAAGCCTTAGTTTCAGTTTCCTCACCTCTCTAGTGGGGAGACTGATACCTACTTCTCAGTCCTAACAAATGAAGAGTGCCTAGTGTTAAAGGGGAGCTCACTGTTTCAGATACATAAGGACATAACACAGAACAAAGCCTAAAGCAAATCACAATTTTTAATTAAAAAATAAGAATTCCTGGGGCCGGCCTCATTGCCTAGTGGTTAGGTTCAGCGTGCTCCATTTTGGCAACCTGGGTTCACTTCCCGGGTGTAGACCTACACCGCTCATCAGTGGCCATGCTGTGGCAGCGACCCACATACAAAATAGAGGAAGATTGGCACAGACATTAGCTAAGGTGAATCTTCCTCAAACAAAAAGAGGAAGATTGGCAAAAGATGTTAGCTCAGGGTGAATCTTCCTCAGTAAAAAAGAGAAAAGAAAGGAATTCCCAAATCTAAATGCAAATACAGTTCTTTAAGAAATTAGCAGTTTCTTAGAAGAAAGGAGTTTATTCTTCCAGGTAGCTGCAAATTTTCAACACTCATTTGTCTCCATTCTTTGTAACACAATCGAAGCCTTCTCCGTATGTGGAACCACAGCAGTTTCCATGAATAAATCAACCAGAAAGAGGCCCTTAGTACAGCGTGCTGTTATACAGATGTCTTTTGAATGATTCCTCAACTCTATCAGATGTAGCCAAGGAAAAAGATTCTTAACCTCAATATATACAAATATTCAAAACTAAGTTTCTGCTCTCATTCTCAAAAGTGAGCATCATATCCTTGTCTAGTGTTGGGCAAATAATAGGATTAACTGAGAAAAAAAATCACAGGCAGTGTATTCAGTCCACTAATTTAGAGAGAATTTCAAAAAGATTGATAAAGAAAAGACCAACAAACAAGTAGGAAAATTGCCAAATATATGAACAGTCAGTTTACAGAAAAGGAAAGACAGAATGGTTCTGGAGTATATGAAATAATGTACAACTTAACTCAAAATGAGAGAAGTGCAAATTAAAACAACACTCAGCCACAATTCTTCAACTATTAGATAGGCAATGAACAAAAAGTTTAATAACACACTGTGTTGGTAAGTTTACGGGGAAAAAGGCAATATCATAAATTGCTGACAGGAATGTAAATTGATTCAATTCCTATGAAATGTGATTTTGCAATATGTATCAGGTAATCTCCTCTTAAACACAGAAAATTCCTTTTCTTGGAATTTATCCTGTACATATGTTCAAACATGGGCAAAATGACATATGGATAAGATATTGTACTACAGCATTGTTTGATATTGTAAAGATTGGAAACAATCTACACATCTATAAATGGATGACCGGTTAAATAAACTATGATATATCTACTCAACGAAATATTCTGCAGCTGTAAAAATTAGAGGATTCTCTTTTTGTAACAACATGGGATGACTTCAAATGTTGAGTTTTTTAAAACCACACAAGGTTCAAAATCATGTGAAGAGTACGCTACCATTTGTATGAAAAGAGAGGCAGGGAATATCCACATGTATATTTATTTGCATACGCATAAAATACTTCTGGGAGTATATTTAAAAAACTGATAGCATTGTTTGCTTCCAAAGAGGAGCCGTGGATGGCTGAGGAATGGAATGGAAGGGAGATTTTCACTATAAGCCCTTTCATAATTTTTGAATTTTTGAATCATGTGGATGTATTTCTCGTACAAAAATCAAAAAATTTAGATTTAAAAAAAGAAAAAGCTCTGATCACTAGTTCTATCTCAGCCTCTGTGGTCTGAAATCACCTCCTTCTCTGTAGCTCATTTTTCCCTTCAAAAAATAAGGAAGTTAGAGTGGCAAATCTCTAAGGTCCATCTAAGTATAGAGTTTTAGGCATGTGTAAGAAACCATAGCTTCAGGGGAAAAAAAATAGAATAAAACTCATGTATTTCATATATAAAGCTTAATGGTAGCTCTGACCAACACAATCGTGATTCATTTCTTCATAATCATATAGCAAAGCCCAGATCCTACACAAACAGTCTCACTCTCTTCTTACAAACGCATGACATCAACATAGTCTTTATGAAATTCAGAGGTATGCCAGCAGAGCCCCTGTAACCACATGTCAAGCAAACGTGGGATACTGAAGACAGACGGTTCTCACTTTTTAATGCAGCCCACTTAAGGAATGCCAAAGACCATCTCCCCCATTCTCACTGTCGTGTACATCTGCTTCATTCAATAGAGAAGTATGCTGGTTTATATCTGTGCATACACAACTGAGTGGTGTATATGCAACTTAATGGTTGGCATATACAACTGTATATATATATTATGTATATATACAAATATATGTAATATATACATATATTATAAAACATTATACATTATATATAATATGTAATTATATATATTATTTATATATTATAAATTATATGATATATTAAAATATATTATATATATAATATGTATGCCTTTACCTTAAGGAAAATTTACATATACTAATATATATTATTATATTAAGGTAATAATTTACCTTAAAGTCTACATATGGTGAAAACTAAGGTCTAAGAATAAAGTTGTTGCAAATATGCAACACTCTACACCGTAAGGTTAATGAAACAACTCACAATACACTACCAGTAATTTATAATTACAAAGCAAAGGAGCACCAACCAAATACCACACTCAAGAAAACAGGGACGATATAGGGATAACTAAGAGTTTCTCCTTGATATTATGGGAATTACAACCACCTACATGGGAATAAGTGCAATAGGAGTTTTGTAAACTTGCCGAGAACTATATGGTAGCTAGACTCTTTAGCCACAAATATATTGAATTACAGCCTTCTGACTACCTGTTAATTTTCCTTTATGAAAACCAAATTTTAGTCAACTTTAATAACTCCTCTAATAGATTATTGATAACCAGCCTTCACTTACAACCTAAAAATGCAAGTCTTTAGAACATGTCATTTGCCCTCATTTTCCTCATTTGTAAAATAGTAACAATATTTACTCCTACGTCATAAGATTATTTTGAGGATCAAATGATAAAAAGGATTGTAACAATATTTTATAAACTGTGATGGGGTTAATACATTTTGCAAATGTAAATTATCATTATTAAATCCTAAGATGGCCCTGGCTGCAACAGCAATGCAACCTTCAGCTGCCATGGACAATAACTGTTGAATTGTTAAAGGTCTCCAAAAATCCTCATAAGACTGGGGAATTTTGACAAATGTTAATGTTTAGTTAAGTAATTGAAATTAAAGTTATTTATAAAAGATTGTTCAGAATATTACATATTGAGAGTGAACTGATAGATTTCTATAATATGCATATATTTGATCAATACAAATTTCCTAACAAGTGTGGTTTGCTGGTGCACTCAGTCTCCAGTTTCTGATACACAACTGTTGAGGAAGCAAAACGAGCCAAATTTTCACATTCTCTGCTTGGGAAATATGCCCTGTAGATATTTAATAACACATTCTCCTTTTTTCCAAATCATTATATTAGTATATACAAACTTACCTTCAGGATCTGTTTTAATTACAAATGTGTCATGCATAAAACATGTGGAATCATTTCAATATGTTCATTATCCTTTGCCCCATTCTTCACTTCACGAGGCAAGTTTAATTGTGGTACATTCTTCAACTCTTCTTTAGTCTTCAGATTTCAGAGATATTGGTTCAGCTGAAATTTACAGAAAATAGTCCTCTGGCATGTTACCCCTGATTGGGTTCCACTTGAGAGACCAGTATTAATCAATGTACTGGAAAACACGTAAGCACCGAAGCCATTAAATCCATGCGCCATCCCAAAGGGCTCTGATTATGGAAATAGATTCACATATTTTAGTGATAATATTATCAGCCACAATTCTTTCTGAAATGAAACCTGAAGCAGTCATGCAGATTAGCACCGGTTTAACATTTCGAAACTTTGTTTTTAATCAGGCTTTGGAGGAAATGATTGCAGCTCCCTGCTTACTTATTCTCCCTCCTTCACTAGGGTAACATGAAGCTTAATTAGACTTACGTTAAGGCTTTTTGCTCCTCTGAAGTTTAGGTTTCTACGAATATTGAATCATTAAATAATTGCATTGAAAACATTTAAAAAATCCTTTCCCCAAATCAAAAGAGATTCTAGAAATCCCAAGCTACCTGAGGCTAGAGGGATCGAAATGTAATTAGTTGGTAGATACACTAATATTTATTTGAGACAATGGACCAGAAGTTGATTCTCAGATGAGGAACCAAAATAAAAAGCCACGGAGAATGAAAATAAAGAGGCAAACTTGTAAAGAAAGCTAGAGAACTTTGGGAGAAAAACAAAAGTAAGAAGGTACTAGAATTGGCTGGTGGTGTTAAACATGGAGGGCATCTTAGCTGATTTTTTATAATAAGGGCTAGATGCCCTGAGGAGAGAGGGTCTAATTGAATTGGCATTCAAGGAGCTGAAAGGAAAGCAATTTTGACCAGCCACCAAAAAGTGGTTTTGAGACCCAGACAAAAGAAAAACTTCCTTTCCCAATAAGGAAAGATGAGACCAGAGAGAAATAGCTCTGTCCTTATACTAGAGCAATTGTTTTGTATCCTTTTTGCCACCAAGACACATATGACAAATGATGTCTCCATATAAGACACATCCCCGACAAGCACAAAAAACCTAGGATGTTAGACATGTGCAATTTTTCACCAGATTTCATCCCTCTCTCTTCAACTTTAGAATTCTAATGTGTGACTTGCCATCTTTGTGGGATAAGCACTCTAATGTGTGGGGAAAGTTAACTATTCATTACTTGGAATACACCTTACAAATGATTTAGACACCTCAGGTTGTTACCATACCCAAGCACAGGTAAGACAAATTAGGAAGGGCAATTGGAAATTCCTAGAGAAGGCCAAGGCATCTATACTTGTCAGTAATCTTATGAGAGCCTGCAGGTTCAAAGGATTCCATATTCCCCAGAGACTCTCTGGATCTGAGCCCTGTTACTCTCTACCAGAAGCCAAGCTCTCTCTACTGAACTCACACTACCTTCTGCTTTGAGGGCAGGAAATCAGAATAAACAAAATCCAGTTCAAATTTTTAAAATTACAACCTATGCATTTTAAATTTTGGAAACATTCTGAAAACGTACCAGCTCACCCCTTCTAACCACCAAACATAGAATTTTTTAAACAATGCTCTACAAAGGGTAGATTGTGAAAACAAAAAGTTGGCCACCCAGGGAACTTGCTTCTGATTTGGATCTGGTCAAAAATATGAAACAAAAAACCCACACAGGGTATTGAAATAAACAGAGAGAGATCAAAAAGTCTTTCTGATTTCACATGTTTTAGGAAGATTATTTTCTGTTTATGTCTCTTATCTGAGATGCAGTACTTATTGTCATTACTATTCAGACTGGTATTGAATCACATACTCCTTTGCAAGTTTATTTCTAATTTTTCTGCTTTGTCTTATCTCTCCAAATAGATTGCAAATTCCAGATAATCAAGATTGTACCCCTCTCAGTCCTTTAAGCAATGTTAGGCACCAAGAAGCCATTCTGTTAAATTCTTATATGATTAATTAATTAAGTAAACTTAATTAATTCCTACATTTCTCTAACATTGCTTTCTTGCCATCTATTACTTTCTGTGGATTTATATAAATGTTATTACAATGAAAGTAAAACAAAACAAATATATGTATGTATATGTATGTGTGTATATATAACACCTTAAGGCAACTGGCAGATGTCTTAAACTGGGAATTAAGAAAAATATCTCTGCTTTTAATTAGATACATCATCAAAAATTAAATAAATTTTTAATCTTGGACAGCAACCGCTTTTAGCATGAGAATATTGGTGAGCTCTTAGGATAAACAGACCAAAAGGCACATCTGATTATAAGGAATCTTTTTGTTCTACATATTAAACTCCTAATGACGTAAGTTTTATTTATTTTAATATATCATTCTAATGGTTTGCTTTTGCATCAATTTTACTATTGAAAGTTATCTTACTTGCGGGGCTGGCCCCGTGGCCGAGCGGTTAAGTTCGCGCGCTCCGCTGCAGGCGGCCCAGTGTTTCGTTGGTTCGAATCCTGGGCGCGGACATGACACTGCTCGTCGAACCACGCTGAGGCAGCGTCCCACATGCCACAACTAGAAGAACCCACAACAAAGAATATACAACTATGTACCGGGGGGCTTTGGGGAGAAAAAGGAAAAAAATAAAATCTTTAAAAAAAAAAAAAAAAAAGAAAGTTATCTTACTTGCTTCTAGTGTCACTTCCTTAAAGAAAGCTCTTATCAAGATAAGTCTGAAAAAATATAAATCTAAGCAAGACAACTTAGAGTAACTTATAGAAGGTTGCATTTATAGTGACATTATTAAATTCAAAATTAAAAGTGAGCAGTGCCTAATCTCATGTCCCTGGCCAGTCTTACAGAAATCCCAACCTAGAAAACATCACAAAAGCCAGCAACTTGATTTCTAATGTTATGCTCATTACAGGGAAAATTACAATGAGGAAAAGAGATCAACAAAAAACCATGTGTAAGTAACCTGAATTCCTCAAGGAACAGAGAAAAATATTAGGTTAGATCAATGGTTCTCAATCCTTGCTGAAAGTTGAAACCCGAGAAGCTTTTAAAAAATACCAATGCTTGGGTCCCAGCCCCAAAGATTCTAATTTACTTTGTCTGGGAGGGTCCCAGGCAAGCAGTTTTAAAAGTTCCTCAGATGACTGTAACGTGCAGCCAGAGTTGAGAACCATTAGGCTAAGTAATATAAGATTACAAATAAGCTTTCTAAAAAAATTCTTACATTTTCCCTCTGTCTACTTCCAGTGCTAATTCAGGCAAAGTTTCAACTACTCTTTCAGGACAGCCCGCTTTACACAGACTTAAACAAAAATCAACACATCCACTCACACAAACCTGTAGGTTTCCCGTGAAAACCATCTGTCAAAACTATACTATGTGTAGGGGTTGGCCTGGTGGTGCAGCAGACCAATCTTCCTCAGCAAAAGGAGAAGGATTGGCAGTGGATGTTAGCTCAGGGCTAATCTTCTTCTTCAAAAAAAAATTATACCATGTGTAGCTAGAGCCAAAATTGTAAAAACAAAGTTTATAAATAACGTTAATTCTTTAATTCTCTTGAACTTCCATGGACTCTTTTGGACTGAAGTGATAAAAGCTAAATCAATCTAATTTAAGTAAAAGAAAAACAGGGAGTGGATTTATCAGCTAGAAAAGACCCTAATAGATCTAGCATTAGCACACTAGATCCAGGGCCCAAACAATATCACCAAGACTTGCTTTTTCTCTCTCACACTCCCTTCCTCCTGTTCTTAGCTCTGCTTCTCTCTAGATGTTGGTCTCATTCTCCCTGTCAATGAGCATCCTCCAAGTGCTACCCCAGGTTCATATCTTTGCAGCACCCTGATCTCAAAGACAAAAGATGGTATTTCCCACTCCTCCAGAAGAAAAGTCCCAGACAATGACTCTGATTGCCCCAAACTGGATTGCAAGCCCATTCTAAAAGTCTCACAATATTATCCATCTACAAATATATCACTCGACAGTCAAATTGAGTTTTAAAACACTAATAGGAATGAACACAGGAAAGAAGTAGAGACAGCAGAAGACCAATCTGGAGAACTCTATGTTTGTCTGGAGCAAAATATATCTTACAGGAGATACAGTAGTTAAATTATAGAAATAGTCAAAGGTCATATCAAGGACAGACTTTTATCATAAAGAGATGAATTTGATTTTGATTCTGAGAGCTAAGAGGGCCACAAAAGGATTTCAGCAGAGGGATGAGATGATCAGATTTGTTTAGGAAGATTACTTCGGCATGTGGGGAGAAATTGAAGAGAATGCATTTTAAAAATAGAAACCAGTTAGAAGGATATTGCAGTTGTCCACATGAAAAGAAATCTAAACTTGCAGTGAGGCAATGATAAGATAAACAGAAGCATGAAATGGACTCAAAAGACTTTAAGGAGATGGTATCCACAGTAACCAGATTGTGTATGGTGTGCTCAGAAAAGGAGAAGATTCAGGATGACTCACTGATTTCTGGCTTGGGGAACTTGGAGGATAGTGATGCTATTAACTAAGGGAATTCAGGAATAGAGGCAGATTTTGAAGGAATAGATTATAAATTCAGTTTAACTAAACTAATAAATTCAGTAAACTAGAGGATAGGATATCTACAGGATAAAAATGGAGGTCAGTTCATACTGTAAATTCAGCTGTAAGATCAACGTTAATTGTAAAGTCATGGTGTTAGATGATTAGTGTATAGATAATTAGTCACTACTCACGACAAAGGCAGAACAAGGAGCAATGAACAGGCTGGTGAGCCATATGACATTTTTAATAAATGTAGATGAGGGGCACATTAGAATACAATCCCAACTAGAATGGTGTAAAGGTTATTCTAACCAGACGGCATGAGCCCTAAGGGAGGTCCAACTTGAGAGGAAGAACAAATGTTTTGAAGTGGTAGTAAGAACAAAATGGATGCAGACCTCGCCCCTTCCCAAACCCTCGGTAAGAGGCCGGGCTTGGTCTTGGGAGAAAAGAAGAAAAGAAGCCAAAGAAGGAGCAGACAGACTCTCCTTCCGCGGGCCCCTGCACACAGGGCATTCACATGAGGCCTAGGTTCAGCCAACTCCATGTCCCACGCTCCATCTTGAGGCATTCGCATAAGGGTGCAGCCAACTTGAGACATTCTTCAAGGCACAGGCAGCAGTGTAAATGATAAGCAGGACATGAGGCATATTATAAACGTTCAGTATTCCAATAGATGATCTCCCCTAAGCATCAATAGAGTAGGAAAGGACTCCCAATACTCACTTCAAGCCTAAAGGTATCGTTTTCTGTCATGTGAATGTATTCTTTTGTCTGCTCAAATTTGACAATTTGGGCGAGGGAAGGTAGCAGGGAATGGAGAGGTACAACAATTTGAAAAACAGCACCCGGTATAATTGTAAACATAAAACATGTTGCTATTTTTTTAACTCTAAAATATTAATTTCCACATATATTTTATTATTAAACTAGAACACATGGATGGCTTAGAGTCCAACGGTAGCAGTGACAGAGGTTGTGACCCAGTGGCAGCTCCCTAAACAAACTGACCAGTGCCGCACTTGGGCTGTGAGTCCAGCTGTAGCTGCCCAGCTTCCATTGGGGCCTGTCCATTTTCTGAGTCTGGTTCTCAAGTCTTCCCATTACTGGATTTCTTTGCAATAAATCCCTTATCTGCTCAAGTTAATCAAAGTTGGTTTCTGTTGTTTGCAACCAAGAACTCTAACAGCTACAGGTGACAAGCACTTTCTGAGGCCAAATGGAGGGTACAGTATGCTATAGTCCCTGGCTCTGTTAAGACCCCCTAAATTGTAGCATTAGGAGTTTCACTGAGTTTCTAAACATAAAAGCAGAAGTTCAAAGGAGAAAAGTGTTGTGACAAAATTAAAATTAAAGTCAAAATATACCATAACTAAAATTAAAAGGCAAACAAAGAGTACATAAGAAAATGTCAGTATCCTCAGGCTTTCCGAAACTAGGAATAGCTCCTTTCTCTGGTCAAGACTCTGTTGGTTGTTTTAATCCTCATAAGAAAGAATTACGTAAGAGACAAAACTCGTGAAAAGATTTTACTCTCATTATTTCTTACCAACGCAGGCCTAGTAGTACTCGCTGCCCAATTCCTACCCTCTGCTTGAAGGTGGGATTCTACAACCGTGTAAACATTCCTGGGTTTGAAAAGTGGTGAAAATCCCTTGTCAATGAGTTTCCTGGGCAAGTGACAGAGGGATGGTCCTTGACTTGACAGAGTTAAGCCTCCACAGGTGGGACAACAGTCCTACCTGGGCAGAGGGTGGAGGGCAGGAGTAGGAAGAGGATAATGTTCCCATTCCACTGACAGTTTCACTCAGGCAAGAAGTTATGATTCCAATTGTATATCTAATTATAATTTTCTTTTACCTTACATGGGCTACCAAAGGAAACATATACAAAGCAAACAACCATGATTGCTAAACGAAAGGGCTTTTAGCAGGAGATGAGCAGACTTTCCATGTTTCCTCATGTTGATCACACAGCCCCTCTCTGGGAAGGGCACAAAGACCATGGTTGCCTCACTTAGGCCCTGCAGGTCATGCTCACAGTCTAGTCATGCCACCTGCTTTCCATGAAAAGGAAAAATTATTTCACGGGTGTCAGGTCTCATGGAGGAGACTGTCCCAAGGTTCTTCGTATCTATATAAAATCACTTTTGTCTTTGCATCGTGGACTCTCACATTTTGGACTCAGTTTCACTCCCGCAGCAGTAACCTTAATGTGACTGATTATGATAATTAATACATCAGACTCCAGTGAGCTCAGCTTTAAAACTGTGGGATCCTTTGGCGTGATAAGCAATCCTGTTATCTGGAGGATTCCAGCACGTAGGAGATCTAAAAGGCACAGTGGAAACGCTGGCACAGAGGGCAGTGGAGGGAATAGTCTGAGAGGAAAGGGCTGCAGCACAAAGCCAGATTGAAATAGCCACATTGGGAAGGCCTAAAGGGGCCGACATTTCAAGGGACATGAAAGATGACAGAGCTGAGAGGCAAAGTGAGATTAACTAGTCACAGTTCTGACTGGAATACATCACACGTTCCAGTGCTGAGACGGAGTAAAGTACGGAGTGCTGCCTTTGTCATTGCAGTCCAGGCAAAAATCTCTAACCTACAGAGCACTTACCTGATCAGGGCACTGAACTGAACATTGGTCATAAATAAACAAACAAACAAACAAACAAAAAGTTTTATGCTTTAGCAAATTACAGCTGCTAATGGACGAGTCACCAGGCAAGAGTGAGGCCCATATCAGAATGGCATTAACCAACATTCTGGAGACCTTTTAAGGAAGCAGAGGAAAATGGCAGCAAGGTGATGCTCTCCATCCTCACTCTCAAACACACATGACTCCTGGTCTACTTTTATCTTTACACGGAACTTTTCAAGTTTGCCTCTACTCTATACTCTGTAAATCTGGCAATTATAAATTGAAAGCCCAGGAGGCCAAGGACTGTGTCTGTCTTGACCTACACCATGTCCTCAGCACATAGCACAGTGCCTGATAAGCAGGTATGTAATTGTTGAACTAATAAATCAAGTAGATTGTTGCCTCTAGTGCCAAGCACTCTATCATCGTATCTTCCACTTTATCAAGATGTACTGAAAATTTCAAAAGAAAACTTCTAAAATAGCCTCTTGTCATTTTTTAGGCCCTTTTTCTTGGGTATGTGCAAAAATATCATGTCACAGATTAAGGACTTAGAATAAACTCTAGCAATTGAAATTACAAGTAGGATACTAAGAATATTGCCAAAATAAAGTATATCAATACATGAAACCTCCTAAGTTTCACCGAGGTGGGGACAAGCTCCAGATATTCATTTCATCCCTATGGGCACTATGTTTCTCTCAGGTGAATGCATTTTTTGCTACATTTGGACAGAGGCGGGTATTTAGGAGTGGGTGGTGTATGACTACCTGAACAATAGCAGTTGTATAATTTTAAACAGAAATGCCTTGACATTTATAGGAGAAAGTTTTCTAAAATATTAATTTCCACAAATATTTCAGCAATAAACTGTGGAACACTGGAAAAAATATGACATGAAAAACTTGAATGGTAACATTAGAAATTCAGTGAAATCCTAATTAAAGTACATTTTACATAATAACAATTCTTACCAAGATATGTCCTTTAGTAAATGCTTGTGAAAACTTTGGAGAAATGGATACAGATTTGTAGCCCATAAACACTTCAGAAAATAATTACTTCTAAGTATAAAAAACCCTGACTAATACTCTCCCAGTATTGTAAATTCTACTACATTAGCAACTTTAAATGATTTGGAAACTTAGATTTACAATTGAGCTAATATTATAGAACAGCTGTAGAGTTATTCAAATTACTAATTTTCTTCAGTTAATAAATATGGAAGAAAACAATTTTACTTAGAAAAGATTTTTTTCCCCAGTGAAGAAAATATGAGCATTCACACTTTCAGTAATCTGACCATCTTTAACAGTCTTCTAATCTTTCTGCTCCACTGAAATGGCTTTTTCTCAGGAAAGTCATTAATGTTATTGCAAAATTACATCTTCCTTAATATTTCTGAAGCTCTGAATCCTCTGCTAATCCCTTCCTTCTGGAAATCTTTTTTTCTCTTCCATTTGCGGAGAAAGGAGAAGTGGGTTTGCAAGCTGACTCTGCATGTAGATAAGACAGTAAACAAGTCAACCTCTCCGGACGGCATAAGTAAACAAGGAATAACGATAGCTACCCTACAGGCTTGTCATGAGGAAACTGTATGTAGCAGTTCTTTCTATTAATACATCTGTACAGTTTTACAGATGTATTAATATATTCTATTTGGCAACTAAAATTTCAGCTCACTCCATCAAAGATTTCTCTTCCCTACATTCACCTTCAACTTTAATGCAAACACATGCAATCCAGCATTAACCACATATTTACTGAGTTTCTGCTATGTACAAAGCATTGTGCTAGGAGCTAAAGATAGAAAAGGGAATTGTCAAGGAGGAAAGAAAAAATCATTATGGGCTTAGCTGTCCCATTGTATTTAACAGAATGGAACAACCTTGAGATATGTTGTACACAAGCATAATCAAAATGCTTGACATTCTTTTAACCTAAGCTTTTGTTCTCATTTTTCTCTCCTTATATTCATTCACTTGCTAAATTTCAAGAATGCCAAGAGAGGAAACATATATTTTATTTAATTAAAAGCCTTCAGAGCACTGAACTTGCTACAGTACATTGTGTCCTCAGAGACAATAAACCATCCTTCCCATCAATATGTTCAAAATCATAGTGCAACGTAATATCAAATGTATTTCTTAGTCTTAACAATGGAAAGGTTGACAGAATCTCTCAAGTCCCTGATTCCTCCATTAACAGCCTAACTTCATCAGAGATTCATAAGAGCATGTTCCTGGTCCCAAGCCCCTTCTGGTGAGCTCTGACAGACTGTGTGCAAATGCAAAGACTACTTTGCGAAGGCTAGAGTCAGACTCTTCCTATGTCCTCTGTACCCTACCCTAGTGCCTGCCTGGCTTTCTGAGGGTGAAAGTGAAAGGGGAGGCAGTCCTGCGCCCTTCTTACCAGCCATATTAAAGACAAGAGAGGGCAAAGGAACGGAAGGGGAGAAGAGATCCAAAATAGATGAGCACTCCCAAAAAGTCAAGTGGTAAAAACACATTCAAGCTCTTTATTTTTCCCTCTGAAACTTTCCCATTTATGCCAAGTTCTGCTTTACAGTCTAGTTGCATGCGCCTGAAGACTCCATTACAGATCTGCGTTACTTTTCCATAGAGGAGGGAAGGAGGATGGAAGCACAAGCATGAGTTCCTGGAGCCCACATGGAGTCCACAATAAGGCACCACAATACCCGTTTAACCACTTCAATCACATTTTCTTTCATGAAACTCAATCCTGAATTTGTCAAAATGGTAAAATCACTCACAAAGGGGAAATTTAAATGTCTATATTTTTCAGTTTGCATGCAAAAATTATTTAGACCTGCCCATATCTGCTATATCCACTAAGCTCTTGTTTTTAGCTTCATTTTTGGTGAGCCAAGAGAACACAAACCTCTCCCTATTGAGTGCCCTGAGTACCTCTCAAACTCAACTTTAATGAGTTGAGTTGGGTCAAAATACATGTAAAGATTGGCCTTTGGAGAATAACTGCTACCAAGATGATATCAACAGAAAGAAAACTCCATGGGCAATCCTATTGAAACCATTCTTTATCAGAGCTGTAAGCAACCCTGGATTTCATCAATTCCAGGGTTCTGCAAACTGGGCTCTGCACTGTAGTGGAGGAGCTTCAGAATTACTGAGAGATAAAGGGGTAGCTTAAAGGACAGGACTCTGCTGCCGCATCCCATTCCACCCCTAACTTCCACCTCTTTCTTACCTAGGAGGTTTCTGCTCAGTTTTCTTTGTTTGTTTAAGAAAGGAGCCTCATTGCTAAATATAAATTTGAAAACTAACAGACTCCTCATTTTAAAGGCAAGGAGAGGTCCAGAGAGATAATTTGCTCAAGCTCCTTAAAGGCATAGCCAGATGAGAATACAAGTCTTCCCATTCCATGATAGCATACTGCCTCCTCTCCAAACACGTCTTAACAGAATCAACTACGTGAAGAGAGAAATGGTGCACACTTAACATATTTTTCCTAACTCAAATTCTTTTTCAGTTATATTATTTTTACAAAATACTACAGATGAATAAGAAATCAAATTGAGAGTCTAATAAAGTAGCCAGTAGCCATATGATTTAAATTTTAATTAATTAAAATGACATAAAATGAAACATCCAGTTCCTTGGTCACACTAGCCATAATTTAAGCCTTCAATAGCTACTACTGTTTTGACAGCATAGATATAGAACAGTTCCATCACTGCAGAAAGTTCTATTCGAAAGTGATGGTGTAGACGGTATTCCAGCACTGTCTAAACAAAACAACATTTGATTCATGTGTCACAAATGCCACGAAGGACACTAATCACCTCAATTCAGTATTATGATATCTTTCAAAGAAGAATAGGGTAAGATACACATTTTACTCCACATTTTCTTCTATTTAGCTGAAAGTAAAAATATACGTCACACAAAAACTCTGGAATTTATCCTGTCACACTTAACAGAGTTAATCATGTTAAAGGAGAAAGTTTATATAGGGGTAAAATAGTTTTTCAGCTGTAATTGTTAATATTTTCCTTAATATAATTTTATATGAAGCAAACAAAAAATGGAAATACCATTGCCAAGATTTTTTTAATAAGGTTAAGTGAGGCATCTAGGAACTCTATATTGATACTTTTTTTTTTAAAGATTTTATTTATTTTTTTTCCTTTTTCTCCCCAAAGCCCCCCAGTACATAGTTGTATATTCTTCGTTGTGGGTCCTTCTAGTTATGGCATGTGGGACGCTGCCTCAGCGTGGTTTGATGAGCAGTGCCATGTCCGCGCCCAGGATTCAAACCAATGAAACACTGGGCCGCCTGCAGCGGAGCGCGCGAACTTAACTACTCGGCCATGGGGCCAGCCCCTCTATATTGATACTTTAATTTGATTGTTAAACATTCTCCACAAGAATGAATCCAAGTAGAGTTTTTTTTATAATTTAAGAGAAAATTCCTAGTGTAAGATATATTTGAAGATTGTATACTTTTCTGACAACACTCTAAAGAACCATAACGCATTTGAGAAAATAATATTACCATTACAAAGATTTCAGTTTACTGTTGGGCCTGGTCGCAAGGTAAGTCAAATTGCTTCAGAAATTCTTTGGGAGCACAGTAAATGATAAATTAGTTGTTGTAAAGTCAAAAGCATCTTAAAATGGAATTTGATGAAAAATAAGTACTCTGAGATAAAAATTATGTTAGAGGGGCTAGCCTAGTGGCATAATGGTTGAGTTCACATGCTCTGCTTCAGAGGCTGGGGGTCCATGGGTTCAGATCCCAGGCGTGGACCTATGCACCACTCATCAAGCTGTGCTGTGGCAGCATCCCACATACAAAATGGAGGAGGATTGCCATGGATATTAGCTCAGGGACAGTCTTCCTTGGGCAAAGGGAGGAAGATTGGCAACAGATGTTAGCTCAGGGCCAATCTTCTTCACCAAAAAAAAAAAAAAAACAAAATTATGTTAACGATGTTGTCTTGTTAAATAAGGAAATAACCATAATTTAATACTTTCTTAAAATCATAGACAGAATTATGATCTGCTATTGCAATACGGAAACGCCCATTTTAGGTAATGTCCTTATTAAAGTATGTAGGACATGTTTCCTACACACTTAGTGATTATAAGATTCCTTTATTTAGACTAGTTCATTGATTTATTCATTCAGCAAACCTTTAAAATGTACATACTATGTGTCAGGCACTGTAGTAAGTGCTAGAATATAAACACAAAGCTGTTATGGTTCTTGCCCTAAAGAAGTTCAGTCTATTTGGGGAGACAACTTTGCAAATAGACAATACAGTAATAATAATAATCATAGCAGCTGTTGAGCAATTACTATGTGTCAACTTACACTATCATAAGTGCTATGATAGACGTATATAAAGGGTGTACAAGAGAGGGTCCCTAATCCAGACTAGGATAAGGGAGGTCCTCCGAGAAGGTGAAGCATAAACTCATCTTGAAGGACAAATCTGAATTCGCCACAGAGAGGGAGACTGGCCTTTGTACAGAGTGAAGAGCCAAGAGAACTTAGCAGGTTAAAGGGCAAAGGAAAGCTCTTGGAAACAGACAAGTTAGTTGCTTACCCACTAGAAAAGACAGGTGGTCAGAGGAAGGCTAACGCTGATGGGAGGTGTGGTGTGATTGGCTGGAGTCCACTTGCTTCTATTTAGGACAGACTACAAACCTGGAGAGTGTCAGAGGCTTTGTGATGTTTCAAACTGGCAGCTTGTTCTTTGGGCTTAACGGCTGGCCCCTGGCCGAGACCCTAAGTGGAAAGGCAGTCTAAGGACTACAGCAGTTAGCTATCAGCAGCCTGTTTTAAGCGCTCTAGATTCCCAGACGCTGAACCTACCTCCTGACAGTGTCAGCCAGCCTCCTGTTCTGTAGCAGTAGCAACAGCCTGGCTGAGGGTCAGTCCCCAGGCAGGACCCAAGTGTGCTGTTTAGACACAGTAAATCTGTTTCTTCTAGCTTTAGCTGGTTCACACTAGTTCTTGTTATATCTTCAGGAATTTTGCAAGCTGTTAGGGTGAACAACCATCCTGGTTAGCCCAAGACTGTCCTAGTTTTAGTCCTACATCCTGAGCAATCCCTCAGTGTTGGGTACACCTGGCTGGCATCACATTGGTAGCTTAAAACTGGTCATGGTGGGAGTATTTGCACCAAGAAAATTAGCAAACACTGTAAATCAGGGCTGGGCTTTCCCCTCTCCCCATTCTCACAGATGGTTTTCAAACATTTCCTAGCATGCCACTGGTTTCTTCCCTCTGCTCCAAACATTTATTTATTAAAAAGCAGTATCAACAAATAAATTCAAGGGGGTATTTCTTGAGGTCAGATTATACTGCTATAGCATCTGGAATCTGTGGTGTGAGCTTCAGGCTCTAAGAGTTCCCATTTGCTACATCTACTGACAAAGAAAGGGGACAGCACACATTGCATCTTAAACTGTTAAATCTCTTATTTAACTGTCTCTCTCAATTCTTTATTTAATCTATCATGTGCCTCAGTTTCAGCTTTTTACCTAACTTTACCTTTCACTCAGTGTTATTCTTTTACTTTTGTTCTTTTCATTTTTAAATTGTTAACATTATTGCTGGAATTTTAACTTATCCTAATTCTTTTGTCTTTCCCTTTGTTATTTTTAGCTTCTTATGCATTTCTGTGATTACTTTCTAATATCTTAACTCTCTCATATTTCTCTAGGGTGTAGTCTTAACTTATTCTCATGTTTACATCATTTTCATTGACTGAGCCGTACAGGGAGGAGTGTGAACCACATAATCCGGAGAGTATCCACATTAGACTCTTGGCAGTCTGGAGGTTTTCTCCTTCCTGCTCTCATCATCCTTCTACTCATATCCCCCAATTCCTTCAACAAGTCTGTCTGTGCTCCCAGAAACCCATCCCCTAGCCCAGTTCAAGATGGCTCTGCAAAGTACCTAAGAAGTTCATTTCCCCAAGGACTTTAAATACAAGGCAAACCAAACAGTTGAAGTGTTATAAATGTTGCCTGTCAACATTTCAAACTGCCACACTGATCGCTTACTAATCTACGGTTTCCAAATAAACAAACAATGGATTTGGAGCAAACCAACATAATCACATGTCATGAGCCAAAAGAAAATCTCCATAGGAAAAGACTGCTTACTGTTTCCATCCTAGTTTTTACCAGGATGTCACATTCTTCTTGGAGGAATTTTTTTAAAACCTTAAGATTGGCTCTTCCCCAGCTCCCTTCCTCTTAGAGGGATAAAAAGCAATCCGGAGTAAGCGCTATTCCACAAAGAACATCATTTAGAGCAGTATTTGTGCATGGCCCTACACTCGCTTCTTAACCTAAGACATAGAAGCCTATGCTTGGAAGCTCAGGCCTCCCAGGAAGGGCAACTCTAGAGGTGACAGAGTAGCTCCTCTCTCCTTCCTGCCCAGGATTCAGCTGACCTGGGGCTAGGGCCTGGAGCGCACAGGTCAGTAAACTGCATTCTTTTGATATCCTATTAGTTAAGGGCAATTTAAACACTGACTTGAATACCTCCAACTTGAAAGACAGGTTTGTCTTATTCCACATGCTGAGAAATTGAAGATAGCTTTAAATCTGAATTAACTGCGAAATATCACCAAAAATGTAAATCTGCACTTCCTAAAACCTGTTTTTCAAGGACTTCCAGGTAGCTAAAACAATTCTAGCTACATTACTAGGGTCTCACAATAACCAAAAATAAAAAATACAACTAACAGAGAGATTATGAAGCACTTCCCTGTGAATTTCTCCTTCAAATGTCCCACTAACACTATAAAGTTGGTCTTGTCGCCAACTGAGGTATTCTTACAGTAGAAATGAGATTTTTAGGTCATCCTCTTGACTCCAAAATCCCACACCCTTTTCATTGTGCCACCTGAGGGCCTACTCTCTCTGAAGAATTAAGGACAGGATTGCAGCTATTTGCTACCCAGAAGCCAATTAATTTTAGTTTCAGGTCAAGGCTGAATTTCTGCCTGATACAAGACTGGATGGCTGACCTCCTGATAAGGAGGTCTTCTCAGGAATATCATGAGCCAATAAGAAAGGGCGTAAGTAGTGACAGAGTGAAATCAGAGATGGAGACGAGACAAACGGGTTCCTAAACAACACCCAAGCCATTACTATAGCACCCTAAATCCAGTAATTAAAAGGATGATTGACATTTTTTTCCTGTTTTTCTCTTACTGGGCTTACTATTTAAGCCCTGCCACAGCCATTCAACTTCTAAACATTGCCTAGCAACAACCATATCCATCAACCCTGCCTACTGCGGAATCCCACAGTAGTTCCTGGAATCCATAGATCCAAGACACTACTTCTTCCCTAAGCCCATCCATAGTTTCACTGGTAAATTCTATCAAATATTTAAATAAGAATTAATATCAATCCTTCTCAAACTCTTCCAAAAAGTAGAAGAGAAAGGAACACTTCCAAATGCATTTTCTAAGGCCAGCTTTACCCTGATACCAAAGTCAGACGAGGACACTACAAGAAAATAAAATTACAGACCAATATCACTGACACATAGGTGTAAAAATCCTCAACAAAATATTAGCAAACTGAATTCAACAGTACATTAAAAAGATCACACACCATGATCAAGTGGTATTTATTCCAGGGATGCAAGCAGGATTCAACACAAGTAAATCAATCAATATGATACACCACATTAACAAAATGAAGTTTAGATAAAAATCTTATGATCATATCAATGAATGCAGAAAAAGCATTTGACAAAATTAAACATCCTTTCATAAAAAAACTCTCAACAAACTGTATAGAGGAAAGGTACCTCTATATAATAAAGACCATATACAACAAGCCCACAGCTAACATCATACTCAATGGTGAAAAGCTGAAATCTTTTCCTCTAAGATCAGGAGCAAGACAAGGATGCCCAATCTCACCACTTTTATTCAACATCATACTGCAAGTCCTAGCCAGAGCAATTAAGGAAGAAAAGGAAATAAAAGGCATACAAACAAGAAAGGAAGAAGTAAAATTGTGTCTGTTTGCAGATGACATGATATTATATAGAGAAAATCCTGAAGAGTCCACCAAAAACCTGTTAGAAGTAATAAATAAATTTAGTAAGTTGCAGGATACAAAATCAATATACAAAAATCATTTGCATTTCTACACACTAAAAATGAACTACTGGAAAGAAAAATTAGGAAAACAACCCCATTTACAATAGCATCAAAAATGAAAAAAATACTTAGGAATAAATTTAACTAAGGAGTTGAAAAGATTTGTACACTGAAAACTATAAAACATTGATGAAAGAAATTGAAGATACAAATAAATGGAAAGATATTCTTTGCTCCTAGATTGGAAGAAGTAATGGGTTTAAAATGTCCACACTACCTAAAGTGATCTACAGATTCAACGCAAGCCCTATCAAAATACCAATGGCATTTTTCACAGAACTAAAAAAAATCCTAAAATTTGTATGGAACCACAAAAGATCCTAAATAGCCAAAGCAATCTTGAGAAAGAACAAAGCTAGAAGCATCACACTTTCCGATTTCAAACTATATTATAAAGCTATACTAATCAAAACAGTATGGTACTGGAATAAAAAACAGACACACAGATCAATGGAAGAGAACAGAGAGCCCAGAAATAAACCACGCATATACAATCAATTAACTTAAAACAAAGGAGTCAACAATACACAATGGGGAAAGGATAGTCTCTTCAATAAATGGTGTTGGGACAACTGGACAGCCACATGCAAAGGAATGAGACTGGACCCCCATCATAAACCATACACAAAAATAAACTCAAAATAGTTTAAAGACTTGAATGTAAGACCTGAAACCATAAAACTCCTGGAAGAAAACACAGGTGGTAAGCTCCTTGACATTGGTCTTAGAGATGATTTTTTGGATTTGACCCCAAAAGTAAAGGCAACAAAAGTAAAAACAAATACATGGGACTATATCAAACTGAAAAGCTTCTGCACAGCTAAAGAAATCAACAAAATTAAAAGGCAACCTACTGAATGGGAGAAAATACTTGCAAACCATATATCTGATAAGTGGTTAATATCCAAAATATATAAAGAAATCTCACAACTCAATAGCAAAATAACAAAAGACCTAATTAAAAATGGGCAAAGGACTTGTATAGACATTTTTCCAAAGACCTACAAATGGCCAACAGGTATATGAAAAGATGCTCAACATCACTAATCATCAGGGAAACCCATCAAAACCACAAAGAAATATCACTTCACACCTGTTAGGATGTCTATTATCAAAAAGACAAGAAATAAAAAACGCTGGCAAGGATGTGGACAAAGGGGAACCTTTTTACACTGTTGGTGGGAAGGTAAACTGGTACAGTTTTTATGGAAAACAGTATGGAGGCTCCTCAAGAAATGAAATAGAGAACTACCATACAATCCAGCAATCCCACTCTAGATATATATCCAAAGGAAATGAAATAACTCAAAAAGATATCTGTACTCCTGTGTTTTTAAGGCTGAACAACATTCCATGATATATATATATATAAATATACATATTTATAAAATATATTTCATATTCAGCCTTAAGAAAAGGAGGAAATTCTGCATCTTGTGACAACATGGATGAACCTGGAGACTACTATGCTAAGTGAAATAAGCCAGACAGAGAAAGACAAATACTGCATGGTATCACTTATATACAGAATCTTACCAAAAAAACAGTCTAAGTCACAGAGACAGAGTAGAATGGTGGTGGCCACAGGGTGGGGGCTGGGAGAAGCAGAGAGGCTGATAAAACAGGACAAACTTTCAATTATAAGATGAATAAGGTCTGAGGATCTATTGTCTAACATGGTGACTATAGTTGATAACACTGTATTGTATAATTGAAATTTGCTAAGAGAGTAGAACTTGTGTTCCCACCGAATAAAGGTAAATATGTATGCTGATGGATGTGTTAATTAACTCAATGGTGGAAATTCTTGCACAATCAAAACATCATGTTGTATATTTTAAACAGATTATAATTTTATTTGTCAATTATACCTCAATGAAGCTGAAAAAAATAAAGTACTGTAACATCATTTGAAGGCAGACTGTGAGAAGCTAAAGTTAGATGTTTTAAACCTTAGATGAACTACTGAAAAATAAAAGAGGTAAAGCTTATAAGCCATAGTAAACATAAAATGGAATCATAAAAACAATTAATCCAATAGACGTTGGGTCCTAGAAAAGAAAGAACAAAAACAGATGGATTGGGGCCGGCCTGGTGGCTTAGAGGTTAAGTTTGCACTCTTCGCTGTGGCAGCCTGGGGTTCACAGGTAAGGATCCTGGGCATGGACCTAGCCCATTTGTCAAGCCACCCTGTGGTGGCATCTCACATAAAATAGAGGAGGACAAGCACAGATGTTAGCTTAGCGACAATCTTCCTCAAGCAAAAAGAGGAAGATTGGCAACAGATGTTAGCTCAGAGCCAATCTTCCTCATTAAAAAAAAGAAAGAGAGAGAGAGAGATGGATCAAATAGAAAAAACATTTTAAATAGTAGATATAAACCCAATCATATTAATAATTACATTAAGTGTAAATGATGTAAACATTCCAATTAAAATAAATTTTCAAAAATAATTTTTTTAAAAGACCTAACAATATTCTATCTACAAGAAATCCACTTTCAATGTAAAGACATAGATGAATTAAAAATAAAATGATGGAAAGGATATCCTATGAAGACAATAATCATAAGAAAGTTGGAATGACTATATAAATATCAATCAGATAGAGTAGACATAGAGACAAGAAATATTAGCAGGCAAATTAAATAATGATAAATGAACATAATCTTAAGTGTGTATACATCCAATAATAGAGCTTGAAAATTCATGAAGCAAAAAACAACAGAAATGAAAGAAATAGACAAATCAAAAAGTATATTGGCTGGGAGGACGTCAGCAACGTGGTGGAGTGAGCTCACCTGGGACTCTCTCCCCTCCAAATTACAACCAAAAGGAGCAACTGCTTTCCAACAAAAAAAATCCTAAAAACACAGAGATCGTCAGAGACCCACAGCAGCCAAACGACAGAGGGTGGAGAGGCGGGAGCCCCCCTCGGAGGAGCTAGAACAGGTAAGAGAGAACTTCATTCCCTCAGCTAGAGACTGGGATCGCTCCCGCGGGTGATGGAGGGAGCAGGGGAGGGGCCAGGCGTTCGGGGATCGTCCAAGACTCCCACAGACCCATGCAGCGGAAACCCTCTAACGGGGGAAAGCTTTCGCTTGGGGGGACCCCAGCAAGCCAGGGCCCCAAGAAACCAGAGAGTGAGAGCTGATCAGAATCCAGGTCTGCCCGCGAGAGAAAGTGCAACTCCTCCCCCAACCCGTGCTGTGAGCCACCATCACGGCTGAAGGCCCAGGGCTCAGAAGGTGCTGCTCTTACCCCCATCTAGTGGCGACAGGCTGTAACTGCAACCAAATAATAGCATTATGTGCAAAAACCGATCCTCTACCATCCAGCAATTTATAAAAGCTCCAAACCAAAAGGAAAACAAAACACAAAACTATGTCCTGAGGACTTGGAAATAGGTACACTAACTGACAATGAATTCAGAGTAGTTATCATCAAAAAACTCAATGAGGTAAAGGGAAATATAGAGAAACAAGTCAACGAGTTCTGGAGTTACTTCACAAAAGAGATTGAAACTATAAAGAAGAATCAATCAGAAATACTAGAGATGAAAAATACAATGGATCACATAAAACAGAATACAGACTCCCTGAATGCCCGTGTAGACACCATAGAGGAGCAAATTAGCATAATCGAAGATAGACAGGTGGAATGGCTCCAGACAGAGGAAGAAAGAGAACTACGAATTTAAAAAACTGAAGAAAATCTCAGAGAAATAGCCGACTCAATGAGAAAATGCAACTTAAGCATCATCGGAACTCCTGAGAGCATGGAAAAGGAAAATGGAGCAGAAAGTGTGCTCAACGAAATAATAGAAGAGACCTTCCCAAAGCTAGGGATTGAGAGAGAAACGTGTGTGGAGGAAGCTTTCAGATCTCCTAGATTTGTCAATGTAAAAAGACCTACTGCAAGGCATATAGTAGTAAAAATGGCAAAAATGAATGACAAAGAAAGAATACTCAGGGCAGCAAGGCAGAAGAAAATAACCTACAAAGGAACCCCTATAAGACTTTCAGCAGATTTCTCTACAGAAACCATACAAGCTAGGAGAGATTGGAATGACATATTCAAAACTTTAAAGGATAAAAATCTTCAGCCAAGAATACTCTATCCAGCAAAAATATCCCTCAGATATGAGGGAGAAATTAAATCTTTTCCAGACAAACAAAAGCTAAGGGACTTCATAACCACAAGACCTCCACTACAAGAAATCCTCAAGAAGGTTCTCACAGGAACATCTCAACCTTGCCAATAAAACTTAAAGATATTCCTTGGCAGAAACATGAGGGACTAACCTCCCTAATACTCAGATTTGATGAGAGAGCTGTAGATCTAACAGTGAGAGTGGCAAAGGAGAGAACACACATATCACTGATCTTTAATAGAGATCACAGACAGCTAGGAAGCCCCTAAGTAGACATAGTGGGGTCCATGAAAAGACATGCCAGTTCCTTACTATGACATATCTCACCTTTAGGGGTTCATAAGCAGCAAATGTGGCACTGCTCTCCAAGTACTCTTCACATTCAGTCACACTCACTGTTACCAGAGTATGGCCCAGGGATTTGGCTGCGATATGTGTACTAGAACAGTGCATTTGTCCAGGTCTTTGAATACCTGCAAATCAAAAAACATGTCTTCAGTAGGGTAATAAACAGTCAATTCTCAAGGAAAAAAAAAAGGAGGCTCTCATACCTGAAAAAAGAAAAAAAGAGAGAAAGGGGTCACAAAACACAGAGTAGGGAGACAAATAGATAGAATCAGAATAGGATAGCAAATATTCAACTATAGCATTAGGATAAAGGGAAGGAAATCACCAAAGCAAAGACAATCTTATCACTCTAACCACAAACTCACAACGCAAGTTGGAATAAGAGACGAAAATAATAATTTAGGAGGGGAGGAGGAAAGGGTCTAGGCTAAGGAAGTAAGAGACCACAGAAAATGGACTATGTTATGCATGAGATTCTGAATACAAACTTCAGGGTAGCCACTAAACTAAAAAACAGAACAGAGACACAAAACATAAATAAGACAAAATCTAAGAAACCCAGCATAAGAAATTGCAAAAGTCAATGGGTAGGCTAAAACACACAGGATCAGAAACAAAGGAAATGCAGGAAAACTGGAAAATGAGTGACAGAATGACAGCATTAAGCCCTCCTGCATCAATAATCACCCTCAATGTAAACGGATTGAACTCTCCAATAAAAAGACACAGAGTGGAAAAATGGATTAAAGAACAAGATCAAACAATTTGTTGCCTCCAGCAAACACACCTCAGCTCCGAGGACAAACACAGGCTCACAGTGAAGGGGTGGAAGACAATACTCCAAGCTAATAGCAAACAAAAGAAAGCAGGTGTTGCAATGCTTGTATCAGACAAAACACATTTCAAGATAATGCAGGTAAAGAGAGACATAGAGGGCCAATATATAATGATCCAAGGGACACTTCACCAAGAACAAATAATGCTTATAAATATCTATGCACCCAACACAGGAGCACCAAAGTGCATAAAGCAAGTATTAACAAACCTAAAAGAAGATATCAAAAATAACACAATAATAGTAGGGGACCACAACACCCAACTCACATCAATGGACAGATCATCCAGACAGAAAATCAACAAGAAACAGTGGAGCTAAATGAAAAGCTAAAACAGTTGGACTTAATAAACATATATAGAACACTTCACCCAAAAACAGCAGAATACACATTCTTCTCAAGTGCACATGGAACATTCTCAAGGATAGACCATATGTTGGGAAACAAGGCAAGCCTCTACAACTTTAAAAAAATTGAAATAATAACAAGCATCTTCTCCAATCATAATGGTATAAAGCTAGAAATTAATTACAAGAAAAAAGCTGAGAAAGGCACAAGGATGTGGAGACTAAACAATATGCTATTGAACAAGCAATGGATCATTGAAGAAATTAAAGAAGAAATCAAAAAATTGGTCTGGAGACAAATGAAAATGATAACATGCCATACCAACTCATATGGGATGCAGCAAAAGCTGTATTAAGAGGAAAATCCATCACAATTCAGGCATATCTTAACAAACATGAAAAATCCCAAATCAGCAATCTTAAACTACATCTAACTGAATTAGAGAAATAAGAACAAACAAAGTCCTAAGTCAGCAGAGGCAGAGAAATAATAAAAATGAGAGCACAAATAAATTCTATTGAAACAAAAAGGCAGTAGAAAGGATCAATGAAACAAAGAGCTGGTTCTTTAAGAAGATAAATAAAATTGACAAAGCCTTAGCCAGACTTACAAAGAAAAAAAAGAGAGAAAGTTCAAATAAACAAAATCAGAAATGAAAGAGGAGTAATAACAACAGACTCCACAGAAATACAAAGGATTATAAGAGAATACTACAGAAAACTATATGCCAGCAAAATGGATAATCTAGAGGAAATGGATAAATTCTTGGACTCCTACAATCTCCCAAAGCTCACTCAAGAAGAAGCAGACAATTTGAACAGACCAATCACAAGGAAAGAGATTGAAACAGCAATCAAAAGCATCCCAAAATAAAACCCCAGGACCAGATGGCTTTCCTGGGGAATTCTACCAAACTTTCAGAGCAGATTTAATACCTATACTTTTCAAGCTATTCCAAAAAATTAGGGAAGATGGAACACTTCCTAACACATTCTATGAGGCCAACATCACACTGATACCAAAGCCTGACAAGGACACCACAAAAAAAGAGAACTACAGGCCAATATCACTGATAAACATAGATGCAAAAATTCTAAACAAAATTTTGGCAACCAGAATTCAGCAATTCATCAAAAGGATCATACACCATGATCAGGTGGGATTCATACCAGGGACACAGGGATGGTTCAACATCCGCAAATCAATCAATGTGATACACCACATCAACAAACTGAGGAATAAAAACCACATGATCATCTCAATAGATGCAGAGAAAGCATTTGACAAGATCCAACAGCCATTTATGATAAATACTCTGAACAAAATGGGCATAGAAGGGAACTACCTCAACATAACAAAGGCCATATATGACAAACCCACAGCCAACATCATACTCAATGGGCAAAAACTGAGCGCCATCCCCCGAAAACAGGAATGAGACAAGGATGCCCTCTATCACCACTCTTATTTAACATAGTACTGGAGGTCCTGGCCAGAGCAATCAGGCAAGAAAAAGGAATAAAAGGAATCCAAATAGGGAGGGAAGAAGTGAAACTCTCGCTGTTTGCAGACGACATGATCTTATATATAGAAAACCCCAAAGAATCCATTGGAAAACTTTTAGAAGTAATCAACAACTACAGCAAAGTTGCAGGGTATAAAATCAATTTGCATAAATCAGTAGCATTTCTATATGCTAATAACAAACTAACAGAAAAAGAACTCAAGAACACAATACCATTCACAATCGCAACAAAAACAATAAAATACCTCAGGGTGAATTTAACTAAGGAAGTGAAAGACCTATACAACAAAAATTACAAGGCTCTTCTGAAAGAAATGGATGATGACATAAAGAGATGGAAAGACATTCCATGTACATGGATTGGAAGAATAAACATAGTTAAAATGTCCATTCTACCTAAAGCAATCTACAGATTCAACACCATCCCAATCAGAATCCCAATGACATTCTTTACAGAAATAGAACAAAGAATCCTGAAATTCATATGGGGCAACAAAGGACCCCGAATTGCTAAAGCAATCCTGAGAACAAAGAACAAAGCTGGAGGCATCACAATCCCTGACTTCAAAACATACTACAAAGCTACAGTAATCAAAACAGCATGGTACTGGCACAAAAACAGGTGCACAGATCAATGGGACAGAATTGAAAGCCCAGAAATAAAACCACACATCTATAGACAGCTTATATTTGACAAAGGAGCTGAGGGCATACAATGGAGAAAAGAAAGTCTTTTCAACAAATGGTGCTGGGAAAACTGGAAAGCCACATGTAAAAGAAGGAAAATTGACCATTCTTTCTCACCATTCACCAAAATAAACTCAAAATGGATCAAAGACCTAAAGGTGAGACCTGAAACCATAAGGCTTCTAGAAGAAAATATAGGCAGTACACCCTTTGACATCAGTATTAAAAGGATCTTTTCCGACACCATGTCTTCTCAGACAAGGGAAACAATAGAAAAAATAAACAAAAGGGACTTCATCAGACTAAAGAGGTTCTTCAAGGCAAAGGAAAACAGGCTTGAAACAAAAAAACAACCCACTAACTGGGAAAAAATATTTGCAAGTCATACATCCGACAAAGGCTTAATATCCATAATATACAAAGAACTCACACAACTCAACAACAAAAATCAAACAACCTGATCAAAAAATGGGCAGGAGACATGAACAGACATTTCTCCAAAGAAGATATACGGATGGCCAATAGGCACATGAAAATATGTTCATCATCACTGATCATCAGGGAAATGCAAATCAAAACTACACTAAGATATCACCTTCCACCTATTAGAAAGACAAAAATATCTAAAACTAATAGTAACAAATGTTGGAGAGGTTGTGGAGAAAAAGGAATCCTCATACACTGCTGGTGGGAATGCAAACTGGTGCAGCCCCTATGGAAAACAGTATGGAGACTCCTCAAAAAATTAAAAATAGAACTACCATATGATACAGCTATCCCACATCTGGGTATCTATCCAAAGAGCTTGAAGTCAGCAATTCCAAAAGTCCCATGCACGCCAATGTTCATTGCAGCATTATTTACAATAGCCAAGACGTGGAAGCAACCTAAGTGCCCATCAACAGATGATAGGATAAAGAAGATGTGGTATATATATACAATGGAATACTACTCAGCCGTAAAAAAGAAAAAAATCGTCCCATTTGCAACAACATGGATGGACCTTAAGGGAATTATGTTAACTGAAATAAGCCAGATAGAGAAGGACAATCTCTGTACGACTCCACTCATATGAGGAATTTAAAAATGTAGACAAAGAGGACAGATTAGTGGCTACCAGGGGAAAGGTGGGGTGGGGGGTGGGCACAAAGGGTGAAGGGGTGCACCTACAACACGACTGACAAACAATAATGTACAACTGAAATTTCACAAGATTGTAACCTATCCTTAACTCAATAAAAATTAAATTTAAAAAAAGTATACTGGCTGGCAACTAGACTTTTGGTGGTGAACATGATGCAATCTATATGGAAGTCGAAATCTAATGATGTACACTTGAAATTTACATAATGTCATAAAGCAATGTGACCTTAATTTTTAAAGAAGTATACTGGAAATTTCAGTTACTGACAGAACAGTAAGCACACAAAATCAGTAAAGATATAGAAGACTTGAACAACACTATAAACCAATTTGACCTATTCAATGGGGTGTTTTTTTTTTTCTGAGGAAGATTAACCCTGAGCCAACATCTGCTGCCAATCCTCCTCTTTTTGCTGAGGAAGATTGGCCCTGAGCTAACATCCGTGCCCATCTCCCTCTACTTTATATGTGGGACGCCTACCGCAGCATGGCTTGCCAAGCCGTGCTATGTCCACACCCAGGATCCAAACCAGCGAACCCAGGCCGCCGAAGCAGAACATGCACACTTAACCGCTGCGCCACCGGGCCGGCCCCAGACCTATCTGACTTGTATAGAACATTCCAACCAAAAACAGATGAAAATACTTCTTTTTTCTAAATACATATGGAATATTTGCCAAAATAAACCATATCCTGGGTGATAAAACGACTCTCAATGAATTTAAAAGGTGATTTAAATTTATAATTAGAATTCAGCCAAAATCTCAACTGTGGCCTTGGGCAAATCATTTCATTTCTTATTACCTGTGTAAAACAGAATTAACAATATTGCCTCACAAATTCTGTAAAGATTAAATTAGTTCTTGAATTAAAGCTCTAAATAAGAGCCTGACACATTATAGCTGATACTGTTGTTGATTTTGTCATTGTCCTTAACCTGGACAGACTAAAGACCCCCCAAAGTCGGTGAAACTGCTTATACATACATACATATATACAAATATATCATCTTCATTGTTAACCTGATTCAACCAAGAAAAGACTGACACACAAGAATCCTCATGCATCTATCATCAATGTTTTGGCCAATCAATTCCAATTCTCCTACCAATATAAAAATATCTGTTTCCATGTCATTGCAGATAATGCAAAAGCAAAGCTAATTCACTCAAAGTGATTCAGGGAATCTCATTCCCAGCACTGAAGGTCCCTGTGCTCACACGTCTGCTCCAGGTTTTCAGCTAAAAAGTTTTTCTTCCATTTAGAACATATTGTCTCTAATGTTCCCATCAATCTAAGGCACTCGAAAAAAAGAAAAGGCCATTCAGATTATATGGCAAATGAGAAGGAATGATAAGCAACTACAAAATGCAATAGCCAAAACACTCATAGAAAATGAGAAAATACAGGCTTAAAATTACTTACAGATATCATATAGATACAATAATCCCTTGTAATTAAAGCTACACTTTTGGAATTTCATGTAACGCAATAAGAATTATCTTCTATAGATTATCCTGGCTATTTAGAGTTGCCATTTTATTGATCCTTAAATAATGTTTCTTACTGCAGCTTAAAAGAAAACTAACTGGATTATCTTATCCACTTATCCCCCACATCAGAACACATGATACTTCTAGCTCTCAGTTAGTCTCCAGAAATATACTGTATTTCTCAAGATTCTAAATTAATGTTTATCTGAAAGTTGGCATTTCATAGATGGCTAGTCAGTAAGAGCAATGACAGCATCATCTCATCCCATCCTAGAGATCAGAAAAAACAGGTACATTCTGATTCATTTTCATATTTGTAACCAGAAAGTACTAAACTGTATGCTAAAAGCAGCATATTCTGGCATTCCTTACAGCAACTGGCATAATGCCTGGTGGAGATGGCTGTGGACAGTGGGCATTAAAGGGCTTAGAATCTTGCCTACTTGGCTTTGAATCCTAGTTCTGCCACTTACCAGCTGTGTGTGGTACTTAACATCCTTGGATCTCTCTTTCATCAGCTGTAAAACAGCAATGATAACAGCTACTTTTCAGGGTTGTTGTGAGACTTAGAAATAATTATGGAGGAAGTGTGTCTCATTTTTAAACTTTCTTTTCTTTTTCTTTAAGATTGTCCCTGAGCTAACATCTGCTGCCAATCTTCCTCTTTTATTTTCTCTTCTCCCCAAAGCCCTAGTACATATTTGTATATCCTGGTCATAAGTTCTTCTAGTTCTTCTAAGTGGGATGCCGCCACAGCACAGCTTGATGAGCAGTGCTAGGTCTGTGACCAGGATCCAAACCAGCGAACCCCGGGCCACCAAACTGCGTGCACTTAACCACTCAACCACAGGACCAGCCCCAAACTAGCTTTCTTTAAAAACGTAAAACATTCTCATGGTGGGAAAGCAGTTGAATAATACTGAGGAGGACAACATGGCATTTATATTTTTATGTGGAAATAGGTTACTTCTAGGTTAGGCTAAGATAATCACAGTTGGGTTATGTTTCAAAGCAAATTCATCCCTAAGATGTTTACACAAATTGTATCTCCTTTCACTTTTATCATTAGGTGCCCCTTCCTTTCAAGAGAAATTTTATGATGTAGCTGAATGTCTCTGAAAGTCTGCAGTTCAGACTTCTTTACTAGTTAGCTCTATAAGCTATGGTCAATGACTTAAGTTCTCCAGATTCTAATTTTTCTCAACTAGTCAATCCATATAATAATTCCTATTCCAGTCTACCTCAAGAAAATATAAGGAAAATGCACAATTTATGGAATAATTCTTTTTAACCAATAAGGGCATCAATGTTTCCATTTCTCGAAAATATCTGGTGAATATATTAAGAAAATATTCAGACTATTTACTGAAACACTTACATTGCCCAATTCACTTTTATGAAGACAACTACAACACTGGTACTTCGCCTCTTTCAGCAAAGTAAATTTAGCAACACAATTTTTTAGTAATGGCAAGAATATGACTTGAAATTAAGAAATCTGCGTTTTCATTAATCATTTAATATACAAAAGTGCTTTATTCACTTTAGTGTACAATAAAAATGCATTTATTTATTTGTTCAACAAATATTTATTGAACACCTACTATGTGCCATCATTGTTCTAGGCACCGAGGATAGAGCAAAAAACAATTTATTCATTTTAAGTAGACAGTGTACCTTCACATACATATTCTCATTTCAATACTCAAAAGCACCATGTGAGGCGAGCAGATAAGGCTCAGACTTTCAAGTCAATAGACTTTACCAGGATCAATAACAAGTTGTGGCAACTTCAATTCAGTTCTTCTGACTTTTAACACAGTTTTTCCAATATACAATACTCCCTGTGAAAAGGTAAGTCTGATTCTTTAAAGAACAGCACTCTACTCAACTAGATTATACTACACCCAGATGACTAAAACCCATTTAGAGGAAATATGCATTCCCATAGTTCTGAGAACTACAATATTTTTATGGGTAATGAAATAGGAAAACATTTAAAATGCTGCTTTGGGTTATTGTCCCATTTTTCTGCTCGTTCTTTATAACAAAATTCCTTAAAAGGGTGATTTATATTTACTCTCTCCATCTCCCTCCTCTCCATTTTCTCTTTAATTCACTCCAATTAGACTTTTATCCCACCACTCCACTAAAATCACTCCTGTCAAGATGACCAGTAACCTCTCCCTGGCCAAATCAGATGTGCATTCATATTATTCCAAACATATGCATATTGACAGTTGATTACCCACTCCTGTTTAAGCATTTTCTTTACTTGGCTTCAGAAATTTCAGTCTTGTTCCCTTCCCTTCCCAGATCCTCTTCCTTTTCCATCTTCTCATCTTTTCCCATTTTCCCTTCTCAACTTCCTTTCCTGGGGTGCAAGAATTAATGGAAGGCAGAGGTATGGGGGTGAGAAGTGGGTATCTTGGCAGCATGCCTACTGGTGTCCAAGGATGTGGGATGTGAAGGAGTGAGTGAGGGAAGTTACATGGAGGCATAATTTCAGCATACCCAACAGTGCCCAAGAATGCAGGGCACCGCAGGAGGTGGGGGAAGGGCCTTCACAGTGGCTGCCTACACAAAGGTACAATGGCAAGTGTCCCTATATTGCTCAATAGATTCGATTTATCTCAATCAAAACCCAGTAGATGTTTTTGAAGAAATTGACAACCTGATTCTAAAATTTATATGGAAATTCAAAGCACCTAGAATAGCCAAAACGATAATATTCTGCTAAGTGAAAGAAGCCAGACCCAGAAAGAGAAATACTAGCTGATCTCACTTATATGTGAAATCTAAAATAGTCAAACTCATAGAAGCAAATAGTAGAATGGTCATTACTAGGGGCTGAGGGAAGGTGGAAAGGGGAGGTGATGGTCAAAGGCCACAAAATTTCATTTACACAAGATAAGCAGTTCTGCAGATTTACTATACAGAATAGTGCCTATAGCTGACACTACTGTATTGTATACTTAAAATTTGCTAAGAGGGTAGATCTTATGTTAAGTGCTCTTAACACACAATAATAACAATAATAATAATAATGAGCGTGAGTAGAAACCTTTGGAGGTGAGGGTTATGTTTATGGCCTTGATGGTGGTGAGGTTTTCACAATGTACACTTATCCCCTAACTCATCAAGTTGTATACATTAAATAGGTACAGCTTTTTACATGTCAATTACATCTCAATAAGTAAATAATAGTGTGAGCTCTTGGGTGAAACAGATTGGGGTTCAGGTCTCAGTTTTGCCACTCATTAGCTATGTGACTTTGACCAAATCATTTAAACTCTCTGGTCCTCACTTTGCTCATCCGTAAAATGAGGACACCACAGAAGGAATAACACATAATATGATATCTGGGATTTCCTTTTTAATAATCCAGGTGGGAAAAGTGAGCAGAGGTATGAATTAATCAAAACTGGCCATAGGTTGATAATTGTTGAAGTTGGATGATGGGTACATAGAGATTTATTATATCGTTGCCTCTATTTTGTGTATGTTTGAAATTTCCATAATATATAGCCCAGAAAAGTTAACTTAAAAATAGGACTGCCTCATCAGAAAAATGGATAATCAATAAGAACTGCTGAGAATCCATGATAGAAATACAAATGACCAAATATTTTTAAATGTTTGGTTTACTAATAATTTTTAAATATAAATTCTACAAATAAAAATGATACCTCTTAAGTAACAAAAAAACAAATAAGCAAAGTTTGTGGACAGATTGTATCTGATTTCAAGACTTATTATAAAACTACATAATCAAAATAGTGTGGAATTGGAATAAATAAAGACATAGTTCAATGGAACACAACTGAGAATCAGGAATAGACACATGTACTGCCGAAGTCCTGCTCCAGCTGAGTCCAGGTTCCTGAGGGAGGGACGGGACAGAGTCGGCGCAGTGAGGGAAGAGACGTGAGACTTGAGTCAGTGTAATCAAGTCTAACTTTACTGTGCACAAGTGTCGTTTTTATATTTTTCAGGATTAGTACAGAAATAGCTCTACAAATATTCTCAGAGAGATAAGGAAGTAAAAAACGAGCACAAGAATATTTATTAGCATTCCATTCTATAGAGCATAAGGTTAATGATCGTCTTCTCCGCAATTAACTATTATTTGTTGTCTCTAAGCTAAAAGAGATATCTTTTAAAAAAAAAGAGATGACATCTGTTGTAATTCATGGTAAAGTTAAATCAAAGAGAGAAGGTCCAGGCCTCCGGACAGGACAGCATTCCGTCTGTTTACATCCTGGGGGAGCCACCCCTGCCTCCCTTAATCATCCACACCATTAGTGTAGATGGTTAATGGGAACAAAAGGCAACTCCCGGGTATCTTATCCCTACGTGCCTTCTCAGCGGGTAGTTAAAATTCTTTACATTCCCACACCCCTTAGGGGGTGAAAGCATTCCTTTGTCTTTCAGGGGGTAGGGCTAATTGTCCCTTGAGCACACTGCCTGGAGAAAATATCATTTTGCTAGTAAAGTATCAAGCTGAAAAGCTAAGTTAAACTATATATCTTCAAGAATAAAAAGCAGAAACAAGTATAGCCATAACCTTGATAGAAAGCATGCATACATTTCAGAAAATATCAGGGGTGTCGGCCGGCCATTCTTCACCAAGGGGCGTCCCTGTGCCCCTCGGCCCTTCTCAGCCCGGACCCTGTCAGATGGCTGTATAGGCGTCAGTAACACAGCTCCTGGCAATACACCTTGGTCAATTGTTTTCAACAAAGATGCCAAGGCGATTCAACAGCAGAAAGGAAAGATTTATCAACAATTAGTGCTGTATTAAGTGGTTATACATTTGGAAAAAATTAACATTGAGCTTTTACCTCACACCATACACAAAAATAACTAGAAATGAATGATGAACCAAAGTATATAAAACTTCTAGAAGAAAACATAACAGAAAATTTTAATGATCCTAGGTTTTATAAAGATTTTTTTAAATAGGACACAAAATCACAAACTATAAAAGGAAAAAAAAATGAATAGGCCTTCATCAATATTTTAAACATTTTTTCTTCAAAGACATTTTTGTACAACTTAGAAGAAATAGATCAATTCCTCAAAAACCACAAATTACCAAAACTCTACCAAGATGAAATAGATAATTTCCCATAAAAAAAAAGAAGAAAAGGGAATGCTTCCCAACTCATTTTCTGAAGCCAGTATTATCCTAACATCAAAACAAGACAAATACCAAAAAAACACTACAGACTAATATTTCTCATGAACTTAGACATAAAAATCTTCAACAAATCATTAGCAAATCAAAACAGCAGTGTATAAAAAAGAATTACAGACCTCATCTAAGACGGATTTAGTCCAGGTATGAAAGGCTGCTTTAATGTTTGAAAATTAGTAAATGCAATACCTGTTGTCAACAGACTAAAGAAGAAAAATCATATCATTTCAATTGACACAGAAAAAGCATTGATGAAATATGATACTCATTCATGATAAAAACTCTCAGAATAGGAACAGAAGGGAACTTCCCCAAGTTGATAAAAAGCATCTAAAAAAACCTTACAAGTAAGATAAACCTTATAAGTAATGATAAAAGACTGAATACGTTTTTCCCTTAAGATCGAGAACAAGGCAAAGCCACAATGAGATATTACTTCCTATAATAGCTAAAATCTAAAAGACTGACCATACCAAATGTTGACAAAGATGTGAAGGAATAGGAATTCTGATTTGCTGCTTGTAGGGAATATAAAATAGTACAATCACTTTGGAATACTGTTTGGCAATTTCTTAAAAAGTTAAACTTGTACCTAGCAACCACGTGACCCAGGCATTCCACTGAGGTATGGAGAGAATGCATAGATCCACACATTCTATCCATGAATGCATAGATCCATACAAAAAAAAAAATGAATGTTCACAGAAACTTTATTTATAAGAGCCCCAGCCTAAAAACAAACAAACGTCCATCACAGAATTACGGTAGGAAAATTCTAAGAATGACCCCCAATAACCCACATCCTAGTAGAATCCCCTCCTCTTTTGATGGTGAGTAGAACCTGCAAATAGGAGATATCACTCCCATAATAATGCTACCTTATGGCAAAATGGAGATTATCCAGGTGGACCAATCTAATCACAAAAGCCCTTTAAAAGCAGAGTATTTTCTCTGGCAGATAGAAGACGAAGTCAGAGAGACTAGAAGCACAAGAAAGACTTGACACACTTTGCTGGCTCTGAAGATGGAGGGAGAGGTAGCCTTTAGGATCTGAGAGTAACAAGGGACCTCAGTCCTACAACCATGTGGAACTGAATTCTGCCAACAATCTGAATGAGCTCGGAAGCAGACTTTTCCTGAGAACCCCCAGACAAGAGTCCAACTGACCAACTCCGTGCTTTTGGTCTTATGAGACCTTAGGCAAAGAATGCAGTCTAGCCTGCCTGGAATTCTTACCTACAGACTTGTGACATTAAAAAGAATAATTGGTGTTGTCTTAAACCCGTTTGTGATAATTTGTTATACAATAGGAAACTGACACATCTTTTGGTACCTGGAAGTCGGGTGCTATGATAACAAATATCTAAAATGTGACTTTGAAATTTGGCAGTGGTAGAGACTGGAAGAATATTGAGAAGCAGGATAGAAATCTTCAACAGACTGTTAAGAGAAATATGAACACTTAAGGTGCAGTTGGTGAAAGCTAAGAAAGAAGTGAGGAACATGTCACTGGAAACTAAAGAAAGGGCAATCTTTCTTATATAGAGGCAGAGTACATAGCAAAATTATATCCTGCAGTTACGTGGAAAGCAGAATTCAAAAGTGATGAACTTGAATATTTAGTTGAGGAGATTTCCAAGCAACGTGTTAAAGGTGCTTGCTGGTTTCTTCTTGCTGCTTAGTAAAATGGAAGAGGAGATAAATTAAGGAATCAGGACTTGCTGATTTGGGAAATTCTTGGCCTATCCAGATGCCAAAAGATGCTAAAAGTAAGAGATTGCTTCTGAAATTGTGGCATAAAGAAAAGACTAGGCATGTGACTGTACGAGCCTTTGCTGAAACCTTAGAAACATCAAAGAGTCAAAGCATTCAGCCACACAAAAGGTCTTTCCAAGAGATTAAGGGTGTAATAGATCTTCTCAATCAATCAAGAGAGCCTCTTGCCTGGGGATAGGATGGGGAGGGGTGGTAAGGGAAGACACATTATAAGGGGCCATTAGAAAATCTTCAAAGATGATGTTTATTATCTTGTTTGTGATGGTGGCTTCACAGGTATACACATAAGTCAAAATTCATTAAACTGTATGTTATAAACATGTGAACCATTTACATCAATTATATCTCAATACCACTATAAAAATTATAAAAATAAACTTCCTAAACAACTATGGAAAAATATGATCAAATAAATTGTGTGCACTAATATTCTCCATATTTCTAGAAAAATAATTTTTAAAAGCATACAGTCGGGGCTGGCCCGGTGATGCAGTAGTTAAGTTCGCACGTTCTGCTTCGGCGGCCCAGGGTTCACCAGTTTGGATCCCGGGTACAGACTTACACACCATTTGTCAAGCCATGCTGTGGTAGGCATCCCACATATAAAGCAGAGGAAGATGGGCACGGATGTTAGCTCAGGGTCAGTCTTCCTCAGCAAAAAGAGGATTGGAGGCAGGTGTTAGCTGAGGGCTAACCTTCCTCAAAAAAAGCATACAATCTAGAAAGAACAAAATTCTTGCTTTGTAACTCTTCTGAATTCACACATTTTAGCTGCCTACTGTCCAGTAACATTGTTACAAGCCATTAGCTAGTTAGAAAATAAACCAAAATTTAATCAGAACATGGTCCCTGCTCTCCATTTCCCCTATCGCTTAGCAATCTCTAAGTGATCTGCTTTTCTAACTTCTGTATCACTTTCCATCTGTTCCTCAGCTTAGTGTTTGACTGTTTACAGTGGTTTGTTATGCTCTAACGGTTTCTTGCAGGATCTTGTCTAGTCAATTGAATTCAAAGATATTTGAAGGCCAAGAGTCAGTTCATTCATTCATTAAATATTGGCAGTCCCAGCTATGCTGGTAGGAGAAACATAAATAAAAATTTGTCCTTCCTCCTCTAATCTATTGAGAGAAGATACAAAGTCTATTTAAAAAAAAAAAAAAGACCCACATACAGAATAAACCACTTTCTGCCTTCATGATAAATGTGAGGAAAAACCTATCTGGACAATCCATATACTTGAAAAGTGGCTCTAAGAGCAAGCTTTCCTTTAAAAAAAAAAAGTCATGAAATAAGAAGTGTTGCCAGGGAGAATGTAAATAAAGAAAAATGAGCATATATATTGAATAGCTCCTAGATACCAGACCCTATGCTAGGCACCTTCACATATGGTATTTCACTTCATCCCCATAATAATCCTACAAAGTCCAAAGATTAGCCTTCAAAGGAAAGAGGATATTATAGTTTATGTTATTATTCAAAGGCATTCAGAAGCTAAATATCAAGATTCAATATATAGATCCAACAGATCTCAAAGCCTAGATTTTCCTGAGAGAGGAAGGTCCATGAGCAAAAGCAGAGAGTATCAAACTCAGGTTAACAGCAAATAGTCCAATTTGACTATGTAGGGGAGGAAGAATTAGTCATCTACCCAGGTCCTTCTGGCTGGTCTAAGAATTAAGTTGACATGAGACAGAATCACAGTAGAAAATACAACAAATTTAATAACATGTATACATGGGAGAAACCCAGGAAAACCAAGTAATTCACCAAAATGGTGGAAGCCACTACCTTAAATATCATCTTCAGCTAAAGACAAAGGAGAATGTTGTGGGTAGTGGTTTGGGACTTCAAAGTAGAAGGCAGCAATTTACATGGAGATGGAAAAGTAAAAGTTTGATAAACAAATGTTGACCATGCCTTGTAAAGACAATGAGAGATAGAAAGGACTTTGATTAAATGGCTCTTGCTAGGTTCCTCCCTGTCTATCACAGCTAGTTTATATTATACTATAGTTATCTTATGGTATTAGCTCATTCCTGGAACAGGCCGCCTATCTTAAAGTCTTTTAGGCAGTTAGGGAGAAGGTCAGAGTTCCTTCCTGAGTCTTTTGTTCTTAAAGAATAATCAAGCCAAAGAAATACGTTTTTCAGTGGCAAATTATGATTCCCACAACTAACATCCAGGGTGTATGTAGGTAATGCTAGGAGAAGCTAAAAATCAAGCTGGGTACCATATGTTTTTCCTTAAACATATTGACCAAAAATGACTTTAATACTGCAACCAACCATTCATTGGCCTTAGTTGTCATCCAAAGTTATTCCATTGTTGTATTATAGTTATCTGGTAATTAGGCCAAAGCCTAATTAGAAAAAGTGGATGAAAAAATAGTTTTCCTCATGCTCTCCACTCCTAGAGATTAATTTGTTTTTATTTGGTCCCAAGGATTTAAACTGATACAGAAAAAGTCCAAGAGGTTCCACTCAAGTTCACAGAAGCTCCAGAAGATCCAGGTTAACTCCTAGGAATATTTAGGGGAGAAGGTTGGTTGTGGAGTTATCACGGTCTTCTGACTTGCTTTCAAGCTGGAGCAGACTGGTCAATAAGCCATGAGTTTAATTAAGAACACTCTTTGGAGTTCTGGGTTGCTCATACATCCAAACACTGATAACAGATCACCATGATGCATAAAATAATTTGAATCTGTACTTACCTTATTTAATCTCTCCTTTCTAACTACCTGAACCGCTACCTTCAAGTCCAAGCCTGTATTCTGCTGGAGTTTCCTTAAAAATGTGAACTTAAAATGGCTAAACTGATTGAAGAAAATATAATTGCTTGGTAACTGTGCTCAAGGCTTATGTCAAAGGTTTAGCAGCCCATCTGATTCTGAGTAATTCTGAGTTGCACTCAGGCTATCAATTAACTAATGTCACTAAAATCTCTAACAAAAAATATTGCGTTAATAATCTAAGACTGATGATATGTATTGAGAAAAGTATGTTTGGATGATTATAGATGAACCATTCTAAACTTGTTTCAGGCCACACAATGCATCCTCTGATTAGTAGTTGATGAGCCTATTATTAAGATCTCAGGTTTATTAGCAAACATGGTACAACATAAAGTGCCTTAATTTAGGAATCAGAAGAGAATTCAAGTCTTGGTTATAACTTATTGGTCATGTCAGCTAGCCTCTATGAACACGTTCCCTCATTATAATTACAACTTCATAAGATTGCTTTGAGGCTAAAGTGACATAGTTAAAGCAAAAGAATTCTGGTAGCCAAACAACTATGCCAATAGTGCTTCCCATGGTGTGGAAGGCCAGTGGTGACTGATGAGTCAAACGAGGTGAACGGGCAGCATCTTCAGGGAAGGGAAGTCCCTTTAAGGTGATTATAATTCTCCTCTGAATCACAATCAGTAGAAAACCCAACGTCTCACTTAAGCTAAATACATAAAAATTCACCAAAGATATGTCTCTAGGGTACCCAACCTGAAAAGTAGGATGTGGGGGCCTAGCATTTTCTGGTAAGAATAAGTTTGAGTCACAGAATTTGGAGCACTAGAACAGATCAAGGTATATAGAGCCTACAGCAAGGATAGAGCAAATGCAGCACTATAAGCCAGGCCCAGACCTGAGTCATGGACTAGCCTCTCTGTCCTCCTCCGAGACCACCAGCCCACAGTGATGTTGGTTCCCTCAAAAGCTGACACTCAAGAGGAGAAACCTATTGCACTGATGCCTCTCAGACCATCCAAAGAAACAGTCCTTATTTACTTGGTCTACACCTTATCAACTGGACAAGGTTGGGTGGTTGTCTCAGTCGCTTCCAGGCTGTTCTAACAAATTACCATAGACTGGGTGGCTTAAACAACAGACATTTATTCCTCACGGTTCTGGAGTTTGGAAGTCCAAGATCAGGGTGCCAGCATGGTCAGGTTCTTGATGAGAGCCCTTTCCTGGTTATGTTCTCATATGGCTTTTCCTTGGCACTTGAGACAATGAGATCCCAAGTCTCTTCTTTCTTTTATAAAGGCATTAATCCCATCATGAGGGCCACATTCTGATAACCTCTAACTCTAATAACCTCCCAAAAGCTCACCTCCAAATACCACCACATTGAGGGTTAAGGTTTCAGCATATGAATTTTGGGGGGACATAAACATTCAATCCATAGCTGTTGCACATAAAGAACAAACTCCTGACATCTCCAGCAAAGCATAACAGATCTATTTTGAACCAAAATTACTGTGGCATGAGCCGAAAATCTCTGAACATAGAAAAAATATCAGAAAGGCCACCAATTAACCACCTATGGAAGTCATCAAAGAACAGTGTGGAGTAACTCCGCAGCTCAGTCAGCATGGCAGTGCAGTCAGCATGGCAGTACGCAATCAAGAGGTAAAGCCCAAAGCCACATGTGGCCTTTGTTTTAATTTGTTTTTAATTAGTTGTTTTTAGGTAACCACAATAAATAAAGGAAATTTTATTTCCAGAATAAAGGAAAATTTCAAAGCTTCCTCATGTATGAAATCAGGTGCAGGCTAGGTAATCTGATCTCAAGAAAAAGATTAAAAAAACATAACATTTAGACAGAAAAACTCTATAGGCACTATCCAGGTGAATCCCAAGTACAGATTGTGATAAAGAAGGTTTTTGACCTGACATTGAAAAATATGCAAGGGGTCCAAACATTTATTCAGTGCTTAAAATATTCCATGCACTGTTCTCAGTGCTTTACATGTATTAACTCATTTAATCCTCATAACAACTCTATGACGTAAATATTATTATTGCCTGTATCTATGGAAGGAGAAGCTAAGGCATGCAGATTTAATAACTAACTTCCCAAAATAAAAGCTAGTAGCTGAAAAAGCGGGGGTTCAAACCTAGGCAAGTTGGCTTCAGAATGCACTGACTGCCTCACATACAAAAAAGAACCCTGCGCCCACAGTGGCCAAGAGAACTAAAAGAAACTAAGTCAGACTTCAACTAGAGGATACAAATAAAGGCTGAACAAGAAAGGAAGACAGGTGACAAAAAGGATTAAGTTAAAGAAGATCAGCTTCCAAAAGAGTAGTTAAATGTTCTGTGATTTTATTCTAATGGATCGTGTGTGAGAGGGTGAAAGAATGTCAAAGAGAGGCCATGAATTCCAAGGATACAATCTCAGGAAGCGAGATTCCCCAAAGTTTCTTGAGTGGTGTCAGCCATTAACCATGTGAAATGGCTGGGACGCTTTTTGTGTGGGTTGCCAAGGATGCCCACTGTGACTGTAAGGCCTCTGGGCATTTCGAATCAAATTCAAATCAAAGCAAACTCTAGGGCTAGAGGGAATAGGCTAGAATGCAACAACATCAGTTTAGACATCCTTAGTCATTTGCTCAGTTTTCCAAGTTCTTATATGGAATACAGCATGGATTTTGGAGTCAGGGAGCTGTGTATTCTAATCCAAGTTTCAATACTTAATATGTTTTTAGACAAATTAGTCTCCTTGGCCTCAGTATTCTTGACTATTAAACGGAGATAATATCTCTCAGGGCTGTGCAAGAATTTAACGCAATATAGTCACGCACCATGTAACGACGTTTCTGTCGGCAATGGACTGCATATACAACAGTGGTCCTATAAGATGAGGTGTGTAGTAGGCTATACCATTGTGTAAGAGTACACTATATGACATGTGCATAACGACAAAATCACCTAAGGAAGCATATTCCAGAACATATCCCTGTCATTAAGTGACACATGACTTCTGTATAAAAAGCACAGCAAAGTGTATAACACACACCATTCAACTAATGTTAGCTCTATTCCTTTCCTGAGCATTTCCAAGAGTCCTAAAAGACCTCAGGCCTGTAAAAAGAATACCATAAGAAAAAAAATCCTTACAAGCTTTAAAGGTAATATAAACACCTCTGAATAAAAACATCTTACAATATTAAATAAATTGAATAATAAATCTATTATGTCAGTTGGCTAAAACTCAGCAATGAAGTCAGAGTTCAATGTTCTTAGTCTGGCCTTTTTCTTCTCACAACAATAACAAAGGTATGCTACTGTTTTATTTTCAAGAATCATCCGTTGTTCAAAACTGAGCACAATAATTAAACAGCTGTACAAACAAACGCCAGAGGTTATAAAATTTAGGAGCAGAGCTAAGACTAGAACTTCTCCTTCTTGAATACTACACTCTGAATAAAAACTGTCTCTTTTTCTCTCTTAAGTATCAGTATTAAAGACGCAAAAATAAAAGTCCAAAACTTAGTGAGGACAAAATGTTTCCACAACCTATACAAAATCTATAAATATCATAAGAATCTGGAAAAAGTTTCAAATGAAGTTGTGAGAAGTTTGCTTCAAATTTAGTATCTTTTTCCTTTTAAATAACAAGTTAGAACACCTCTATAAATACAAAGCTACACCTAAAGGAACTGGGAAAAGAAGAACAAAGAAAGCCCAAAATCAGCAGAAGGAAGGAAATAATAAAAATCCGACCAGACATAAATGAAATAGACTAAAAAAACAATAGAAAAAAGAAACCAAGAGCTGGTTCTTTGAAAAGATAAACAAAATTGACAAACCTTTAGCTAGACTCACCAAGAAAAAAAGAGACAGCTCAAATAAATAAAATCAGAAATGAAAGAGGAGAAATTACAATGGACACCTCAGAAATACAAAAGATTATAAGAGAATACTATGAAAAGCTATACAACAAATTGGATAATCGAGAAGAAATGGATAAATTCTTAGAATCATACAACCATCCAAAACTGGATCAAGAAGAAGTAGAGTATTTGAATAGACCAATCACCAATAAAGAGATCGAAACAGTAGTCAAAAACCTCCAAAATAATAAAAGTCCAGGACCAGATGGCTTCCCTGGTGAATTCTACCAAATATTCAAAGAAGACTTAATACCTATCCTCCTCAACTTGTCCCAAAAAATCAAAGAGGAGGGGAGGATTCCTAACTCATTCTATGAAGCCAACATTATCCTGATACCAAAACCAGAAAAAGATAACACAAGAAAAGAAAATTACAGGCCAATATCATGATGAACATCGATACAAAAATACCCAGGAAAATATTAGCTAATCAAATACAACAATACATTAAAAAGATCATACATTATGATCAAGTGGGTTTTATTCGAGGGACGCCAGGATGATTCAACATCCACAAATCTATCAACGTGATACACCACATTAACAAAATGAAGACTAAAAATCACATGATCATCTCAATAGATGCAGAGAAAGCATTTGACAAGATACAGCATCCATTTATGATAAAAACTCTCAATAAAATGGGTATAGAAGTAGAATACCTCAACATAATAAAGGCCATATATGACAAACCCACAGCTAATATCATTCTCAATGGAGAAAAACTGAAAGCTATCCCTCTAAGAACAGGAACCAGACAAGGATGCCCACTTGCACCACTCTTCCTTAACATAGTATTGCAAGTCCTGGCCAAAGCAATCAGGCAAGAAAAAGAAATAAAAGGGATCCAAATTGGAAAAGAAGTGAAACTGTCACTTTCTGCAGATGACATGAGTTTTTTCATTTTTTAAAGATTTTATTTTTCCTTTCTCTCCCCAAAGCCCCCCAGTACATAGTTGTATATTTTTAATTGTGGGTCCTTCTAGTTGTGGCATGTGGGATGCCACCTCAGCATGGTTTGATGAGCAGTGTCACGTCTGCACCCAGGATCTGAACCAGCAAAACCCTGGGCCACCAAAGCGGAGCACGCAAACCTAACCACTCAGCTACGGGCTGGCCCTGACATGATTTTATATATAGAAAATCCTAAGGAATCCACTAGAAAACTTTTAGAAATAATAAATGAATACAGTCAAGTCACAGGATACAAAATCAACATATAAAAATCAGTTGCATTTCTATACACTAACAATGAAGTAGCAGAAAGAGAAATTGTTGGAAGAAATTGAAGAAGACACAAGGAAATGGAAAGATATTCTGTGCTCTTGGATTGGCAGAATTAACATAGTTAAAATGCCCATACTTCCTAAAGCAATCTATAGATTCAATGCAATCCCTATCAAAGTTCCAACAACATTTTTCACAGAAATAGAACAAAGAATCCTAAAATTTATATGGAACAACAAAAGACCCTGAATATCCAAAGGAATCCTGAGGAAAAAGAACAAAGCTGGAGGTACCACACTCCCTGATTTCAAAATATATGACAAAGCTATAGTAACCAAAACAGCGTGGTACTGGCACAAAAACAGACTCACAGATCAATGGAACAGAATTGAGAGCCCAGAAATAAACCCACACATCTATGGACAGCTAATTTTTGACAAGGGAGCCAAGAGCATACAATGGAGAAACGAAAGTCTCTTCAATAAATGATGCTGGGAAAACTAGACAGCCACATGCAAAAGAATGAAAGTAGACCATTATCTTATACCATGAACAAAAATCAACTCAAAATGGATTAAAGACTTGAATGTAGGACCTGAAATCATGAAACTTCTAGAAGAAAACATAGGCCGTACGATCTTTGACATCAGTCTTCGCAGTGTATTTTCAAGTTACCAAGTCTGACTGGACAAGGGAAACAAAAGAAAAAATAAACAAATGGGACTACATCAAACTAAAAAGCTTCTGCACAGCAATGGAAACCATCAACAAAACGGAAAGACAACCTAACAATTGGGAGAAGATATTTGCAAACCACATATCAGATACGGGGTTAATAGCCAAAATATACAAAGAACTCATATGTCTCAACCACAAAAAAACCAATAACCCAATTGAAAAATGGGCAAAAGATCTGAACAGAGATTTCTCCAGAGAAGATATACAGATGGCCAACAAGCACATGAAAAGATGTTCAAGATCATTAACTATCAGGGAAGTGCAAATCAAAACTACAATGAGGTATCACCTTACTCCCATCAGAATGGCTGTAGTTAACAAGATAGGAAAGAAGTTTTGGAGAGGATGTGGAGAGAAGGAACCCTCAAACACTGCTGGTGGGAGTGCAAACTGGTACAGTCACTATGGAAAGCAGTATGCAGTATGCTCAGAAAATTAAGAATAGATCTACCATATGATCCCGCTATCCCACTGCTGGGTATTTATCCAAAGAACTTCAAAACACAAATGCATAAAGATACATGCACCCCTATGTTCATTGTAGCATTATTCACAATAGCCAAGACTTGGAAGCAACTTAGGTGCCCATTAAGGGACAAATGGATACAGAAGATGTGGTACATGATGGAGTAATACTCAGGCATAAGAAATGATGAATTCCAGCCATTTGTGACAATATGGATGGACCTTGAGAGTATTAAGCTAAGTGAAATAAGTCAGAGGGAGAAAGTCAAATACCATATGATCTCACTCATAAGTAGAAGATAAAAACAATGAGAAACACACACATAGCACCAGAGATTGAATTAGTGGTTCCCAGAGGGGAAGGGGTTTGGGAGGAGGGTGAAAGGGGTTATTAGGCACATGTATGTGGTGATGGATGGTAATTAGTCTTTGGGTGGTGAACATGATGTAATCTACACAGAATTCAAAATATATTATGACCTACACCTGAAAGTTATATAATGTTATAATCCATCGTTACTGCAACAAAAAAAAAATACAAAGCTAAACCTCTGATACTATACTCACACAATCAAAGAATGAACAAACTTGAAAAAGTAATATTTTTCTTTGGCAAAATCAGTAAACAAATTTGCAACCTTGTCAAATGATCATTTCCATCTAACATTTTACTTAGTAGATAAACATTCGTAAAAAAATTGTAAATAGCATAAATACTTTTCTCAAAACGCTAAGTGAAAGAAGCCAGACACAATAGATTATATATTTTAGATTCCATTTATATAATATTCCGAAAAAGCAAAACTAGGGCAGACCCAGTGGCACAGTGGTTAAGTTTGTGCACTCCGCTTTGGCAGCCTGGAGTTTGCAGGTTCAGATCCTGGGTGCAGACTTACACACCACTCATCAAGCCATGCTGTGGTGACATCCCACATAGAAGAACTAGAAGGACTTACAACTAGAAGATACAACTATGTACTAGGGCTTTGGGGAGGAAAAAAAAAAGCAGGAAGATTAGCAACAGATGTTAGCTCAGGGCCAATCTTCCTCACCAAAAATAACAATAATAATAATAAAGCAAAACTAATGATAGAAAACAAATCATTGTTTGCCAAGCCAGGGGTGGGAGGAGGGCACTGACTGAAAAGGGACATATGAGTTTTGGGGGTAAAGGAAATGTTCTATATCATGATTACAGTGATAGACAACCATATATACGTTTTCAAAACTCACCAAACTCTACACTGAAAATTGGAGAATTTTATTATGTGAAAATTATACTTCAAGAGTTTCTAAAAGGTTATACATAATAAGTCAACATGCTTTTCAAAGAATAATTTCAGTGTAAACATTTTACTTAGTAAATTATTTGTAGAAAATTTGTAAATAATATAAATGTTTTTCATAATCATAAACAGTATTTACTTTCTGATTTTTTATAAGAAATATTTTTTAATTTTTTTCTAGAAAAACAAACAAAACTAAGAAGTACTTGAAAGTGACCTTGAATGCAATTTAAAACCCTCCAAAAATGTTTTGTAAACTCAGTACAATGACATAGTACCTTGCAAGTCTCAATACTTTTCCCAGAACGTAACAGAGGTTGTAAATTCGGGTTGTATAGGGCCAAGTAAACAATATAAGTGAGTAGCAGGGAGCAAGTGGTACTGTGGTAAACTGGAGAGCACCGTCTTTCCCATGTGAGTTGCCACCACTGGGTCCTGCAGATTGATGCCAGGAAAGAACACCAGCCACGGTGTAGCCAGAGCTTCTGATGTGTAAAGAGGAGCAGAAATCTGGACTTTTATGTGAAATTCCTGATATTTTAGAAAGATGGTTCAAATTTTTTACAACACTGTATGGGCCAAACAAAACACATCCATAGGCAGAATTATCACCTCTGGTCCACAGTGCATGCTTTGTGAACTTTTTCAAATAACAAAGTCTTGCCATCCTTCGAATTGCTTACCTCTTTATTTGTACTGACTCTAGAATAATGTGGAATACTACTGCGATTGAAGTCAAATTCATCTCAAAATTACATGAAGGCTAGTCACTTCTGGTCATTTTGCTGAAAAACCAAATCCTGTTTACATGTCTAAGCATACTGGTTGGTAATAAAAGGAAAAATCCGTTAGAATAAAAGGAGAAGTGGTGAAGAAAAACTGAAGAAAATCATAACTTTAAGATCATATCAGCTTCTAGAATCCAGAGCAATAAAATAATCCACATGTTGAAATTTGAGAACTTCATTGCCCCAACTAGTCCAACCTGGCTGTAAATTTCGAGCAAACAATTCCAAACATTTCCCATCTGGCTTGATATAGTCTTTTAGAACCTCTGTCCAAAAAAGAGAAAAAACACAAAAATTATTATTAAGAAAGGAATCAATATCATTTTAGCAGTTAAGAGTAGAAAAGCAGGGATGTTTCCTTAAAAAGAAATACAGCAAATTAATTTCAAGGATGTCATCACAGGCTTTACTATTTATAATTAGAAAGACATTTGAAATAAATACCCCTGAGACTGGGAACAATACCATCAGAACTTTCAGGAGTCCTCATTTATCGGTTTTCATTTATAGATGAGAGATGAGGATTTTAACACCCACACCAGTGACTTTTCAGTTTTCCAATACTGCTGACATATCTCCTGAGTACTAACTCAATTTATCTTTTAATAAATGAAATCCATGCATGAAAAAGAAGTCCACAGGAACAATACAAAGACAACCCACCTAAAAAACTAAGATAAAATATACGTCTCCGCAAACATACTTCAGTGAAAGAGCAGGAAATGAAGAGGTGGACACAGACGGAAATATTCAGAACATACAACCAAAAACTAACTAAACTACCTTAGCTATAACTTGGTAGTACTAAGAACGTCCCCTCACTCTCAAATTATAGCTCCTTCTTTACCTAAAATTTTATCATATAATTTCCACCATTAAGTCTTCCTTATTCAATATATTAAACTACTGAAAATCATATATTGTTGAGGAAAAAGATCCTCATATACATATTGGCTAAAGAGCTGTTATCTACCCTAACAGAAAGAAAACAATGCCACAGAAACTATTTTTTAAAGCACATACTCATTTGGATAACAAACATTTAAATGAGTTTAACCTTCATCACGTTGCTGGTTAGCTATATTAACCACGTTACAGGAACTGGGTGTGAAAATAACAATTCAGGAATGAAAAGTCACTAGAACAGGGTAAAATATAGTTCTTAATTGCTCTACAAGATTGAGCTTGGAAGAAATCTATCAAATTCCTTTTAGGGATGAGAAAGATTCCTTAGGAATACTTGATATAGGTATAGTTTAAAAGACAATATATGAAAGATTTTATGTTTCATAATGTTCTTCAATTGCTCTCACAGCAAAATAATTGTTTATTTGTCTGAAAGCACTGGTCCTGTTTATCAAAAGTCAAAGAATTAAAAGTATTGCCTATAACTCAACTGAACTCAAATTTGGGCTTTGATAACTTATAGAAGATACTGACAAAAAGACTTCTAGTCCTTTCATAAGTAATGTTACTAAACTTGAAAGATTTCCCCAGAGTCTTAGAGGATAATAAATCTATATCATTTTTCCATTTTTTCCCCATGAAGTCAATGCCTTACTGACCTCGATTCACTTTTAATGTGGTCTGAGGTGATACCGAAGCAAGGTTTTGTTTGCTTGTTTTTGCTTGTTTGTTCAGTTTTTCAGTACAAAAATGCTGGCAATTCTATTTTGGAACTTTAAACTAGAGTCTGAACTGGAGTCAGCCAGTCAAAAATGTTTACTATTCTGAGCACCTACTATAATCAGTGCTCCGGGACTTAACGAAGGAAACAGACATCCATGTGTTCTAAGAGCTCACAGTCTAATAGAAAAAGATGGCCAGGTACTTGGAGTGGAAAAATACATACAACCGAAATCCATTTACCACCTCCTACTTTCTCAATGTAACACATTTCTGCATGGCTTTTTTCTTTCTAGTTGAGAAAGCAGAAAATCAAGCAGTAACGTTTTTACAATGTTAACCATATATGCTTAATTTCAAAACAAGGTAAAAGAAACAGGCAAATTAATGGAAATGCTTTATTCTTACTAATTTCAAATATCAATTTCAACATAAATGCAAGATCTTAAAAATTCTCATCACAAGAAAAAATTATGTAACTATGTGTGGTGATGGATGTTAACAAGACTTTTATTCTTGTGATCAGGAATCATCTCAACAATATACACAAGTATCAAATCACTATGTTGTACACCTGAAACTAACACAATGTTATATGTCAATCATATCTCAATAAAAAAAGTAAATTCAAATGTATAGATTTAAATATGAGCATCACATTTTTATACTTAGATAATCACATAACATCTGGCATTAGAAAAACATACTTCTAACCAATGCAGAGGAAGTAATCCATGCATAGCCAGTCAGTCTCCTTTGGCAGGGCTGGAGAAGTGGCTCAAATGTCAGTGCATAGCATCTAATTAAACTATGTTTTACTCTTCAAATAGAAACTGTTAGTGAGTAAAGTAGCAAAAAGGAGTGGAAATCTCTCTAAAGTAAATACAAAAAAATCTTGACTAAAATACTTTTATTTCATAATTTTTCTACCTTAAATCTTTAAACTTAAGACTATACATTTATAACATTAGGTTTTAAGCCACAGCTATTGATGGCTTATCTTTCAATCTTTAAGAGGAAGCTTCAAAACTTAAAAGTAGAGTAAATGTATCATTTTGAAATGGAATATACTGCCGATTTGGTCTTTTTTTTTTTTTTACATTTTGTAGTGGAAAAAACAAATTAAAACTTTTAAGAAAAGCTTGGTGTTTCTAGAAGCAAAAGAGAGAAGAGCTCGCTTTATGAATTTGTAGAAAGGAGTTTAAGAATATTTATTTACATGGCAAAGTTCTAAGCATTGTATATAGAACATATATTATCTCAAATCTTAGAGTTATGATTTCAGAGTAAAACATACTGCAGAAATCCGAAAGTTGCTTTCTAGTGGCTTTAATCTGTATGGCTCTATACCTAAAATAGATGCACTTGCTATATACTAACATTAACTCAAAATAAAGAATTACAAACACTTCTTGTCTACCACTACTGAACCAAAACATAAGGATTATATGCTATCAAGTCATGCAGACGTTTTCCCCAAAAATCTAACTTTTGTTTTCAAATGTTCTCAATCCTAAAAATATGTTTGTGCTGCTCTCTACCGGAAATATGGCAGAAGTGCATTTCATAGATTAATTTTTATTACTATTGATAAAAGGCTAATTTTTATTCACTATTTTAAAACTTTGTCTCTAAGGCTAATCTTCAAATGTAATTTTATTCTATTTAAAGGAATTGATAAATAGTTTAACTAGCACTGGGAATGAAAGGCTTTGGGTCTTAGCTTTTGAATTTTTAAAAGCAAAAAACAGCCTTAAGACAAACACTAAATTAAGCTTTGGTACTCACCAATTGATAAAAAGAAAATTCAAATGAGAAGAATACAAATTATATTTCCTTCATCGAGTATAACTGGTGCCAAACATAATTTTTTTCCTCCAAGAAGAGTACAATCTCATTTTTCATTTAAGGCATGTAGTTAATGTATTAAAGAGTCTATGATAGTCCAAAATTTAAAGGCGATTATTCAGAGAATCTCTCTAGGTCAAGAATGCATCAACAGGTAGACATCTGAATATTTCTCAAATGAAGTGACACTTACTCTTCTGCATAAGTGATTTAAGATAATAGAAATCCTAAGTGCTACCAATAAAAATCCCTTTGGGAATTTGTATTCAATTTCCTATGTATCCTAGCTCATGAAGTAACCCATATTCTGCAAAACAGTATGATAGGTTGGTGGCCTGTAGTTTTCCTGAGTGGAAGCTTGACGGTTTGGGGTTATCTAAGCAGGGATCACCAAATTAATAAAGTATATATTCCTGAAGAAATTTTTTGAATAAACTTGAGTAAAATTTTTTGAGTAAACTTTGAATACCAAATTCAGTATTTCCCAAGGACTTACATTCCTATTTTTTTAAACTCTCACTTGGAAAATTTAGCATTTACTGAGCTAATATACGCTACAGAATTTCAAATATGTTATAACCAATCCTCACAACTCTGAAAGATTAAATTTCAGGATTCTCTCTTTAAATGAGGGCTTTGAGGTGGAAAATGACTAGAGTAACTCGCTCAAGTGGCAGAGCCAGGATACAAATTCACGTTAATCAATCTCCAAAGCCCACACTTCCCACTATGCCTTGCTGCTCAGTTTCACTGAGCCGTGAACATTACAGTAGAGCATTAGGACCAGGAGGAACTGCAGGCTGCAGCAATTACCTTCCCCACGGTTCAGAAGAGCAACACTACCTAACGTAAAACTGAGAGTCTCTACCAAATAGCAAGGGAATTCTAACCATCCTCTGACTGCTATTCTGAGCTCTTGGTTTTAGAACAAGCAAAGGATAAAGTACTGGTAGTAAAATTAAGTTCCTCGCTGAACTACAGTCCTCAGATGCCCCATCAGTCTCCACTCTGTCAAGGTCGTAAGTAACCGATAGTAAGGAGAACCTGAAAAACGGTAAGAGAGGAAAGGCTGAGGTAATACAGAACTAATCTACGCAGCAGGCCTTGTCGTCTGGTGGATCTGTCTCTTGCTTCAACAGTGTTTGTACAGAATATACCTGGGGACTCCCTTCTTCCAGCCTCTGCTCACCCTCCAACCTCCTTTCCAGTCACAACCTCTGGGACAAGCCAACACTGTTTTTCGGTGGTTAGCTCCTTATTGCCAACCAAGCAAGAGCTCCCAGATCCATCAGAATTATTCCACTGAGGCGGACCGCCATCAACCACCTGGTCAATCTGCATCTGTAGGGCTCCTACACCTGCCTCTCTTGGGGCTTCTACTTTGACTGCGATGACGTGAGTCTGGAGGACATGGGTTAACTCTTCTGCAAGTTGGCAAGTTGGCCAAGCCTGGTTAAAGATGCAAAACCAGCACCGCAGCCACACCCTCTCCCAGGACATGAAGAAACTTTCCCAAGGTGAGCGGAATAAAGCCCTGGACCTCATGGAAGCCGCCATGGCCCTGAATAAGAATCTGAACCAGGTGCTTTGGGGTCTGCATATCCTGGGTTCTGACTGCACAGACTCCCATCTCTGTGACTTTCTGGAGAACCACTTCCTGGATGAGGAGGTGAAATTCATCAAGAAGAGGGACAACTACCTGACTAACCTCCACAAGCTGGCCTGCCCTCAGGCTGGGCTGGGTGAGTATGTCTTCTAATGGCTCATCCTCAAGCACGATTAGGAGCATCCAGAGCCAAGAAGCCTTTGAGGGGCCCCTCTGCATTCCCCTGGTGTCAAGAGCTTCTGCCTGAGCCTCTCCCTGCAGCCACTAGGCAGCTTGTTAACCAACCTGGAGGCCCCTCCCAAGCTGTGGACCAAATGGAAACAATAAATCTTTCTGCAGCAAAAAGAAAAAAAAAAACTATTCAGGGCCAGCCCAGTAGTGCAGCAGTTAAGTTCACACATTCCGCTTCTCGGTGGCCCAGGGTTTGCCGGTTCGGATCCCGGGTGCGAACATGGCACCACTTGGCAAAAGCCATGCTGTGGTAGGCATCCCACGTATAAAGCAGAGGAAGATAGGCACGGATGTTACCTCAGGGCCAGTCTTCCTCAGCAAAAAGAGGAGGATTGGCAGCAGATGTTAGCTCAGGGCTAATCTTCCTCAAAAAAAAAAAAAATTCATAAATTCTGCTATAAAATTTTAAAATATTAATTAAAATAACACATATCTGACTTAATTTCCAAATCTCTAGACCATTCAAATACTAAATTCAATCCTTTTTTCAATTTGACAGAAGTAATAACAATTCTATTTTATAAAAACCTACCAGCAAGTGGTGGCTTATGTGAGTGAAGAGTACAGGGCACACTGACAATTAACTTGTGATCTGGAATGGGGAGCATTTTTACATCTGCATTCCTATTAAAACAAAACAACAAAGCAAATTATATTTTAAAGGGCAATTTTTTAATATATAAGCCACAATTGCCTTGATTTTTTTCACATTTCAAATAGTATCTGAATCTAAAATAAATTGAAGAAAGAAACAATAATAGAAATCAACAATTTATGTATTGAGACATTTCCAATAATTTTCTTTTCTACAATAATGACAAACTACAGATAAAACAAAGGATAATATTAAAAATTTCACATGCTATAACATTCACACTTATCTAGTTTGGGCCATTTTCAGATTTTAAAAATGTAAAAATTAAAGAAAATCAATGATCATTGTGTCAATAATTTTTAAAAGCATAACAATTAATACATTTATATAATTTTGAAAAATCATCTTCCCTACCTTAATGGTAAAGCAATTTCTTCTCGAACTCTCCCCAGTATAAGACCTTCATAAGGCTTTTTGTGTGGAGAATCTAATGGGAATACAAACTCTCCTGAATTGGTGATCTGATAGGAAAGAGTCAAAGAAAAAAAACAAATCATACATCCGTAAATATCCAGGAAAGGGTTTTTTTCCCCTATCACTACATCTTCCACAAAAGAAAAAGAAATTATTAAACCTCTAGGCTAGTGCTGTCCAATAAAAATATAATGTGAGCCACAAAACACAAGCCACATACATAATTTAATTTTTCTAACAGCAACATTAAAAAAAGTAAAAATGCAGAGAACTGATCGGTGGTTACCAGGGGACGGGGGAGGGGAGGGGAGGGCACAAAGGGTGAAGTGATGTACCCACAACATGACTAACAATAATGTACAACTGAAATTTCACAAGGTTGTAAACTATCATAATCTTAATTAAAAAAAAGTAAAAATACAGTAACAGTAATCACAATTATATATTTAATCTAATGTATCTAAAATATCATTGCAATATGTATCAATTCAAAAAAGTTATTGAGATATGTTACCTTCTTTCTTTCATACTAAGCCTTTAAAATCCAGTGTATATTTTACACTTAACCCCACATCTCAATTTTGACTAGTCACATTTCAAGCACTGAGAGCCACATATGGCTAATGACTACCATACTGGACAGAACAGCTATAAGGAATTAAGAAATATTTTAAACATCATTTTATCACCTTGCACACAAAAATCTCTACTCTTCATTAAAATTTGTTCCTGGAAACCATGCCATCATTAATTCATTTATTCATAAGTTCAAATAACATTTACTGATTACTGGCAATGTGACCAAGTAGACTATAATAAAGTATTTTCCTTTATTTATAGGAAATAGTGTCATTAAATACTATCAGAACTAAAATTAATAATGAAAGAAGCTCGAGGATTGATGAGAGAGACAATACTTAGTCCAATCCCTTGGCATTATAAACCCAGAAACTGAATTTTATCATTTCACCCTCAGACTTTCAAAGACTCACCTAAGCTAATCAAACTCAAAACACAATTTATAATAACAATATAAATTCATTAATTAACCACGGAGATACATATTTTAACTGTTAGAATATTCATATCTATTATCTATGGACCTTTTTACCCTATATCAAGTACCTAAAAAGCCAAATCAGTAAAGTCCTTTTATCACCACTAGGGCCCATGAGAGACAGCATCTCTTCCACGCAGTGCTGTATAAACACTGGCAAATTCTTATTCTTTGGATATCCTTTATTCTCAATGCAGATTACTCCTTCTGTTATAACAATCTGTGTAATTACCTTAAAGTGTTTCATATAATATATTGTATTTTTGTTTTAAACTCTGGTCAATCATACCATCTCTTAGAACTGATTACTATTGCAAGTGAATAAATGGTCTCAGTTTTTACTGTAATAACATTTTACCAGTTTTGATTTCAGAAGGTAACATTTTCCTGACTTTGGCCCCAGTCTCTGACTATAAAAGGACTGGCATAACAGACAGGGTACTGTGGGGTTTTCTATTCCTGTCATGCTCCTATACCAAATCAACCAAAGTTAAGCCCAAAGTACATGATAAAAGCAAAGATACAACTGTAAATGTTTGTTTGCCAAGTTCCAGAAACAGGGGCAAATAAACAGTGTACACAGCTTCTAGAAGATATTCCAGTAGACTTCAAGGTACACACAATGCACATAAAAATAGAACTCTCCTCTGTCTAAAATGAATATACCAGCTATATAAATATTAAACATTCAGTTGATAATAACCTGGCTTACTTTTTAAAATGTAGGAGGACTTTTGCAGAATTTATCTAAGTAGACAATATATCTTTAAAAGGATGTCCAATGAACTCTGAACTGAGGCCTCATCTTTCTATATTTTTTGGTATTCTTATAGCCAGCAGAGATACTAAAGATCATTCAACCAATCCAAGAGTTGGAATCATTTCTCTCAAAAATAGGCACAGCAGCACGAAAGGCACTGAGGACCTAAGTTAAGATTTAAAGTAAGAAAGGTTCTTGGTCCACCATCTTCCCACCCCTCCCACATTGGGTTACTTTGCTGTTTTCCCTCCCATCCCCAGCAACATAAGAAAAAGGAGAAAGAAGGAAAGAAGTCACAAAGGGTGAATGAAATTGTGGATGTGTAAAGAGGAAGAAGACGAAGGGTAAGACTATTTCTGTGTTTAGTGACAGATTCCCAAAAGTTTTTTTGTTTTTTTAACTACAGACATCAGACCTTCTTAAAATGCCATCCTGATATCTCCCTAAGTGATTCCTAAGGCCAAGAGTGTGGGACTCTACTACAAAAAGACACAGAACAAACAGGTAAAAAACGCCTTGAGAGTAAGGAGACAAAAGTATTTAGCATCAAAGTAAAAGTTTTAATTAGACCATGTTGAAGGAGTAGAGCAGTGACATGTTAAGAATTAAAAAGCAGATACTACCTTTACGTGACTTATATGTCACGCTATATTAACAAATAAGTTAACTTCTGAACTTACTTTTACCCAGTGCCATTCAGCAACTATCTCCACAGACCAAGAAGGATAAAGTTCTTCCTTTACAAAACGTAGGTGCTTCTGTCTATTGGTCACCCAAGTAATAACAAGACAGTTTGGAGCAGCCAGTTTAGGGATAGGTATTTGCTTTATCTGCAAGGGTGATAAATAACTGTACCTAAAAATAAACAGAAAAAGAAATTAGCAAAATTCACTGCAAACCAGAAAAATAAGCAGGGAAAAGAGCTGTATAATACTGACTCCACAAACACAAAGCTCCTATAGCTAGTTATTTGTATAAGTAAATATGAAGCCACAGTGACACCCAGTGGATGCATTATTACATGCAGGTCGGAAATAACTTCATTTTTCATTTTTACTAGTTTAAAATTGTCAGGCTATATTTCTTCATCACTTCTAGATGCATTGCATTTCAGTAATTTTACTAATATTTACAACATGCTTTTCTCCCATTAAAAATTAATTTTGTTTTGTTTCCATATCCTGTACATTACACAGGGACCCAGTCACATGAGTTTTGAAACTACTGTCTCAACATTTCGTTATATTTTCAACCCTCAGCCTGTCATCCTGCTTCTTTCTTCCACTGGGCTCTCTGAAACCTTCATGCTTTCATTACAAAAAAAAAAATTAAAAATTCTGTAGTCTTGCACCTGCTGGCCATTAATAGCATGAAGTCTATTTCATTTTGCCAGAACACTACCTGCTCTACAATACCCAATCAAATGAATGTGGCCCTTTCTCCAACACACCAGAGAGAGGAGAGGTCAGTATCCTCCCAGCTCCTCTACTGCTGCTGCCAGGCTATATAACTCATCCACCTTTGCATAAAATCTCCTCCTCTTTGAAAAAGATGCTATCCAACTATGCTAGCCTTAGTGTTCCTTATGCAATCTGCTTCCTCCACACTTTCCATATTCAATGAGGACTTAAGCTCTGAGACTTTTCTACCTCATCAAAACAGATCTTGCTATTATCTTTGCCGTCCTTGCCATTACTGCCATTATGATAATTTGAAAGCACAATCTATATAATGTGCACACCTCAATTATTCTTCTCCTGAACAAATACAACTGCATTCATCCCACTTCAAAACTCCGTTACAGTGGCCATAATCTGGACCTTGTCATCATTCACACTTGCTCCATCTTAGAAACCATAAACTTACATCTCTGGCCATAAGCTCCTATCCCCCACCTATTCTTAGACCTCACCCAAGCACCCAGTGCCCTATCCATCCACCTTACTGAGCCTATCAGTTTCTTCCTGCCCACACTTGCTCCTCTTCTCCACAAATACCAATCACCAATCACTTCCTTGCCCTCTCACCAGTACCCTCAACTCCCATCCCCCCCAACACTCACCCCACAGCTCCTTCAAATCTACAATCTTAAATTCAATTCAACTTCAACACAACTTTTTCAGATGGAAAAATCAAGCGGGGAAAAACGAAGAACTGAAGAATTGGGTCAATTAAATGTATTCTCAGGCTCTCAGAACTACTCAAATCTTTTACTTCTCCTTGGCCAACATCACAAACCCTCACCTATTTTCAAGTCCCTTGCCCAAATTCACTCTTTGCAGATGAAGTTAACTCATAAATCAGTAAAAATACAGGCCACCAGACTCCTTCAACAACCTAACCCTTTCCTCCCTCCTTATATACCTTTACTTATCTATTTCTATATATTTCCTCTTAAGGAAAATGGCATGGCTCACGTATTTAAAGCTTATCCCTCCAGCTGTGTTATCTTATTCTCATCTTCTTATATCTTGTAATGCTAATTATCCCCTCCTTCAGCATTTTCAACCTCTCTAGTAGTTCCTTACCATCAGCCTACAAATATGTTTATACTCTCTGATTCTAATGGAAGAAAGAAGAGAGAGGAACGAAGGAGAGAGGGGGATAGGGAAACAGAAGAGAGAAATTCCCTCAGTTCAGTCTCATTCTGTCTACAGCTAAGCTAAGGATTGGTATGCATTTAGTCTTTCTACTTTCTCTCCTTTATTTTATTCTTCAGTTGACTACAATGAGGCTTCTACTACTATATTTGCTCTGGAAAAAGTAAATGACATCCAAATGGCCAAATGCAATAAACACTGGAATCCAGTTCTAACACATGGCAAATGCATGATGTCAGGAAGTGATCAATAAATATTTCTCAAATAAACAAATAAATGAGTAAAACAAATTCAGATCTCATGCACCCAAGTTTCCTGCCATCTACACCAGTACTCTTCCAGTATACTAGCATTTCTTATAATCAAAGTGATGATTTTAAAAGACTAATAAGTTTGCCACAGTATGAAAAACATCAGGTCAAAAATTTGAAGTTTGATGGTTTCAATAACTGCAGATTTCTTGATTGCTTTAATTTTATTAATTGAGTTGATCTGGGGGGTGGAAAGGATGAAAGAGTCATATTCCATTTTCTCCTTCTAATCTCCTGGAAACAACTAAGCAAATTCCAAAATATGCATCTGTTGCAATAGAGACTGTGCAATATCACCTATGCAGTATTCTTGCCAAAAATGTTTAATTTAAACCTAATTATGAAGAAATAATCAGACAAATCCAAATTGTGGGAAATCTACAAACAAGGGGCATGGACTCTTAAAAAAATGAGTCAACGTCCTAGAAGATAAAAAAAGGCTGGGAGACCGTTCTACAAGGAACAAAATGAAAAATAAAGACCAAATGTAATGAGTGATCCTTGACTGGATCTTGCATCTGAAAAACAAAAACATAGCCATAAAGAACAGTTTGAGGGGGCTGGCCCCGTGGCCGAGTGGTTAAGTTCGCGCGCTCCGCTGCAGGCGGCCCAGTGTTTCGTTGGTTCGAATCCTGGGCGCGGACATGGCACTGCTCATCAAACCACGCTGAGGCAGCGTCCCATATGCCACAACTAGAAGGACCCACAACGAAGAATATACAACTATGTACTGGGGGGCTTTGGGGAGAAAAAGGAAAAAATAAAATCTTTAAAAAAAATAAAAAAAATAAAAAAAAAAGAACAGTTTGAGGATAACTGGAGAAATCTGAATATTAATGTATATTTTATAATATTATTACCAATATTAACAGTACCCTTCTTGGCGATGGAGGATAATGGTATTGTAGTTTTGTAGGAAAATGTCCTTGTTTTCAAGAGATGCATGTTAAAGAATCTGTGGGTGAAATCATGATGTCTGCAACATCAGATAAAGCCAAGAGATGGAGAGAGAGAAAATGCATGCAGAAGTGGTGAAATATTAATAACTGGTGAATCTAGGGGAAAGGTAATTTGTTATTCATGTAGCGCTCTTTCAACTTTTCTCAAATTTGGAATTTTTAAAAGCAAAATTTGAGGAAAAGAAGCAATATAACTCACTACAATGAGATCATAAATATACACTTATAGGATAAATGGGGAAAAAAGAAAAAGTTCAAAATGTACTATGTAAAACTATCATAAAATACTATAAAAGGAAGGATTCTATTATTCAGAGTTATAAAAGCTGTTCCCCAAAGATGCTGCTAATTATGATCAAACATTTGTTTACTTTTTTAAACTTGCATAGCCTATTCAAGAATAAGATATAAAAAACTATTACTTTTCATTAAAATAAAAGGAAGGCAATGAAATTTAAGCTAGTTTTTTTAAAAAATAATTCTTGGAGAAAACTGGAACACATTACCAAAGAATATTATAGAACTGGCCTCTTTGATTCTTTTGAATTTAATACTGAACTCTAATAATGAGAACCAATGGGGAACAAATGATGCTTGGACAATTGGATTTCCAAATGCAAAAGAATAAAATTGTATTTCTACTTTATACCATATATAAAATTAAACTCAAAATAGTTCAAACACCTAAATGTGAGAGCTAAAAGTCTTAGAAGAAAACACAGGTCTATATCTTCAGGATCTTGGTTAAGGCAATGGTTTCTTTAAAAGAACACCAAATACACAAGCAACAAAAGGAAAAACAGATAAGCTGGAATTAATCAAAATTTAAAACTTTGTGCTTCAGGAACACTACACAGAAAGTAAAAAGACAACATAGAGAATGGCAGAAAATATTTGCAAATCATAAATCTGATAAGGTTCTAGTATCCAGAATATATAAAGAACACTTACAAACACAACAAAAAGACAACTCAATTTAAAAATGTGCAAAAGATTTCAAGAGACATTTCTCCAAGAAGATATACAGATGACCAATAAGGACACAAAAAGAGGCTCAATATCATTAGTCATCAGAGAAATGCAAATCAAAACCATAAGATACTACTTCATACCCACTAGGATGGCTATAATTTTAAAAAACAAAACAAAAAACCAGAAAAATAGTGTTGGCAAGCTTGGGGAGACACTGGAACGCTCATACACTGTTGGCAGGAATGTAAAATGCAAAATGCCACAGTCATGATGGGAAACAGTTTGGTAGTTCCTCAAAGACTTAAAGATAGAGTGACCATGTGATGCAGCAACTCTACTCCTAAGTATACGCCCAAGAGAACTGAAAACATATTGCCTGGAGTTAGGCAAACGACAAAGTTTGAAGGCACAGCCCTCAAGACCGCCCTCCCTTCTACAACCAACTGGAAGTTTGGGCAGTTTGCAAAACCACCCTCAGGTTCAATAATTTGTCAGAAAGCCTACTAGAACTTACTGAAAGCTCTTATATTCACGGTTAGTTTATTACAGGGGAAGGTTTATTACAGTTTATTATGTAAAGGTTATTATAGTTTGTTACAGATTAAAATCAGCCAAAGGAAGAGAGTCATAGCAGAGTCTGGGAGGGTTTTTCACACACAGAGCTTCCATTGTTCTCTCTCATGGAGTCAGGATGCAATACCTTCTTGGCATCAACGTGTGATAATACACAGCATATTGCTAAACAGAGAAGTTCATCCCAGCTTCAATGTCCAGAGTTTTTACTGGAGCTACATTATATAGGCATGATAGAGTGAATAACTGCCCACACGGTTGAACCCAGGCTCCAGGTCACCTAATACCACTGCGACCTAAAGCCCCTACCCTAAATCACATGGTTGGTCTCTCTGGTGTGGCCAGTCTCTTGACCTACTCCTCCAACCAAGAACACTTAACATGGATAATCCTATCAGGTATGACATAGCTTACCTCCCAGAAGCTGAGGGAAAAGGTCAGACTTCTCTTTGGGCAAGGCCAAAATCTTTAATATACATGTTCACAGGAAAGTTTATGCACAAATGTTCATAGCAACATTATGGCCAAAAATTGGAAAAAATCCAAACATCCATCAACTGATGAATAAATAAATAAATGTGGTATATCCGTATAATGGAATATTATTCAGCCATATAAAGGAATGAAGTACTGATAGATGCTACAATATGAATGAACCATGAAAATATATGCCAAATGAAATGAGACAGACACAAACGTCATACACTATACAATTCTATTTACAAGAAATGTCCACAAAGGGCAAGTTTACAGAGACAGAAAATAGGTTAGTGGTTGCCAGGAGATGGGCAAAGGGGTGAACTGGGAGGTATGAAGATTCTTTCTGGGATGATGGAAATATTCTAGAATCAGATATAGTGATGGTTGCACACATTGTGAATACATTAAACCACTTAACTGTACACATTAAAGTGGTCAGATAAAATGGTGAATTTTATCTCAATTTTTAAAAACATATAGTAGCATCCTTCTCTCAAGGAGCTCGCAATCTAATATTCACAATCTCATAGAAAGGACAGATCACTCACTCTTGTGACTAACATAAAGAACAGATAAAAAGTACTAAAATTTGCTAAAGGACACCAGAAACTGAGCACCTCTGCCTGGAGGAATCTGGAAAAGCTGTATGGAAGAGGTAACATTTCAGCAGGACTTAGAAGAACAAATAGGTATGAAAGGGGAAAAGATAATTTACAGTCAATTGCCATACAAGATTCTTATCCCTACTCGCCTCCTCTTTCTTATTCCTGCAATCTATCTGACCTTTAACTTGACACTCATACCTACCCCACCCCCAAATCCTCTTATTTCTTTGCCTCTACATTCACTTATTTTTCACAGCTGAAGAAGGCTGGGTCAATAAAACATACACATGCAGATAAGCCCATGAAATATGGTTCAAAAATTCCCATCACTCTTATTTACAGTAAAAGTATAGAAGAAAAGATGGTATTATACAATCACCATCTGGCAATTACCTTAATAATAACTGATGTGGGCAAGAATCATCAATGGATACTGTATTAGTTTTCTAATGTTGCTTTCAAAAATGTCAATTTCATGAAACACCAAGAAAGACTGAGGAACTTTTCCAGATGAAAGGATACTAAAGAGACATGACAACTGAATGTAATGCATGATCCAGAATTTTATTTTGCTATAAAGGACATTTCTGGGACAACTGGTAAAACCTGAATAAAGTCTGTAGATGAGATAACACTGTATCAATAAGAGCATTGTATCAATTTTAATTACCTATTTTGACAGTTGCATTATGATTATGTAAAAGAATATCTTTGCTTTTAGGAAATATAGAATGAAATATTTCAGAGCAACTTTCTCTTATTTTTAAGTGGTTTAAAAAAATTATATGCAGTTATAGATACCTACACACATGCACAAACACACACACAGAGAACATCTACATAAATTCTTCGTATGATTCTTGCACCTTTAAAAGAAAAAAATCCTATTGGAAAGCTGAAGATAATTGTGGAGAGAAGGAAATTTCATAGGAAGTTTAAATCAAGGTAATAGGAATTGCTCAGTCTAGTAAGAACTGGACAAATTCATTCATAGCAGTTATTAAGGAAAACTACATTTTAGCATATATTTCTAAACTTTAGAATTTGATATCAAAGAAGGCAAAAATGTTGCCCTTTGGTATTTCAAAAACATCCCTGAACTGGTTCAGTCAATAACTTTAGTCATTAATAAATATATTACGCTTGACATTCTTATAACCTATATATAGTTCCAGTTCAAGAGAACTATCTAGTTAGGGGAATTAAAATTTTAAAACTACAGTTTTTTGGTAGTTTCAGATAACCTATATCACAAAGTAATGGTTTTAGCACATGTAACTAGAATGTACAAAGGACAATAACTTTTAGAAAGCATATCTAATAGATAATTTATTTACACTTACCTGTTACTTCTTTTAACTGACTTGTTCTGCCACGGTGGATCTATCACAATTACATCATATGTTTGCCTACCTGAAATCAAAGATACAATTTTAGAAAATATCTTCCATATGCAATCACTTTAAAAACTAAATATGTTCTTCAAAACTGAAGTGCATTCACTACAGACACAAATATAATGAATGTACCAAAGGGTCTGTGACATTTATTCAAATAGAATAATTTACCTAAAAAAATTAAGAGATTTCCCTTATAATTCTGTACCTCTGGGATTTTAATATCATTTCACCTATTGTTATTTTTGCAAAGACTACCTGAAAATAACTACAGCTCACCAACCTGGACACCAATAATTTGTAAATGCCCTTTAAGTCTTGGAAACCATATTAATATGGTCCTTTCAAACCTAGGTGAGTTTTTTTTTTTTTGCTTTAATTTTTTATTTTGAAATAACTTCCATCTTATAACTGATACATTGACCATAATAAAATTTTCTCAGTCGTCTACTAGTGTCCTTTTCTCTGGTCCAGGATCTAAACCAGAATTACACATTGCATTTAGCTGCCATGTCTCCTAAACCTCTTCCAGTTGGGAAAGTTCCTCAGTCTTTCTTTGTCTTTTATGACCTTGACACTTTTGAAGGCTACTGGCTAGTTTTTCTATAGAATGTCTTTCAATTTGGATTTGGTACTTCCTCATGATTAAATTTAGGTTAGTTATTTTTGACAAGAGTACTACGTAAGCAATGCTATGCCCTCATCAAAGGAACATGTACAGGATGCCAAAATGTCTCATTATTGGTGATATTACCTTTAATTACTAGGTTAAAGTGTTGTCTGCCAAGCTTCTCCAGTTTTCCCTTTTTAATAAATAAGTATCTTATGGGGAAATACTTTAAGACTGCAGATATCCTGTTTCTCAACTTTCTACCCACTATTTTGATATTCAATGACTATGGTGTTTGCCAAATGGAAATTTCCTACTTCCATCATTTCACTCACATTTATTAATTGGAATTCTACTGTAAGGAAGAGCCATCCCTTCTCCCACTTTTATAAACCTAGGTATATTTTTGTCAACATACAATCTCATAAGTAACCAAAAGAATGCAAATTAAAAGAAGTAACACTTTTTAAACTATTAGAGTAACAAAGATCAAAAAGAATGGAAAAAATGTTCAAACAGAGTATATTTTCTCATTAATTTGTTATTCTGTCATTTATCTTGAAGAATTTACAACATGGTGACATGAATAACCACTCACGTGTAAGATAGTTTGATAGCAATTAAAAGAACTTTTCATTAACAAGCTATGTTATTTAATAACTTAAAATTTTGCTATAAAATATCCAAATAACAATAAATAGTAGATTAAATTCAACTTGATCAATACACCTCTTACATAACTCACCTCTTAAAATATTATAATAGTTATAATTTATTAAAAACACAAATCACTGAGATAAGCAACTGATACAGATTATTTCACTTAATCCTAAAAATGATCTTCAGATGCAAATATTATCATATCCATAGATTAGGAAACTGAGGCTCAGTTTTACAGAGTGAATAGCCAAAAGACTCAGTTCTAAGCTTCAGAATCTAAATTCAAATTCAGGTCTGGGTGAATGTGGACTTCAATATTTAAAATGTTTAACTTTCTACAGGAAACTATGTCAAGAAATTTTAGACAATAAACTTGAACATTAGCTTAAAATGTAACCTAAAAGACTAGGAATGGTTTGGGGATAAATACTCATATCTAAAGTGTTTCTACTTTACCATAAAGAAAAGTTAAATAAAGTTACTTGGTCAAATCCAATTGTATCCTGAATTTCTGGGTACAAGCAGTAACTGTATTTGCTTTCCTGGGGACTAGTTTTTGACCCTTTGTTCATAATAAGAATTTAAAAATTTTTTTAAATCAAAAGTCAGTACTTAAAATTGAATTTAAAAGAAAAATTACACAGAGAAAATTAAGTATTTACCGTATCTTCATAAAATGCTGACCCTCATTCAATGTTCAGACTAGCTCTTGACTTTTGAGGCCACAGAAAAATTACTTTTTCTAATAATAAACATAATAATTACTTACAGTTCAGAAGTGGGTGCATACAAGAAATGTCAGACAAAAGAAAACTGCTTTGTGGTGGCAGCAGGTATTTCTGTCCCATTAAAGTAATCATTTTTGTAAAGCTTGAGTTGTTTTCAACAACCCGTGAAAATAAATCCTGCTCTGTAACCATATCATCTTCCATCAATTGTAACGTCTGAAGTTCTACTTCATTCAGAGAAGGCAAATGCTTTGCCATTTCACATAATTCTGCCAAATTGCACGTATCAAGTGGTAAAGTCATGGGCTCACTACACTTGTCCTGTTTTTCAAGAAGAGGATGAAGAAAGCCACTTTTAAGACCTTCTCGGATTAACTGTGAAGAACCATCCAAAATCAGCCCCCTGATCTGTAAGAAAAAAATTTTAAATACATTAAATGGTCACTGACATTAAAATAATTTTCTAAATAATGAAATTCCTACTGTGCTTGAATATTTGAATTTATGGATTGAAATCAACATTCTTAATGCTCACACTAAAATAATTTTACACTACAATGAAAAGAAAAGAATGTGTGAGTATGCCTTTGAACTGCTGTTTCCTAATTGTAGAATGAAAAAACCTCGCAAATTCACTTACAATTAAATAACCAAACAATTTATATAAGAAAAGGTATCCTTAAAAATCTATAAAATGAATTTGATAATACAAAAGTTTCTAGAAGAAAAGAGAATTTCTAATCTATAGAGAATTAAGTTTAAATCACAACATTTAATCTTACATTTTTCTAGTGATTTAATTTTCAAATAAACTTACGTTTGATTTAATGAAACATAGCTTGAATTGTAAAAAAAGAAAAGAGCAACTAAACTAAAAGAGCAATATAAACCAAGTTTTGCAAAAATACAACTACAATAATTATAAAATTAAAAGCCAAGTTCCGCTTTTGGACAAGATGGAGTACCAGGGATCAGATTTAACGTTTCATCTAAAATTACGTTTTTAAAATGTACAAATTTTTTAAACGTACAAAATGTATTTTTTAAAAAGGCTTTCAGACCTTAGATGGATGTCAAGCAGTGCAGAACAGTGGTCCCTACAAAAGGAGAAACAAATGATTGCTCCAGCTTACTGCCCTCACAAAATTTCCAGGCAGCAGCACAAGGAAGGGACCCATTCAGAGTCCAACAGTCTCTCTGAGTTGAGGAGATGGAGCTGGAAAGTCTGGAAAGGCCAAGGTAGCTAGAGTTTGCAGGGCAGGATACCAGAGAGGAGACAGCTGCTCAGAGACAGAGGTCTTAAGAGCTGCAGAAGGTCCACTCAAGTCTTTCATCATGTAGTGAAACTACCCAAGATCAGGGAAATAAATAGATGAAATGATCAGAGAGCACAATTTGCAATGCTCACACAGGGCCGGGAACAGTTACTGCTCCCTCCAGCCATAATGGAAAATCTCATACTTTACAGGGCATCAGTGGAATACTCGGAAGGGTACTGCCTCAGTAGTGGAGGAAGAAAATAGCTCTAAAATCTGCTCTGGTCCAAACTAAAAAATCTTAAAGAAAGTCTCAAAATCTTAAAGGAAATCTCAAAAGGATCAACCAGTTTCAAAGTAACTGTCCAAGAACAAAGCCCAAGAATATTTATAGGAACATGAATATATCTAGTACCTAACAAGCTAAAATTAAAATGTCTTACAAAAAATAAAAAATTACCAGGACTATAGAGAAGCAGGAAAACGCAACATATTATAAGAAGAAAAATCACTCAATAGAAACACACGGGAATGACACAGATGATACAATTGGTACAAAAGACTGGATAGGTTTATTTGTAGCCCATTTTAAAAGATTAGGGGAAAAAAGTAGAAAAGGATATTAAGGCACTTATTATAACCATATTCATAGTTTCAAAAGTGCAAAGAAAAAAACGAGCATGTTAAGAAGAGACATGGAAACTATAGAAAAAAGACCAAATCAAACTTCTAGAGATGGAAACTACAACGCTGAAGTGAAAAATACATTAGACTGGATTAACAGGAGACAATGAAGAAGAAAAGATTAGTGTACCTGAGAACAATGCAATAAAAGTATCCAAGATGAATGGGAAAGAAAAAATATTTGAGGAGGTAATGGCTGAAATTTTCCACATTTGCTCAAGACTACAAATTTATAGATCCAAGCTCAATAAACAGAGGAGGAGGAGGAGAAAACTACACTAAGAAGCATCATAATCAAATTGCTGAAAATAAACGATAAAGAGAAAATGTTCAAAGCATCAGAGACTTCCACTTCCAACCAAGATGGAACAAGAACAACGACAGCTTTCAAGACACTGGACATTTGGCAACAAAGGACAGTGAAAGAAATCTCAGGTAAGCCCTATGATTGCCCCAGCCCATTGTCTGGAGAGTTTCCAGGCCACAGGAAGGAAGAATCTGGGCAGAGCCTGGAAGAAGTCCAGGGTTGAGGAGACAAAGCTGAGAATATGGGGAGGAGACGAAGAAAGAGTGTACAGGACAGAGTACCAGAGAGGAAACCGCTATACAGAGAGAGAATCCTGTAGATCTGCAGATAGTCACACTGAAGAAATTCCCCTAAGTACCGATCTGCTTGAGTGTGTGAGGGAATTAACCAAGGCCAGGAAAAGGACCACACAGAAGGACTAGAAGCAGCAGTGCCTGGAGCTCCCACAAGGCCAAGAATAGTGCCTGTTTCTAACACTCAGACTGGAAAACCTCATGATTCACAGGGCAATTGGGAGACAATTCACCATGGGTCTCTCTGTGCGAACAGAAGCACTGACAGCTTTTGATCCAGAATAAATTTTCAAGGATATTTGTACAGCTTGGAAGATGGAGAGAGCATCTCCCTCCAAGGCAGAGGGCAGATTTGTTTGCTGTCCAGGTTAATAAAGGCTCTCTCTGGGGCAAAAAGTTGGACAGGTTTGTTTGCAACCCATTTAAAAGATTGGGGGTTCCCTAAGCTTGGGCTTTGTTAGCTATGAATCAAATCTACTGCATGTACAGCATCCAACGAAGCTGCTTGGCATCATCCCCATGGGACCTGAGATACAAGGGAAGTCTCTAAACACAGAGCACATGCTTCCTATTCTGGGAGCAATAAAATCCTTATTTAATAAAATCTTAGATCTAAATCTATTTTAATAAAATCTTAGGTCTAAACTCACTAATTTGTTAGCCTCCAGATAGGATAACATTTCAGACCTATAACAGTTCATGACAGGAGTATTGGGTAGATCAGACAGATCTTGCATCAGTAAAATGGAATAATTAGCCCTTGACTAAACACTACTCTAAACTCACCTAAAAAATCTACTCAGCAATTGACAGACCATTTAAACCAAAAAAATCTCTGAAGACAGAGAAGTTCTGAACAATATTACAAACCAACTTGATCTTTCTAACAGTCATAGAACACTGCATCCAACAATTATAAAATATATATTTGAAAAGAATACACAAAAATAGCACATGGTACAGTCACAAAGATAACTCATATGCTGGACCATAAAACAAGGCTCAATAAATGTAAAAGGACTGAAATCATCAGAGTACATGCTTATACCCCAATGGATTTAAGTTAGAAATTAATAACAAGAATATATCCATAGGGCCAGCTCAGTGGCACAGTGGTTAAGTTTGGCACACTCTAATTCGGCAGCCCGGGGTTTGTGGGTTCAGATCTCAGGCATAGGCCGACACCACTCACCAAGACATACTGTGGCAGCAACCCACATACAAAATAGAGAGAGACTGGCACAGATGTTAGCTCAGGGACAATATATGGATATCTTCTTTTTTTACATTTTTATTTATATGTATTTGTTTATTTTTTGGTGAGGAAGATTGACTCTGAGCTAACACCTTTTGCCAATCCTCCTCTATTTGAGGATGATTGAGATTAGAGATATAATAATTGGAAAGGTATAAGTGAAACTCTTACTATTTCCAGAAAAACCCAAGAGATTCAAAAAAACTACTGAAACTTAACAAGAAATTTGCAAGGCCTTTATAAAGAAAATTTTACAGAATGACTACAGAAGCTTAAACAAATGGAAAGCCATGTTCATGCTTTAGGGCAGGGTCATCAACATCTTCAAGATGTCAATAATCCACTAATTTAATTTATAAATTTAGCCTGATGCCATAAAAATTCCAACCGATATTTTTTCTAACCAGACATTAAAATTAATCTTAAAATTCATATGGGAAAATAAACAACAACAAAAAACAGGAACACTCTGTAAAAGAGGAGCAATGAGGAGAGAACGGGAGGGAGAGGGATGAACACTACCAAATATCAAAACATATTCATATTATAAAATCTCAAGAGACTGGCACATGGACAAATATATTTAAATTAAGTAAGACTTAAAGTCCAGAAATAAACTCAAATACATATGCAAATTAAGTATATCTAGCATCTCAAATAAGCAGGGAAAAACTCAATAAATGATAGTGGGATAAATGGGTAGTCATCCAGGAAGAAAAAAAAAAGTTGGATCCATACTTCACACTTTATACCAGAACAAAATCTAAATGGATCAAGTATATAAATGTGAAAAACATAAATGTTCTAGAAGAAAACATGGGAAAATTCTTTCAAAGCCTTGGTGAAGGAATACTTTTCTAATTACAACTCAAAAATCCAAAAGTCATAAAAGAAAAAGATGAATGCTGTGTGTGTGGCAAAAAACAAACAAAAAACATCATAATTAAAATTAAAATGACACACTAGTAAAAATATATTTGGAATTCATGTCAGAGACAAAGAGCTAACTTCCCTAACATACAAAGAGCTCCCATAAATTAATAAGAAAAAGAAAAGCCCAATTTTTTTAAGTATGCAAAAGAAACAAATAGTTCACTTAAAAAAATACAAATGGTTACTAAACATATGTAAAAATGCTCAACTACACTCATAATAAGGGAAATGCAAATTAAAACCATACTGAAATACTATTTTTTATCTATCAGATTGGCAAAGATCAAAAACAACGATAACACACTATGATGGTAAGGATGTGGGAAAACAGGCAAAATTACACATTTCCAGTGCGCTAATAAAATGATACAACCTCTATCATAGCCATCTGGCAATATCTGCCAAAATTTTCAAACCCTCTAACCCAGCAACTCAACTTCTTGACATTTATCCTGCAGATACACACATACATGTGGAAAATGGCATGTGCATAATATATCCAAATGTTAGCAATTAAAAACTAAGTAAATGAAAGTACGAAAGACAATGAGATATAAAACAATGTGTAAAGTACGCTTAAGTGAAGGGGAAAAAGCAAGGTGCAAAAGTGTGTGTAGTACGCTACCATCTAAACAACAAGGGGAAGGGGAGTATGTGTACATATTGTGTTTCATATATGAACAGCTGCACTGAGAGGAGGAAGCAGGTGACTGGACGACAGGATTAGAGGAAGACTTTTCACTGTATACTTTTCGTACATTTTGAACCTTACTATATGAATGTACTATCTATCCAAAAATAAATAAGATTAATATTAAACAAATTAAACACAAACCTGATCATGTCACCTGCTTTCAATAGCTTCCCAATACCCTCGGAATTACGTCTAAAAGTCTTAAAATGAAACCCTACATGATCTGCTACTTCTTATCTCCCCAGTTTCATTTCTAACCACTCTTTGCTTCACATTCCAATCTGGTCAACGTGAACCTTTTTCACTTCCTTGAACAAGTCTTATTCCATCTTGTTTCCGAAGTTTAGCAAATGCTATTACTCTCTAAGCCTGGAATACTCTTCATATGATTAATACCTACTGTAAAGACTCAGCTTAAACAAAATCCCTGCCTCCATAAAGCTTTCCTTGACACCCTGTCCTCAAGTCTGGGTTGGACAGCCATTCTACGTGCCCTCATAGTATCCTAGAATTCTCCTATGACAGAGCTTTTTATACTATATAGTAGTTTAGTTTAATTGTGTCCCTCAAGAACATAAGAAGTTCTGGGATAGAAGGACTCTGTCCTAAACTCTACTGAAGTCCTAGGGCTGACACGGCGTCTCATATACAGTTGTTATTCAGTGAATATCTATAAGTAAACTGAATTAATTTAATTAATGAGTGAGAGAATGGATAAATGGATAAATGAACTAGAAAATAAGGAAGGGAGGGGCACAGATAGATAGATTCAGAAAATAATAAGGCAAATTCTACTCCAGGCTTTTCCTTAATATGTTTTTAAAGTCACCTCTATATCTTGGCTATTAACAGTCCTCATGCCAACTTTTTTAACAGTTCATTCCTGTACATTACATTACAGCAAATAGATTCAAATTTCTACAAAATTGTTAATTGATAATAAAATGGCCGTATATTTATTCAAATTCATTACTGAAGCTAAAAAAGCTCTTAAAGTAGATTTTGCATGTCTTCTGTTCTTTGACTTTTTAAGAGTTTGATTCCATTCTGCAGCATACGTTTCATAATTTATAGTTATCATTAACAGTCACAAATATTTAGCAATCTGCATATACATGAATTCAAGAAATTCTATTCTCTAATTTCATTTAACATCTAAAAGTAAAATTATTAATCTTTCTTATACAATATCAGACCCCGGATTTTTACATATTTCTGCAGTTTAATCTTGTAATTGGCATTCCCAGGAAATAGGCAAATTAACAAAATAGAGTAGACTTTTGGTAATGAAGGTAGCATTTTTGTATTCCGCTATCTTCAATACATTTAAAATCCAATGTATTAATGAAAATCACAATGAAATACCACTTCATACCCATCAGAAAGGCTATTATAAAAATTTAAAAGAATAGAAAATAACAAGTACTGGTGAAAGCGTGCAGAAACGGGAACCCTTGTGCTTTGCTGATGGGAATGCAGAATGGGAAAGCAACTGCTGTAGAAAGCAGTCTGGCAGTCCTTCAAAAAGTCAAACATACAGTTACTATGTGATCCAGCAAGTGCACAGCTGGGTATATACCCAAAAGAACTGAAAGCTGAGACTCAAATAGGTATTGTACACCAATATTCATAGTAACATTATTCAAAAAGGCCAAAAGGTGGAAAGAACTCAAATGTCCTTGAACAAATGAACGGATAAACAAAATGTGGTATATACATACAATGAAATATTGTTCAACCTTAAAAAAGAATGAAATTCTGATGCATGGATGAACCTTGAAGACATTACGCTCAATGAAATAAATCAGATACAAAAGGATAAATACTGTATGATTCCACTTACATGAGATACATAAAATAGGCAAATTCATAAAGACAGAAAGTAGAATAGTGGTTACCAGGGGCTGAGGGAAGAGGGAAATGGGGAGTTATCGTTTAATGGGTACAAATTCTATTTAGGTTGATGAGAAAGTTCTGGAGACAGACAGTGGTGATGATGGCACAATGTTGTGAACGTACTTAATGCCACTGAATTGTACATTTTAAAATGTTAAGTTTTATGTCATGTATATTTTACCACAAAAAAGAGAGAAAAAAATCCAATGTCCTACCATCACATTAATTCAACACATCTAAACTTATCATGCTTCCTAAGCCAAATTCCAATCCCAATTTTTCCATATCAATCAAAGGTATTCCTTAAAGAGTTAAGCTTAAAATTTGTGAAACCTCTGTTTCCCTTCATTTCTTTAACTCCTAGATCTCATTTATCTTTACCTTCTAGAAATATATCCTTCACATTATTCATGCTTTCTTCTGCCACTATCTTAATATGTTGTTTTGTCTATAGACAGTAGGCTTTAAAACTTACAAAATTTCTAAACTTAACCAGTATAGCATAAGTTTACTTATGTTAAATATGTAAAACTAACAGAAGTATACAAAGGTTTAATAAAAACTCATTTGAACTGTTCATTACTATAAAAGTAACAATAAATCACTCCACTATTAGATTCTAACCTTGATCAAAATAATTGCTTAATTTTTGAGAAGATCCTATTTATGTTGTCCGTTCATACTACTTCGCATTAATCTTCCAAAGTCATCAAAGAACATTTTACACCCTACCTTTGTATGGTACTCCATAGCATCCAATTCACCTTGATTGAAAACAACACATCTTTTACGTTTCTAAAGAATAAATTACAGGGAGAAAATTATGTTGCCATCTATCACAATATTGATATTTTGAAATACATTAGTATTTCTTTTTTCTTTATCACATTTTCCATATTGTGTATCTCAGTCATTAAGAGGTGATAACCAACTATTGAGGTCAAAATCAGTGCAAAGGGTATGCACTAAAGAGGTACACTTTCCCAAATAATAATAATTATTTTTTTATTATTATTACCACAAACTTAATGGGTGATAAAAGGTCACCTCAGCCTTATTTGCTATTAATAAGAACCAGTACCATATGATAAAATGTAGCACTGATATCCATGGAACATAAGGAAACTGACACTATACTAAACAGTTACCAGTGTCATGTATCAGTTGATATATATGGTACAACTATTCTCAACTTTCTTCAATTCTAAGGAGAGAAGATCTCCATATATGAGCACCAAAAAAATAATCCCAATGCACTTTGAATAGCTCTTTATGATTGTTCTGAGGTACAAATCAGATATATTAACACAGTTCTATATCTAACAACTCCAAAGAAAAGAACATGAAAGAGAGTGCAAAATAGAGCAGGGACTTTGTACCTTTTATTGCTGAAACCCGTGCTTACACAGTGGCAAACTCCCAGCAGCTAACAATAAATGTTTGTTGGCTGACTAAATGAATGAACTTAAGGTTGAAGCGAATTGTATGACTTGCTTAAGTATATCAGAAATAAGGTAAGCTTTGTCAAGATAACATTCCTTACATATGCTCATCTATATTTTTACATATTAAAATGAGAAACTAACCCAACATAAGAGTCTAAACATTTAAAAATATCCATACTCAGTAAACTGCAAAGTCCTTTACAAATGCTTGTTACTATTTGTCTGAATTAGTAATAATAATGATAAATTATCTATACACCATTTTACTGAGATCTCAGAAACACTATACATTTTCTTTTCTATGCCTGACACATAGCAGACGATATTTGTTGAAAAGAAAAAAAAAAGAGGAATTCACAAGAATAGTAAAAGTGCTACTTCAGGTACCTATAACAATGTAATAAATTATCTCAAATACTTCCCTTATTCTAATTCTCAACATGCTTTCTTATTTAATATCTTTATTCCCCACTCATTTATAAGACCCACGAGGGCAGAGATTGTGTTTATCTCGTTTCATCCCCGTATGTACAACAGCATACAAAGATCTCAAATATTTGTTGGGTGAGTAATGAATGTTATTCCTATCTCTAATGGGAATGTTATGCCTATTCCTGTTAACAAAGAAAACGTTTACATAATCTATCTGAAATGGACTTTGTATAATCACCTCTGAACTCTTCAAAGACATAAAAAATTTTTAAAGCATAATTAATTTGATCCTGTAGGGTATTCTTAAAATTTTACTAAAAGACTGCACCAGTGTACATAAAAACATATATACTTTAAGAACATATACATTTTCCATACTAGCTTTCTACTTTTATCACAAGAAACTTTTCAAAAATATTACCCTTATTCCAAACTTTTATTACATGACCTTATCCCAGGAGACAGGTCTCTAAAAATCTACCAAAAATCTATAAACTGCATTAGAATTTTGCAGAGAAAGCAGCATATTTTTGAACAAAAATAAGTGTAAAAACATGCAATTACTACAAATGCCTAAGCAGAAGGGTTTTTAGTTGTTGTTTAGTTTTGTTTGTTTGCTTAATTTACAAAGCATTTACTTTTGAGCCAAATTTGCTTACTTTTGAAATACCCAAATATGGTCTTCTAAGAATGGTAGAATGTTAGGAAAGAGTTAAAAATTACACTGGATATGCTAAAGCCTTCTGATGCTTTACTGATTAGTCTTTATACTAAGTAAATCACAAGATATTTGAGATATTGGAATAATAAATTCCTTTTGTGTTCTGTAGAAAAATAAAAATTTCTTAAAACTTCCTACCTTTCCAATAGTAGAAATGAAGTTTTCTTTTTTAACATCATTCATTAGATCTTCCTTTTCATTCCTTTGTTGGCATTCTTTGTGAATAGCTGGAGTTATATAAGGTTTGGTGACATCAAACAGTTCCGGTCGAAAAACGTATTTTTGTACGAACATTTCACAATTTCCTCCAGCATCATTGTCTGGCTTAGTGGTAGAGTCAGAAGCAATAAATGTAGCAGAGGTTCCAAAAGAGGACACAGAATCCATTTGAAGAGAATCAAAATGGACAAAAGTGGGCTCATTTTTACTGCAACAGGGTTTATGTTGCTGGTGAAGGTGATAGTTTATCTTGTTAATGAAAGAAAGATGATCCAGTAACCATCCTGGTGACAGCTGGTGAACCACAGACATTCTCTTCCTTAAAAAAAAAAAAATAAAAACCTCTGGGAATTAAGGACTAGAAGTAAAACCCAACTTTCCAGGCTATGTTCTTAAATATCCTATATTTCAATAAAAATATACTTCATATAGAGAGGCATATTTGATATACAAGTATATAAACTTGATACGAACACAGAAGAGAATTTAACATTCATGACTTAAGGAAAATTGCACTGTTTTAATATAAACTTTTAATTTCAAGGTTGATAATTCAAAATTTTCAGCCAACTTGGCAAAAGAGGGTGAAAACCTGATCTTATTTCTGGAATCCCAATTTGATCTTCCTATCTTCCTGGGCCCTCCACATAACCTCCTGCTTGGTCCTTGGATCTAGCCACTAGGTCCACATCCTCCTAGTCAGGAAGTCTACGAATCATTAAAAGGTGAGAGTGTCCTGTCAAAGCAAAGAATACTATATTACCTATGTGAATGCAACATTTTTAATGAAATAAACCTAGACAGGGTCACAGAATTTCAAGAGTTGTTAGCATGTTGGCCCTTGTTTTTTCAAACTATATTTGCCATTAGTGAGTCAGCCCATTTTCCAGTATCATTGCCCTACTCAACCACTGCTACTAAAGGAGTGCTAAAAGGGTAAAAAGGAAGATTGGTCTAGGCAGAGTAAAACACAATTTTAAGAGCACATCAGAAGCACTAAAGTAGCAAAATGGCAAAGACTCCAAATCTGTAACTGAGCAGTCCTCCTCCAGCAACTAGGTTTTTCAAAACTTTATCTTTTTTCAAAAGATAGTTTTCAGTTCTGGATAGTGCTTACTAAATCCAGTGTAGAGGAGAACTTAAGAGGAGGACAGAGGAAGATATACAGAAGCGGTTAATAGCACAGTTAATAACAGTAGCGTTTACATTCAAATTTCTAACTCCATGTATTAGCAGTACGACCATGGACAAGTTATTTGATGTCACGGAACCTCAATTTCACCATTTTTTCTGACATCTCACAGGGCAGTTTAGAGAATTAAATGAGATAAGCTACATGAAGTGTTGTGCACAGTGCCTGACACATAGCAACTGCTCAAATAAAAGCTCTAGGTGGTGGTAATCCCGGTACTGGTCCTCCCTTCAGAGTCACCACTTGGAACAAGGAGGTCCTGTAATTAGCAAGAGCTAGAAATTTAGAAGAGAAGGCTGAAACTCAGGAAAGGCGCCGTGCTCAAACTCACAATTCTAGTTAATGGCACAACTGCCACAAGAACCCAGGCACCCAGACTTTGGCTCTCGGCTCTTCTCCCACCCCGACCACTCTCCGGGTATATTGGGCAGTGCTTGTCTCTGAGTTCAAACTCAGGGAAGGGAGTCCTCTTCTAGCAAAGTAAACTACTGTGCTTAGTGCGCCTCTACTCTCTCCTGCTTCTCTGCACCACACCCATCCCACGCCTACCCACTTGGATTCCACCCAGCTTCTCGCGGGCCACCACTAGAGGACCTTGAAACCCTAGCGAGCAAATTCCGAGCCCGAATCCTGGCGGCTGCCACCACGGCGCGATCCCCGAAGCCGACGGCACTCTACAACTGCGCCCACACTCGGCAGTCACATTTCTACCTTGCCGCTCACTACCTCCTACCTTGTCAGAAAAGTGCACGCCGCCTTCCCAGATCTGCATCATGAAAACAAGCACCCACCTACAAAATGGTCATGAAAGACGATCCTTTCAGGGCAAAGGAAAAAAATTTCCCCTTTTCTAATAGCCAATGGGCGCGGCCATGTTGCTGTACGGAAAAAGCGTTCCCAGAGCGATTTGGAGCGCTCTGCCCGCTCCTCAGCGACGTAGAGCCCTGGGGTCTTCAGAGCTAGCATTAGCGGTCATACCAGACTTCTCAGGGGACGCTTACACTGACCAGGAGAAGCCAGCGGGCCGGCAAGGTGGCAGGGCGCGACCAATACGCAGAGTTCCGGCGACGAGGAGCGGCGCATAAGAGTTGCGCACGCGCGCACACGTGCGTAATGACGTCAGCGTCGGCGGAGATTTTAAAATTCGAACGGCGCGGGCGGGCGGAGGAAGGAGTTGGTGTTTTGGCGGCTGTTGTGCTGTCTTGCACGCAGTTGCACGGTTTACAGAAATTCGGTCCCTGGGTCGTGTCAGGAAACTGGAAGAAAGGTGACTAATGACTTTGGGTTAATTTTGTTCCAGCAGTACTGTTCTGGAGGGAGGACGCGATGGCTCCAGCGACTTAGAATTAGGGGCCCAGAGAGACGACGTTTTATTGTCCGCTGTTGGGAGAGGCCTCTGGGGGCCGAATCTGTGCGAGGCGCTAGTTTCCCAGAGGTCGATAAATTTCTACTGGCAGTGATTTCCCAAGGGAGAAGGAGAGAGCCTAGGGGGACACTGGTGAGAAGAGAGACTGGAGAGAGAAAAGGGGGAAGAATTGGTGGGAGCAGGGAGAGGAAGGGCACGGTGAGGAACTGTTCCGGTGTGTTGCCTTGGAGGTACTAGTGTAACATCCTAGTGGCCGCCTGAGGAGTACACCTGGAAGTCTTCATCTTAAAACACCTTTGAACTGGAGATTGGGAGTGGACATATAGGTGAGAGTGGAAAAGTTGGATAGATGCAGAAGCGAATATTGAAGGAGAAGAAATAGGTGGCCAAACCAAGGAGGAAAGAGTGTAATAAGTTTAGAATACAGAGGAGAGCCCGGGGAAGGAAAAGGATAACCACAAATGTCCACTTTCCTGGAAGCCAGGGCAGGACCTGAGAAAGCTGGATGTATAGTGTCTCATACTGCAGAAGTGAGATATGGTCAATAGATTTGTCAATCGTGAGTATCCTAGGAGGCAGGGATTTCAGTTGATGTGAAGGGAATGAGATGTGAAGGTGGTCTGAGAAAGTGGAAACAGTCTGTAGACCACTACATTAAATGAAGTTAAATAGATATTCCTTGCAAATGAAGATGTCGCCTTCATGAACAAGTAAAGATAACCTGGGAAAGATTATCTTGAAGAAACGATGAAACTTGGCTGCCTTTCTTTTTGAGGATAAAGATAATAGTTGGTGCTTAACGTACCATCTATGTCTGGAAAGATTTTTTAATACTGAATTCATGAATGCAGATCATAAGCATGAAGCGCAGTTCAGTTTCCACCGGTGGTGCTGGCCGCCTCTCTATGCAGGATTTAAGATCCCAGGACTTCAGTAAACAAGGCCTAGGCCTCCATACCCCTCAAACGTAAGTACCTTATGCGTTATCGTCTTGGGCAAAGAAATCTGTAAAGGTATTAATACAAAGATGTAGTAGGAGTAATGTCATGATAAATCTTTTCTGTTCCCAGTGCTACCTAATTTGAAGTCAGTGAAGGCTAAAAGTGGGCGTGTTACTAGGCATTATGTTTTATCTCATTTGTTCCTTAAATTCACAAAGCCACGTCCTTTACCAGGCAACCCCTAAAAGGACAGTTAATTCCCCTTCAGCATTTTTTCCTTCTTACTTTCCTCCTTTTTCATTTGTTTTATTTTTATTCCAGAGCTGCTTGTTTGAGCAGGCTCTGTGTTATAACTTTCAATTTACTGAGGTGTATCCAACTAGCAAAGTTCTCATTCAAGGGTATTAATTTGCTCTGATGATAAGCTGCAGTTTAGTAGCAGACTACAGAACACCACTTCTCCAAACTATTTCCTCAAGATTCACTGGAAAAAGGTGTCCAGAAGCACTCGCTGTCATAAACTAGTTTTTCCCTATAAGTGATTTTCTTCCGATTAAGAGAAGGCTGTTTGTAAACCACTGTTACATGTCAATCCTTCTGTAATATCACAGTACAAGTTACTTGCTAACTGTTCTTAAATTACTTAGGTTTACGTGAATGAACCTCTGCTACTTGTAGAAAATTGAAATATTTATGTATTTTTTCTTTGAAATCAGAGAAATGTTTTGTACTGTTGCACATTACATACACCAAAAGATTTATGCCTTGAATTGTATTAGAAGCTAGAAGGCTGCCGTTGTCAATGTTTTTGGTCTGTAACTTAGATAATGTACGTTCTTAAGTGTAGCTGCATTCTGATAAAGAGTACGCCTTAAAAGGAAAAATCTTAGGGGCTGGCCCCGTGGCCGAGTGGTTAAGTTCGCGCACTCCGCAGCAGGCGGCCCAGTGTTTCGTTAGTTCGAATCCTGGGCGTGGACATGGCACTGCTCATCAGACCACGCTGAGGCAGCGTCCCACATGCCACAACTAGAAGAACCCACAACGAAGAATACACAACTATGTACCGGGGGGCTTTGGGGAGAAAAAGGAAAAAATAAAAAATCTTAAAAGGAAAAATTTTAAAGGTAGCTATCATCCAAGGATTGAAAATATCTATTTTTAAATTTTTCTTTAAAGTTATCTATAAATGTGCGTATTAAGATAATTGAAGTGATAATGTGGATTGGTTTTTTTCTGATTTCTTCTTAGCACTTTAGCGTTATAACTTATACTATTTTGTTAGCCTATCCCATTTATAACACCTATGATTGCTGCTAAAAATTTGCATGATTTTGAATTATTTTTATAGATAATGAGGAAGAAGTGTTGATTCCAACATATTTCCAAAAGTCTCTTGAACTAATATTTCTTACATTTATTTTAAAGAGTTTGTTTTTCTCCTTTTCTTAAAGCAAAGAGAAACCAGCCTTTGGAAAGTTGAATATAAGCAGACCCACATCTGAAAGAAAAGTCTCTGTATTTGGTAAAAGGTAATGATATTCTCTATTAGTTTTAATGAAGGGATTCTTATAACCAGGTGTTGGGTTAGATGCTCTCAGAGTACTAGACATTAGATGGCATTGTCCCTTTCAAGAGAAAGTTATAATCTAGTTTTCCTTTGTTTTAAACGGTTACAATGATTTTATCTACTTTAGATGGTGCTAAGAGATATATCAGCACATTCAGACCACTGTTTCACTGTTACAAGTGAATAGTTGATTGAAAATTCTCTACCTAGCTTTCAGATACTATGGAATCATAGCATTTTAAAATAGGAGGAACTGTCATTGAGTCCAACATTTTAGTCCCAGACTTTTTTATACTCTTAAATATTAAGGGCACCAAAGAGCTTTTATTTTATGAGCTATATGTATTGATATTAACCATATTAGAAATTAAAATTGAGAAAATTTTAAAATGTATATTAATTCAATTTAAAAGAGCATATTAACATAAATAACATGCTTTTAATTTAAAAAACTTTTTTTCAAAAACAAAACTATTTCAGTAAGAAGAGAGACATTGTTTTACATTTTTGTGAATGTCTTCAATGTTTGGCTTAATACAAGATAGCTAGATTCTCATTTTTGTCTCTGAATTCAATCTGTTCCAATATCATGTAGCTAGCCTCTGGAAAATTCTACTGTACGCTCATGAAAGAATGAGAATGATAGAGGCAAATGATGTCTTAGTTTTACTATGAAAATAGTTTTGACTTCTCAGATCCCCTAAATCACACTTTGAGAACCAGTGTCTAGAGATCAGTGGTTGCCTGGACTGGAAGTGGGGCAAGGATTGACTGTTAAGGTGTGTAGGACTTTGGGGATGATGGAAATGTTTGATGTCTTGATTGTGGTAAAGATTACACAGGTGTACACATTGTCAAACCTCATCAAACGGTACACTTTAAACAGGTGCATTTTATTCCAAGCAAATTACACCTCAGTGAAGTTGATTTTTTTAAGAAGTGTTTGACCCCAAAATTGAGAAGCTATTCTTTTCTCTCACCAAAACAAATTTAACTTTGTTTTAAGACAAATCTATTTGCTCAGTTGTTTTGAAAATATTTAGAGGTGAAATATTTGTTACCTTATGAAGAGTCTTTGCCATGAAACCAAGTTAAACTGTTTCTGGTATTCATTTCAGTTGATGAGAAATCTTAAGGCAGTTTTGTAATGTAACTTTCATCTCAGAGCTGAACTTCGGAGATATTGATGATAATAATTATAAAATCTAACATTTGCTGAGCATTTTTGTAAGCCAGATATTGTCTTAAGTGCTTTATCTATATTAACTCTTTTAATCAATCCGCAGAACTGCCCTATGAGTAGATACTGTTACTGTCTCCATTTTATAGATAAAGAAATTGAAGCACAGGGAGGTTAAGTAATTTACTAAATGTCTTACAACTGGAATTTGAAACCACAGACTCTGGTTCTGGACCCCATGCTCTTAAACTATAAGTTGAATGATCAGTATTTTGATTGGTTGGGAAATTCTCTTACGATTTAAAAAGATGTCTATAAGTGCAATTTTGTGTAGATTAAGAGGTGAGTCTATGCATGTATTCCTTTTAAGGTAAAAAATATTAAAAATTAAGTAATAGCAGTATGTCGGAAAGTGGTTCTCAAATTAGCAAGTTCTCAGGGGGAAAATTAGCTAATCAATCAAGATGGTGGAGTGAGAGGGCCCAAACTAAAGAACTTTTAGAGCCTGGACAGAAGAGAACTTGAAAGCAGCAAGCAAACTGGCAAGGAGAAATGAAGTTTTGATGAACAGAGTTGAGATATCATAGCAGTGTTCATTATAACTCAGTTTTGTGGCAGCTTTCCAATAAGGAAAATTGTTGTTCCAAGGATATTTAATAAACTACAATGCTTAGCTCAATTGGGCCACAAAGATAGGCAAAAGGAACCGTTATAAAGATTTAAACAAATAAGGTTTTGGTTTGAGTGGAGGGGTTTGGAATGGAACATATATACTGTAGCCATTAATGACTGAAAGGTAGCAACGTGGTAAATAACAGATAGATAATATTGCATGACACAAAAATCTTCATGAGAAAAAGCACACCCAACCTATTTTAACATCTCAAAGGCAATTTTCCCACAAGAAATAATGTCAAATTAAGGGGTTGGGAGTGAAGGAGCAATCCTGGTGGGGTAAATAGTAAGGTAAAAAGACAGATTATTGAATAGACTTGGAGAATGGTTGGTGCATGAGATCTAGTGGACTCAAAATGCACATTCTTTGAGAATGGTGTGTGTGTTAATAATGCAAAGCACTACAAGTGTATTTTTCTTCTCACCTTTTATACTTTACTCTTCATTATTTGCTCTTTTTCTCTGCTTTAAATAAGAGAATTCTGTTTAGTTAAATAAAAATTAAAGGATTAAACTGTTTTGACACTGATGTTAAAATATAAAACTGCCCTGAAATAATTCAGACTTGACCACAGAAGGAAGTAGTTTTGACTGACTTTTTAAAAATATGTTTCCAGAACTAGTGGACATGGATCCCGGAATAGTCAACTTGGTATATTTTCCAATTCTGAAAAAATCAAGGACCCAAGACCACTTAATGACAAAGCATTCATTCAGCAGTGTATTCGACAACTCTGTGAGGTATTTTATCATTTTAAACAATCTAAGTTGTAAGTGTTCTCTTAAATAGTTTCCGTTTTTCTATTATAAAATATTTGACATTTCATGAAAAATTTTGTAGTTTCTTACAGAAAATGGTTATGCGTATAGTGTGTCCATGAAGTCCCTACAAGCTCCTTCTGTTAAAGACTTCCTAAAGATCTTCACTTTTCTTTATGGCTTCCTCTGCCCTTCGTATGAACTTCCTGACACCAAGTTTGAAGAAGAGGTTCCAAGAATCTTTAAAGATCTTGGGTTTGTATGTTATATTTCTCGTTAGGCTAGAGAGATTTTTGGAACACAGAGAAAAATCAAACTCAATAAAATTGTAAGGATTTTAGGTTAGAGAAATAGTGTATTTTTAGGTGGTCACTGTGGGCAACATGTGTACAGTAAATTGAAATGGCAAAAAAACAACTGTTTAGAGGTTATTACCAAACTACAGATAATAGATCATAAGGCCCTCAACTACTGAAGTGACAAGGAATAGATAGGATGAGCTAGATACCACAGATTTTATAAAAGCAAAAAAGACAGGATTGAAGGCCTGGTGAAAATGGGAAGATGAAGTCAGAAAGGGCTGTTGTGTAGAGTGAACAGGGAGGAATGGATTCGAGGAAGAGGAGTACATACATGTGCTTTATTTGGGGTACATTGGATTTGAGAGAACAAACCATCTTTTAGGAGAGAAGTCCAGCAAACTGGTTGTAAATCAAGTTCTGCAGCTTAGGGGATATATGTATAAAGTAATCTGCAGAGGAGAAACCAAAAAATACACAAGATCATTTGAGAGTAAGATAACTAAGAATAGGATCTCAATAAATATCTTACTTCTAAACAAGTCAAGACTTTGGTAGATACATGGAATTTTTTAATGTAACTTCTTGCTTAACTTAGCCATTATTTTTACAAAATTAACATATTAAGTTTCTCATTTTTTCTAATTTTTCATAGGTATCCTTTTGCATTATCCAAAAGCTCCATGTATACAGTAGGGGCCCCTCATACATGGCCTCACATTGTGGCAGCATTGGTTTGGCTGATAGACTGCATCAAGGTATTTGATTTCTCATTTTAAAATGTATATCTAGGAAAGTTTTTTTTTTTTCTTCAAGATAATTTCTATTTCTCTCCCAATTTTGCTTTTGCCGTTTATCTCAAAGTCTATGTCAGTTTTCATTTTTCAAGGCACATTTGATTTTAAGTTCTTCACACTGTTAATACATGATTCCAGAGGTAAGGGGAAGGAAGTACCACATTGGCTAGAAGATTATGTGATTTCATGGGGTTTTACAGCGCAAAAAAAACGATGAGTCAGTAGGAAATTATTTCCTCAATAACATTCATTTGTTTTCTTTCCCTTTTTTTAATTAAAATCCATCTTCATTGCAAAAAGTTTTGGAAAATAGAGGAAAACATATACAGAAAGTGATGTACCCATAATTTCACAACTCAGAGACAACACATTTCCTTGGGATATAGTTTTAAAGGTGCATTTCTGCTGCACAGATTATGTATGTTTTTTAAACCTTGTTACATGTTGACATATTTTCCTCGAGTTAAAAGCTCATCAACAATGTATGAGCGTACCTGTTTTCCCACACCATAGACATTATTGTTTTATTTATTTTTTATTTATTTATTTTTAAAGATTGGCACCTGAGCTAACAAGTGTTGCCAATCTTTTTTTTTTTTTCTGCTTTTTCTCCCCAAGTCCCCCAAGTACGTAGCTGTATATTTTAGTTGTGGGTCCTTCTAGTTGTGGTATGTGGGACACTGCCTCAGCATGACCTAATGAGCGGTGCCATGTCCTGACCCAGGATCTAAAAAACCCTGGGCCACCCAAGCGGAGCATGCAAACTTAACCCCTGGGCCACAGGGCTGGCCCCAAGGCATTATTGTTTTAAAATCTTTACCCATTTAGGAGGTGAAAAATAGCTTGTTTTAAAACGTACATTATTAAAGAGATTATGTGTTTTATATGGTTTGTCATTAATATTTCTTTTAACATGCTTGTGTGTGCTTTTTTGACCTATTTTATATTTCATTATTTGCTTCTGCTATTAATTTGAACCTTTATGTATTAAATTCCTTGTATATTAAGCTTATGTAATAATTGACATGACAAGCAAAAACGTAGTAGATAATTTTTTCGTATTTGAATTTTTTTGTTTTTAAACTTGAACTTTTTTCACATTTATTATAACTGCCCATTCATGTCTTTTGCCATTTTTCTTTTTGTTGATGTGCATTTTGTACATCAAAAATAATTGAATTAGGGAAATTAGCTCTTATATATATGGTACAAGTATTTTTTCCCTTTTTTTCCTTTTGTTCAGAAATGTAAATTTTTATCTAGTCTGAAGTAGTCTCTTCCTTTTATAGCTTCTGCGTTTCCAGTCCTATTTAGTGCTGGAATCCTTAAACCAATACTGTCCCCCTGACATTCTCTTGGCCATCAGCGAGGAGACATCCTGGTACACTCAGCACCACCAATTCTCAAGATAGAAGTAGAAATCCAATACCATAATTCATTAATACAACTCAAGTTTTATTGAACTTTATACATCACATTTATGTATTCAGTTTGTCTCAGTGATACCCATGGACATTGCAAAACCACCCCTCTGCTCCCGCCACCAAATACCCTTATTGTCACTAGAACGCTTTACCCTTGTTTGCCTAAGCAGCTTATGTCATTGTTATGTTTGGGAGATAGCATTTCCACAGTGATACAGGGGCTTGTGAAGTACCTGCCATGGCCTCTGTCAAGGAGAGACCTCTTGAGAGGCCTCCAAGTCCATTACATAGGTTGAAATTTCCTCTTTTCTATCTTGGTTTGCTTGAGATGGTGGAACTGAACACTATAGCAATGTGAGAATCATTGAGAGACCATGGGTTACTTCTTCTAATTATCTTTCCCACTTAACAGATACTAAAAATTTAGCCACACCTAGGATGGCATCCTTTACTCCCGGATGTTTAAAAAAAATTCTTTCACTTTTTCCCAAGTATTTTTATGGCTTCTTTGTATTATATTTAAATCTTATACCATCTACAGTTTATTTTAGCATTAAAAAAAGGAAATTTTATTTTATAAATGAATGTCTATGTGTTCTTATAGTTCACTAAATATCTTTAATAGGATTGTTCTGAATTAGTTCATAGATCTCCATTTCTTTAGGGTCAGGTATTGGAGCTTTATTAGCTTCCCTTGGTCGTGTCATGTTTATCTGACTTTTCATGATCCTTGATTCCTTATGTTGGTCTCTGTGCATTTGAGTAAGCAATCTCCTCTCCTAGACTCCACAGGGTTGCTTTGGCAGAAACAGTTCTTCCACCAGTCACCTCAGTTTGTGTTTCTGGATATGTCAGCTGGTAACATCCTTGGGCAGGTAGAGCTTGCTTATTAGAGTCTATTTTTGGGTGAGATTGCTGCCTGAGCTCTGAGGTTGGGAGTGTGAGGGGTGGTACCACTGGCTGAGAAGAGTTGGATAAGACTACTGACTTGGTTCCCTGCTCAAGCAAGGCTATAGGATGGACTCCATAGTTTCCTGGGTTCTCTACTCAGCCTTCCTAGATAATTGGGACTGAGTACTATACTCAGCAATAGGCTGAGCTATGAATTAGCTTCCCTGTGCTGGCGGAGCAGCAGAATAGCCCCAAAGCCTACATGGCTCATTGTTTGGGATCCCAAATCAGGCAAGAATGTGCACTAATTCTCTGGCCAGAAGGAGCCACCAGTTTTGCTCTGAATTTGGGGAAAAACAGGGGCTGTGCTCTCTTCTAGTGCCACTGTAAGTAGGGCTTCAGGGTGGGCTGAATAGCCTCTCCCATGCTCTCATTAGCTTCCCTGGTCAGGCAAGCTAAAAGCTGTAAAAAGAAGTGGGCAGGGCTACAACTTAGTTTCCCTGCCCAAGAAGTCCCTCCATAGATGCTCCAAGGCCGGCAAAGCTCTTGTTTGGGGATCAAATTAGGTAGAACTATGCACCAGTTTCCCTGCCTGGCAGGCCACCATCCTAGCCCTGCAGACAATAGGGCTGCCAACCAGGTTCTCCATTTAACTGCCACTCTCAGAGTTGCAGGGTAGGCTGCACAGATTCCTGGGAGCTCTGGTTAGGTTTCTTGGTCACGTCACGCTGGAGGCTGTATTCACCTTTGGACAGGGCTATAAATTAGCTTCCCTGCTGGATTAGGGTTGCAAAATAGGCCCCACAGCTTGCAAGGTTCTTGGGGAATAAAATCAGACAGAAGTGTGTGTTAAGCTCCCTGGATAATGGGGCTACCATCTTGGCTCTGCAGACAGAGAGCCTCTGGCCAGGTTCTTTGCTCAAGTACCACTGTCATCAGGGCTGCAGAGTGGGCTACTGAAATTCTTATGAGATCCAGTTAGGTTTTTTCGTTAGCAAGGTTGGAGGCTGTATTCAGTAGTGGGCAGGGCTATGGATTAGCTTCCCAGTCTGGAAGGGGATTAGCGGGGTGACAGAACAGGCTCCAAGGCTGGCAGGATTCTTACTGGGGAGCTAATCAGGCAGACCTGTGCACCAAACTCCCTGGCAGACGGGGTTACTGGCTTGGCTCTGCAGATGAGCAGACCTGCTGGCCAGGTTCTCTGCTCACATGCTGCTGAGCGAAGCAGTTTTCCAGGTGCTCCAGCCAGGCTTTCTGGTCTGGGAAGGCCAAAAGCTACACTCAGCAGTAGATGGGGCTATGAATTAGCTCTCTTGCAGAACAGGCTCCAAGGCCAACAGGCTCTTTGTTTGTAGTCTAGACTCAAGTCAACCTATGTCCCAAGTTTCCTGTCCAAATGGGGCCACTGGCTTTGCTCTGTGGACAGTCAGCTCTGCCTGCTTGGCTCTTTGCTCTAGTGTTTCTGGGCTAAGCAGCTTTTCAGGTGTTCCAGCCAGGCTTCTGGTCCGGTGGGGCTAGGAGCTTACACTCAGCAGTGGGTTGGGCTATGTATTAGTTTCCTGCCTCGGCAGAGGGGCAGACCAGGCTCCAGGGCCACCAAGGCTCTTTGTTTGAGGTCCTGAATCAGGCAGACCTGTGCCCCACCAAGTTCCCTGGTCAGACTGCACCACCATCTTGGCTCTGCAGGTGAGCAAAGCCACTGGTTATTCGAACTACTTCTTGGGCAATGCAAGTTGGAACTCGGTCTGGCAAGATCCAAGTGCTGGTTGCTGTAAGCCCCTCCACCCTCCATCACAATCTAATTCCCAGTGATCAAGCCTCAAAGATTCCTCCAAAATCCTAGAGAGGCGAGACCAGAGTATAACTCCCAGGAAGGGACCCACAATGCAGGAGGAGCTGGATGTCTACACTGGGCTCTCTTTTCCCTCTTGAGGAATCAGAGGCTCAAGGGAGCCCTCTTGGCTCAGCGCTGCCAGGCCTGGGGGAGGGGCAGTGCGGTCAGGGTGTAGCCACTCCTCTTATCCTTCTAATGTGGTCCCTCTCCGTCTCTGTGGTGCAGAGCGGTGCTTCAGCCTCAATCCCATGTTCTAGGGTTTCACTGTGGTACTTTGTCCATGAATAGTTGTTAATTGCTCTTCTTGTGAAGCAGGGCAAAGTCGGGAATGATCTATTTCACCATTTCAGAGACTTTACCCTCTTCACAGTTTTGAATTGTCACCAATATATTCTTAAACCTATTTCTCTCTTCTTTTTTCCTATCCATGCATTATGACCATTCTAATTCTTGTAGCTCTCTAATATGTTTTATCTCGTAGAGGAAGATTCTTACTACTTTTCACAATTTTCTAGCTATTCTCTCTCACTCTTTAAATTATTTTTTCAAATTCCAAAAGATATCTTGTTGTAATTTTTTTTTTACTGTTATGGCATTGAATTCATAGATATATTGCAGGGAGATTCCCGTCTTGACAATATTTAGTCTTGTCATTTGGGAAAGTGATAAATCTCTCTTTAATTCGTATCTTTTTTTCCCTCAGTAAAACTGTAGTTTTCTTCATATCCGTCCACACATTTTTATTAAGGAGATTCTGTGTGTTTTGTTTCTACAGTGCACAGGCTTTTTCCCTTTTTTTGTTTTTTATGTTTTTTTCATTTTATTTCTAACATTATTACTAAGGGAGTTTTTTTGTATTTACTACCCTTATTGAATTGCCTTATTACTACTGTTTTCAGTTGTTTTCTGTTACTACCACTGTTTTCCAGTGAAATATTTTCACTTTATCATTCAGTTAGCATATATTCAGATAGAAGATAATATTTATTATGTTGAAATTTATCCACCTGTTTCTAATTTTTATCAAAAATGATCATTGGTGGTTATCATATGCTTTTGCAGGATCTCTTGAGATTATTGTTTTCTCTTAACCTATTCATATGATATATTTGTTCCCTAATAGCCTTTATTTGTTCATTGTTTATTATTCCTTCACTCTACTCCTGAATTCAGTTTGTTAATGTTTTATAAATAAAGTGTTATTTCTTCCCTCACTCCCACTCTGCCTCCTAGCACAGAGCATTGCATATTATAGGTCCTTATTACAGTGTTTGAGTGATAGGAGTTTCACCCGAGTTACCCTTTCTCCTCTACTCAGAAGCATGAAGAGGAGGTCCAAGAGCTCCAGGTTAGCTTTTTGGTTAGTAGTCAAAGTGGCCTAGGGTCTTGCTTATCCCAGATCCCTCTGAGCCCATCCTTTTTTAGTCCTAAAGGATTTAGTTACTAAAATCAAATGATTATATTTTAAGTTTCAATAAAATAACCTCTCAAGAGACTTTCAGTCATGCAATAAGGTAAATGCTTCTAAAAATGACACTAAAAACAAATTTGACAAAACATGAAAGCGATGTGTTTTTCTCATAAACTTAATCAACTTAATATGTTGCTTGTGTACTAATTAGTTACACACTGCCATGAAAGAAAGCTCCCCTATATTTGATGATGGACAGCCTTGGGGAGAAGAAACTGAAGATGGAATTATGCATAATAAGGTACTTTACATAACCATAAACATGAGAGTTATCTTGATATTATTAACTAAATGTGTCACTATTGAAATTAATATATTCTTTTGTAGAGCCTGTCTTTTTGCTTCCTGAAAAACTTCCAAAACTGATTTTTAAAATATATCAATATATTTACTCTTGGAATTACATTGTAATTTCCTAATTAACTAGGCACAGAAATTTGAAAATGTTAACTAAGTAAAAAATGCAAGGCAATTGGAATTAAATCATAATGTGTTGTTGTTATGTATATAGATGTAACATTTCTTTTCCTCCCCCATTTTTTAGAATGAAGATATCAATAGTGGCAACATTTTTTAATATAATTCTTTGCCAATACAAAGTATAATAGATTAGGCCTTAGAATATTGCATTTTGGTTTTTTGTTTGTTAGTTTTGTTTTGGCCTTTTTAGTTAGGCATATTGCCACTTAGATCAGAGTTGCCACTCCCAAAAGTGATTGAGGTAAAAGTAAACAGATAATCTAAATTGATTCCCAAACCATAGTTTATAGGAGCTTAAACCGTGTAACTAACTCCAGTCTATTTCCTAAAATACACAAATTTATATGTCCAAATGGAGCAAACACTAACTCCAAGGAATACATTTATAATATTGAGATTAAACATTAATGTCCCCCAGCATATGTAAAAGACCAGTCACCATGCCAGGTCCCTAAAAAGAAAAACCATTTCCTGCTCTAATTCTAATCTTCACTCTTTGGAGCATTTGTCATAAAAAGAAAGTAGAAATAACTTTGGTCTCATCTTTCATTACTACCTGGGAAATAGTTCAAAGATATATCAACTGATTGGTGTGGTATCATTGCTTTTTTTTTCTTACAAAGAATAGCCATGCCACTTTCCTGCTTCAGCAATGATCCCTGCAGGAGAAGCATCTAGAAAGCCTTTGATCCTACTTTTGAGAGAATTCTCCTCCCACGTTGCAATATGTGTGCTGTACTAGATTTATTTATACCTTAGTTTTCACCCAAACACAATTACAACACCTATTAAATATTAAATTTATTGACTTTCATGCTAAAGGCTTAAACCAGTAAAAGTTAATCTTGCTATTTTAGCTTAATTATTTCAGATGACAATATATAGAGAAGCACTTTGGAAACTATAAAGTGCCATTTCTAATTAAAGAAATTTATCAAAGTATCCAACTTCACCATATTCTGAGCCTCTCTCTAGCTTTGTGGGTCCAGAAACTTAATTTTTTTTTAAAACTGCAAAATCAAAATTGACCAAGCTTAAGGAAACTGATTCACTCTTTCCAAATTTATAGGAGACTAATCTGAAGTAGAATGAACTGTATGAATTTCCCATCAGTGGTACACCTTTCCAGTTACAGGAATACTCATCCTGCCTATTAAGGATTCCCCTTCCATATCAACCAAGTAATGAGAAGGTTGCTTAGTAAGCAGAGAATCAGCACAAAGGGAATTGGTTTGTCTTGAAGGATATTTATTTCATCTAGGCTATGGAAAATTCTGGTCAGCCATCCTTACCTCCTAACAAAGTGTTCATCATCAGTGACCAAAACAACACATAACTGCAAAATACAGTGTTACTTTCTCTTGGATAAATATTAGGAATGCTAGTATTCCACTGTTTAGATCTCTCCTAACCATGCCACTTTTTAGCCTGAAGTTACAATATAATTACAGCCTTTATTAATTAGATTCCGGTTTTCACAACTAGACCTGCAGTTTACTTGGGCTTAGATGATCAACAATTTATTTAAATTTTTCATAAGGTACATTATCTCTAAAAATGATTGTTCGTGCATTCTATGTTGAATTATATTTGTTAATAAGCTTCCTTATTCGACCTTCTCACAATTCTGAAGGTATGGTTTCTTTACTTTTTACTAAAAATCACCTTTATCCAAATTTGTGTTCTTGTCATCCTCATTATTCACATTAGAAATATCATACTGAATAAGTCTGTGCAGCATAATTAACGATATACCCTAGGTTTGTGTCTTATTTATAGGAGTTCATATAACTACTTAGTATTCCTTTTATTTTTTTAATTCAAATTTAAATTTCCACTTAGAAAAGTGAAACTAAATAGAGAATCATGGCTTTGTTTTTTAAATCTTCTGAACCCAATCAGTTGTTTTTGGACTACACCATAAAATGCTACGAGAGTTTCATGACTGGTGCCGACAGCTTTGAAGAGATGAATGCAGAGTTGCAGTCGAAGCTGAGTAAGTGTTCCCATTCCTAGTGTGCTCACTTTTGGTCATTTATTTAACTGTGTTCATGGAGTTGTAGGTTATCTTACCATGCCAGTGTTTATATGAGCTACCCCCTTTAAATGCATTTAGATGCCTACTGATTTTTATCTTCCTTGTTTTTTTGGTGGAGAGAAGTAATAATTAAGCAGAAAGAATACTGGTGCTGAAGTCAGACCTGATGTATGACCCTTTACTGGCTGTGTGACCTTAACAAACTACTTAACCTGTCTTATAAAGTTTTGCAAGATTAGATGGCAGTGTGTATAAAGTATCAAACACATTACCAGGAGCACAGATGATAATCAGTGAATGTTACTCCTCTGAGGGGATAATTTCCCTGTGATATCCTTGCTTTACTATTTGAGAAATTAAAGCACCAATTAGTCAAAAGACATAAGGTCTCTTTCAAAATTTTTGGTAGAAAGTTAACGGGCCATTATATTTCCAAAGAAAGAAATTCTTTATTTCTCTACTCGGCTATAATCTAGTGACATTCACTATTTGCTGGCCAACTCTAAATGTTCCAGAGATATTATTTTACATTGTTGTTCCTTTTATTGAAATAGTCTTGTATGTAAAATGCCAGAGTGAGAGATAAAAATAGATAAATTTAAGATGTGTAAAGCTGTTCCTCCAAAGACAATGGAATCAATCAAAACAGGACAATATCACCTTGCCACTAGCACAAAAGGTGAAAGCAGTCCCTCATGTTCCCATGGGATGTACCTTCCTGAAGAGTAACCAGGATAATTTCAGCTTGTCCACATGAGAAAGGGAGCAAGGTAAATGAGGTTTTGTTTTAAAAGAGGAAAATTCATAGTGATCTAATACAGAAAGCATCTAGTGAGTTCTTTGATATTTGTTTATAATTAATTAAGCATATAAATTGCATTCAAACAATATTTATTGTATACTTGCTGTGTTCTAGCCACCATTTAGGCACTGAGGATACAGTAATGAATAAGAGATAAAGATCTCTGCCCTTATGAGCTTATATTTTATTAGAGACAATAATTAAATGAAGAGTCAAATGGTGATAAGTGCTACAGAGAAAAATAAAGCAGGATGAGGTAGAGAGTGTAGTGAAGGGAAAGATTTGCTATTTTCCAGAGGGTAAGATATCCTTCATTGACAGTGTTTTGAGCAAAGACCAGAAGGAAATGAGGGAGAGAGCAGTGGTGAAAACCTGGGAAAGAATGTTCTAGGCAGATCTGAGATCTTATGAAGTTTATGTGTTTTGTCTCCAGAGGATTTATTTAATGTAGACGCTTCCAAGCTGGAATCATTAGCAGCAAAAAACAAAGCATTGAATGAACAGATTGCAAAACTGGAACAAGAAAGAGAGAAAGAACCGGTTAGTAAATGTGCTTATCTTCAGTAGGCTTACACACTTACTTAGCTCTTTTGGACTCTTGGGTCTCCTTAGAGAATACCAGCAGTTTCTTTATCAAATTTTTTTTAAAAAGTAGGTTAGCAAAATAAGCTTCTGAAAAGTTAAAATTTTTTACACAGGACAGAACCCCCAGTGAAAACATGTTTGGTATCTCTGGAGCTTTGTTGTCCCTTGTGCTCTATCAGTCTTGGACTAATCATGTTCAGAATATGATGAAAGAGTCTTACCTGTTTACGTAAGACCAAAAAGATCTTTTGAACAAGTCCCGATGTCACACACCTCTAGGGAGCACTATTTACAAGAGGCCCTGAGTTTCGTAGTTAGTGGAAAGGGAATGGTAATGAGTGGGTTTATATAGTATATTGTATCTTAAGGGCTTTCTAAAAGTTAAATGATAATATCCAGATATCTAATTTTATGTTATGTATTATATTACTGAAGCTCCCAGTCTGTTCTGTAAAATATCAGATTTTAAATGTTTGTGCTTTTTTATTCTAGCCCTTGACTTTTTTCTATCCCGAATTGACTTTTTAGAAAGTACATCTTCTGAATTAGGTAATAACAGTAAAATCCCCTTGTAGTTCTTTTGACTTCCTCTAAAAATCAAAGGAAAACTCTAATTTACCTTTCTCTAATATTGCTGTACTTTCAAGTAAAGTATGGAATGATTATTGATGAGAATAACTAATTCAATGGTCTTTTCTTTTAAAGAATCGTCTAGAGTCATTGAGAAAACTGAAAGCTTCCTTACAAGCAGATGTTCAAAAATATCAGGCATACATGAGCAATTTGGAGTCTCATTCAGCCATTCTTGACCAGAAATTGAGTGGTCTTGATGAAGAAATTTCTAGAGTAGGTAAGTACAACTAACGCTGGAAGAGATCATTCAGAGTTGGATTGGGCCCAGAGTTGGATGGGGACCTGTGTGGGATTTATCATATAGAAGCAGCTTTGTCATCCATGTCTTTTTTCCTTTAATGGCAAATGGCTATAGCAGGCTGCCAAATTTTCAGTGCCTTCTGTATCAGCTTTCTGAGACTGCTGCTGTAACAAATTAACACAAACTTGGTTGCTTAAAACAACAGAAATTCACAGTTTGAAAGGCTAGAAGTTCGAAATCCAGCAGGGCCACACTTCACTGGAAGAGTCTGGGAGAGAATCCATTCTTTACCTCTTCTAGCTTATGGTGTCTGATGGCATTCCTGAGATTACGGCCATGTCAGTCCATTCTCTGCCTCCATCCCCACATTGCCTTCTGTTGTGTCTCTCTCTCCTCTTCTGTCTTTGTTAATTTCTCTCTGTCTCTATCTTTTTGGGGTTTTTTTTGTTTTTTGTTTTTTTTAAGATTAGCCCTGAGCTAACATCCGCCAATCCTCCTCCTTTTGCTGAGGAAGACTGGCCCTGACCTAACTTCCATGCCCATCTTCCTCTACTTTATGTGTGGGACGCCTGCCACAGCATGGCTTGCCAAGTGGTGCCATGTCCACACCCAGGATCCGAACCAGCAAACCCCAGGCTGCCGAAGCAGAACGTGCTCACTTACCTACTGCACTGCCAGGCTGGCCCCATCTGCCTCTGTCTTTTGAGAACATTTATGATGGCATTTAGAGTCCACCTAGATAATCCAGGGTAATCTCATCTCAAAATACTTAATTTAATCACATCTGCCAAAACCTCTTTTCCAAATAAGGTAACGTTTACAAACTCCAGCAATTAGGACTTCACGTCTTCGGGTGGCCATTATTCAACCTACTCTACCTTCTAAGATGTTTTCAGGCACCTGGCTTTTTGAGGCCAAGCTTACCTAAGAACATCTGCTGCCTGAATAAAATATATATTCTATTCCACCTTGTAATTAATAAGCCAGATTCTTAAATCTCTGCTGACCTCAGTCTGCTATAATTGTCTTATCCTCCGTCACTACCTCAGCAGCTTATACTGATTAAAAATAAGGTGAAAAGATGCACGTACTACAATTCTTTGAAAGCAAAGGTCCAATTAAAGAAAGGTTGTTTGTATCCTAGTGTTCCTAACATTTTCATAAACACACATCAATCTTAATCATAAAACTCTGAAAATACTGTGGCGCGTGAATTGATTGATACTTCGGTGGTGCCAAAAGGAGAGGAAACGAAGGTATCTACAAATTACATAGCCCATTGGACCACAGCTTACAGAATAAAAACTATGTGGACCTACTACACTATTTTCCCACATCTTTGCCTGCTTCAGTTTTATTCTTTTAGGATTTTAAAAGCTGTATCTTTCCCACGTAGGAGTTCTATAGATACTCCTTAGGATGTTTGATCTGACTTTTAGTCTATAGAATATTGATTATCTGTCAAGTCAAGGATAATAATTATCTGGGGTATTTGCTGAATCAGTTTATTTTTTTCCACATAACTCTGACTACGTATATTAGATTTGCTCTAAACCAATTCTTTAAATAGTTTACACTTGGCCCCTAATGTTTGTCTCCATGATGACAAGGAAGCATAGACTCATTTCCTATTATAGCAATGTTTGTAATGCAATTAAATCAATACTTTATAATATTAATACTATATCTTCCTTATTGGTATTTAATCAAGAGAGCTTTCATACTTCCTCTATGTTTCTTGTATTTTTTTCCAGTAATTGCAAATTGAGTAGGTGAGAGAAAATACTTCAGCAATCATTTGCTAGTCCAGAGCAATTTAGTTTGATTATTAGATAACTGTTAATAACAATAATTAGATAACTGTTAAACTAAGATATTTTTATTCTGAGTATTTTAACTTTCTTGATTGTTTGAAGCCCTTCATAGCCAAGAGTGAATGAGACGTTTGAACTCTCTAGATATTGTACATTGTGAATTTTTTGTGCAGATTCCTGTAATAAATGTATAAAATTTTACTTAAACCAACAGTTAATTTATTTTTATTTTGAGCTCAGGTGGGAGTTTCCCAACTACACTGCTACGAATAGGTTATGACAAAGCCAAAATCTTGATCCTCTCAGCTTTTGGGATGATTCTCTTGGCCCCTTTGGTCAGCCATTAAAAATACTGTCATATTCTTTTAAGCTATGAGTCACAAAAGGTTGGAAAACACTATTCTATATAACCCCAAATATTTTAAATTTGATAGCTTTTCTTCAGTCTGCAGGTCCTTGGCTGATCATTTGCTGTTTGTATGTACCATTTTCTCTTGGTCATTCTTGATTACAAATTTTGGTAAATAGACAAAGCAAGAACCTAACCATTATGGTTGCTTAATATCTGATGAAACCACTGAAAATGTCAATGAAATAAGAATAAACTGATGTGTTTTAGTATAAATTTTTTTTTTTTAAGATTTTATTTTTTTCCTTTTTCTCCCCAAAGCCCCCCAGTACATAGTTGTATATTCTTCGTTCTGGGTCCTTCTAGTTGTGGCATGTGGGACGCTGCCTCAGCGTGGTTTGATGAGTGGTGCCATGTCCGCGCCCAGGATTTGAACCAACGAAACACTGGGCCGCCTGCAGCGGAGCGCACGAACTTAACCACTCGGCCACAGGGCCAGCCCCTAAATATTTTTATGTTTATGAAAAACTTGTGGGTTTTCTGACTTATTGCAGAGACTCATGCAGGAGTATTAAATGCATTTGAACTGAACATTCACAGACTATCCCTTGAAAGTGTAACAATTCTTAATCATAATCAATATGTGTGGGACCATATTTTTTTCATGTAGCACTTTCTGAAAACCATAGCAAGCCAAAAAAGAAATAAGGTTCTAAACATAAAACTTTTAATTGTATCATCTTTCAAGAATGTTATCAACAAGGTGGAATCAAACAGGATTATCTTAAAAAAGAAGAGAAAAATACACATGTACATAACTTAGAAATTCAGACATCTTAATCAACCCTGTTAAATAATGGCATCAATTTCTTTGTAGGAATTGAAGGAACTTAACAAATTTGTTTTTTTTCAATGCAGAAATAGAGTGTGAAACAATGAAACAGGAGAATACTCGACTACAAAATATTGTTGATAATCAGAAGTACTCAGTTGCAGACATTGAGAGAATAAATCATGAAAGAAATGAATTGCAGCAGACCATTAATAAATTAACCAAGGACCTGGAGGCTGAACAACAACAGTTGTGGAATGAGGAGCTAAAATATGCCAGAGGCAAAGAGGCGGTATGTCATACTATTTCCAGAGCGGCAGCTCGTCAGAGCTGACCTTTGTAGAGGTCTGTCCCAGTTAGGAGAGGCTGAGTGGGTGGAATAAATTGGCTAAGGAGATACAATTTTTTAACATTGACGTTCTACTGAAACAAACTCATCCCTTTATGTCAATTAAGTAACACCCCAATTTCTCTCAATCAGATTTTAGGTGGCCTGTGTTTTCTAACAGTGAGCTTATAAATAAGCAAAAATATCTCTAAGGCCATGAAAATAACTTTCATAAATCCTGTGCCGTTTATTCTAGAAGAGGATATGTGTCACCTCTTCACTTACCTATTCACTACTCAAACACTTACTTAACATCTGCTGTGTGCCCATTGCCATGCTGGGCATAGAGGAAATAAAGATAAAAAGGCATAGACTCTCCCCTCAGGAAACTTCCAATCTAGTTGATATTTTTCTACCGTGAGATCAGACCTCTAATAGATGTTTGCACAGGGTACCAGATTTAGTGTGCATGGTGTGGGGAGATGGATGAGGTGGTTTTTAGAAAGGCTTGCTTGAAGAGATAACACCTGAACTGAATTGAGAAGAGTTAACATGGCAAGGGTAGGGGAGTCAGCAAACAAAGGAATATATGGGAAAGCTCAGAGAGAAAATAGCATGGTACACTCTAATATAAGCTTTTCAAATGGCTGGAGCTTAATAGCAAGGGATGGGGGCACATGGCAAAAGACAAGACTCAAGAGATAAGCATAGACCAGATGATGAAGATCATTTTCATGTTTAGATGTTTAGACTTTATCCTGAAACTTCCAAGAAGCCATTAAAATTTTTAAACAGATATGATCACATTTCAGAGAAATCTCACATTTGGTAATGTGAAAAATGGGTTGGAAGGGAGCAAAACCGTCAGTTAAGGATCTGTGGCAGTGATGTGGTAGAAATTACAAGCTGAATTTAGATAATGCTAGTGGAGATTCAAAGACATGAGTGGGTTCTGGCTACTTAGGAGGCTGAGCGAATAAGGCTTGATAAAAGAGGGGAGCAGTCAGTGTCTGGTGTGGGCCGTGGGGGAAGCAGTAGTAGCACACAGGAATAGAAGAGAAGGAGAAGTTGCCTGTCAGAAATGGGGATAGTATGCTGGATCTGTTGTGTCCAGGGGGCATCCAAGTGAAAATAACTAATAGACCATTGTTATGTGGGGCTGGACCTCAGTATAACATATCTGGGTTTGTAATACAGAGTTGGTAAAAATCAGTATATATTGTGATTGATATATTACAAGGCACAAGTATAGGTGAATTCACCAGGGAAGAATGCATAGGGGGAAGATAGAACTCTGAGAACACCAACATCTTGGAGTTGAGGCCTTGAAGAGAAGCCTAAAAGGAACCTGAGGACTAGCCAGAGAGATCAAGAGAATAGAAGCTAAGAGAGGGAAGAGTCAAGAAGGAATAAGCAGTGTCAAGTGCAGTAAAGGATTAAAAAGTTTCTGTCAGGGATTAAAAAGTTTCTGTCAGATTCAGTAACAGCAGTCACTAGTGACTGCATCAGAACCAAATTATTTGACTTCATTTTCATTTTTAACCAACGTTGTTGAGAAAGTGGGCTTATTGACCACATGAACTTCTAGATAATTAAAGTTTATCCTTATTTTTGTTGGCAGTCCTTTATAAATGCTCTGTGTGTCTGCCTTATTTAGCTATACGTTAATTACTCTTACTTTTCAATGTCGCTCTCGTTAGACGTGAACTTTTTCTTAGTGCTTCGGCATAATCATGGACATGACGTCGTGTATTCTAAAACAATGTAATAAGTTAACAGGCTGTCTAAGAACATTTTTCCCTTCAAATAGTTCCAACAATTATCTTTTCTGCTATTACATTATTTGCATTCCTAAGAAAATTTATGTAAGTTAAGACTTTCTTTTTTTAAGAAAAGGTAAGAAAGTATGTCATTCAAAAGGCTTTTTTTTTAATGGAGAAAAGCTGACTGGAGAGTTTCCAAATTAAATTTTGGTTTGAAGTTCTTCACCCTAGTATTTTCAGTTAGAATGTTTGTTCATTGGTAAGTGTAGTTCTGAAATTTAAACCTCACTGAGAAAAATTTAGTCTCTATCTTTTGCTCCAAAAGTAATGGGGTATTTTTGTCCTATTATTGCCAGTACTTTCCTTAGTACAGTTAAAATAAAAACAGTAGTTCAAACAAAGCAGTTGTGTTTGCCTAAGAGGGCAATACTGGTTTTTCATCCTGGTCACATTATAAAATACATTATAGGCATGGTGCAAATAGTTTCTTAATCATTCAAGTTTTAACTTTTTTGCATTTTTAAAAGTCTGTATTTTACACACCTGAATATGTAATTGTTAATATGGAATAGACAGTTCAGTATGAGCAGTAAGCATTACCCCCTTTTATGACCCTGTTTCACCATATTTTTGCTTTGCCTTAACATCTGTACTGCCTTATCCTCCTGATCCTCTAGGTAATCTCTCTCCCTGTGTATTAAGGAGAAAAATATACACTTATAAGAAATAGCCTGTGGTGATGATCCCAAAAGACTTTGAACCTAGAATTTGGTAAACCTATTTCAGCCCTGGACTTGCCTCCACACACCAATGTGACCTCAACATGTCATCTAACCTCTAATAGCCTCAGTTTCCTTATTTATAAAATGAAGTGTGGTTAGACTAGATCCGTGAACCCAAAATAAGTTATTTCAACAGATGTTAATGACTATATTTTCTCTCTCAAGCACAGTGTGGGAAAGGGGAAATTATGAATCTCTAGACTAGGTAAACTCTGAGTTTACCTGAAGTTAGCTGTATGAATGCTATTTTTGATTGGGAGGATCAAGCTGAAAGAAGAAGATTATCTGGGAAGTAGGTAAGCAGTAGCTAATGAGGGGCCAGAGGAGGGCCATGGGCAGTGAGGAGAAAGCCTTAGAGCACTGTGTAAGAGAGTATTAAAGAATGGTAGCAGAATGCAAAAGTTCAACAGAAGCATTTCATTCATCATCTTTTCTGGACTAATTTTTATTCCACACGCCACCTCTGACTGGTAACCTTCTGGAGCTCTATCTTGAGGTAGACATTGAGACTACATCTGCACTCATCATGAAAGAGTGTGATATGTTTTCACTGTCTAAAATGGTTGTGGGAAGGGAAAATGTGCCACATATTTGCTCTCCCGGCAGTTTGGTGTGATAAAGTGCGTGGGTTTGTGAAAGCTGTTTTCATTAGGTAAATAAAATGCTAGAGAAGAACAGAAGAAACTACCCCAAGACACTTTAGTGTAACAACAAATAGACCTACATACCTTTATAGTCCCTAGAGAGCTACTTTATTACAAATTATAGTGGTCGAAATGATTTCCTGATTCACTAATAAAAAAATCTTTAATATATAAGTAGTACTGCTTTTGAGAACTGATAAATTTTTGGAAATTGCAAATTATCTAAGCAAGTTCTGATGGGTGCTGTTGCCACTGCCTTCTTTCACTCAAAGTATTCCTTGTTAGGGATAAGTAGCAGCAGTGAGGAACCAAGTGTATTAAATAGAGGAAGCAGGGTGGAAATACATTGCTTAAACTCTGCAAATTCTTCTATTTAATCAAATATTGAATATCTACTATTATAGGTGCTGGGGATGCAGCTGCTTTCATGGCCTTTACATTCAAGTAGTGGATTAAACAAATAAATAATATATGTCAGGGAGTAATAAGTGCAATGAAGAAAAATAAAGTAAGAGGATAGAGAAATTGAGGGGGCCATATGGAAAGCCTTTCTGATGCTGTAATTTGAACAGAGCCTTGAAAGAAGGAAGGAGACCAGGAAATGTTGAATATGTTGCTAAAATATTTTTATCAAAGCAGTTCAAATAACATTTTGAGACTTAAATGATTACATTTCACTTATTTTAGGTAAGTGAAATGTTTTGTTCATTGACAGAACTAAGTTTTGTTGGTGTTTGTTTCATAATTTCTCTGACACTTTAAAAAGTGAGTTTTAGTTAATACCTAAATATGGACTCTTATTCTAAACCATTTGTCAGATAATGGAAGAACAGTAGTATATTGCTTACTAATTAATTATAGTCTTAAAATTATCTTACAAATTTAGTGAGTAAAATCTTTCATTCTTTGTATTTTAAGACTGCCACCCTTACTACTAAAAAATACTAAATTACTAAACTACCAAAACATAGACACAATATAATGTTTGTGTAAAATTGCAGAAATGCTCATTGAAAATCATATGGAATGGGGCTGTTTGAATTTTTTTAACATTTCTTTTTCTCTTCTCTTCTTACAGATTGAAACACAATTAGCAGAGTATCACAAATTGGCTAGAAAATTAAAACTTATTCCTAAGGGTGCTGAGAATTCCAAAGGTTATGACTTTGAAATTAAGTTTAATCCTGAAGCTGGAGCCAACTGCCTTGTCAAATACCGAGCTCAAGTTTATGTAAGTAATCACGAATATTTCAGAAGGTTTATAAATGGTGTGATGGATGTCTGGTTCATATACTTGTAAGTAAGAGTTTAAATTGTAGCATGTCCGTAATTCAGGACTAAACATAGAAATACAACACTGAAACTTTTTATCTCCTTTCTTCTTGGTAGTAGAAATCTCTCTATTGTACCTTATTCTTTAAATTACAAAGCCTTTTATTCCTCTCTACCTAACTTTATTCGACTATCCAGTAAAAAAATTGATTACATATAAAATAGACACCAGGATTATAAAGACAACAATGACCTGACCTTTGCTGTCAAGTTGCTACCGGTCCCCTCAGGGGAGAAAAACATAAATAAATAAATGCTATGTGCATGCTTTATTAGAACATTTTCCAAGGTGTGGTTACAAGATCAATTCTTTCCAGAACTGAGAGAAAAGTGTCCACAGAGATGGTGAACCTGGGACAGAATCTCAAAAGATGAAGTATTTGCGGGGGTGGTCTGTGGAAAAGAGTCAGGCACAAGGACACACATGAAGGCGTGAAATATAATGGGGCATTTAGTAACACTAGCAGTCAATGATGAGAAATCTACACTAATTTTTAGATATGGTCAAGAATGTAATTTGGGGAGGAAAATTTTTAAATTGCTCTTTTGCAACTTCTTATTCACAGATTTTAGTGTTTTAGTGGCTCCCCAGAAATGTCAGTTTTCAAAATACTGAGTTTTTGAATGGAAGAATGTCAATTTAAGTCTAAAGCTGTGCATTTTTCCCTTGAGAATGATTCATCCATTCAATAAATTATTTATTGAGTACATACAATATCCCATACCAGCTGTGCGCTCGAGATAAAATACCCAGAACGATATGGTCCCAACTTTCCCAAAGATTACAATTTATTAGTGGACAGACTTTGATTAAATAAAGTTAGACTCATTTTCAATATTAAAAAAATGCATTCAGTAAACAGTTAGTCTTTTACTGAATTGTTTCTCTAACAGTAGCTAGCTGGGAAGGCAGGTAGATGGATGGGCAGGCAGGCAGGCAGATAGAGTTTGCTCACAACTATTTTAAATAGTTTGACATGACTGGTGCGAGGAAATAATTACCTAATCCAAATCACTATAGGAAAGATTACCCAGTGCAAAAAGAATACATATGCTCAGAAAATAAGGAAATTTTTTCTTTGATATTTGGAAATAGTTTTACGTAATAATAGAACAATAAAACTAGAAATATCATTAAGAAGGTGCAACCCCAACTGTTATAAGTCGTATTTGGAAGAAGTTCTTAAAGAGATTAAAGAAGCCATTGCATCTTTCAAAAAAAGAGCAGCCAAAATTAAAACTCAGCAATAACTTCCAAAGACCTACTGAAAGCATAGTAATATACAGGGTTTCCTTTTGGAGTGATGAAAGTGTTTTGGAACTAGAGGTGATGATTACACAATGTTGTGAATGTGCTAAATACCACTGAATTGTACACTTTAAAACAGTTAATTTTAAGTTAAATTCATTTTAACTTAATTATTTCAGTTTAACTCATTTTAAAGTATGTTTCACCTCATTAAAAAAAATAGTATAAAGCAATGAAGTACTGTGTTGAAATAAAATCAGTAGAATAGAGGGTAAACATAAGAAATACAAGCGGCTAAGAGCTTCCAGGTTGGTAAACACATGAGATACAGGGAAAACGGCATGCCCAGAGAGCATGGAAGCTCTGCACCCCTTCCCAAATTTCTTGCCCTATGCACCTCTTCCATCTGGCTGTTCCTAAGTTATGCCCTTATTTAAATAAACTGATAAACATTTGTCTCTTCTGGCCCCCCACCTTGCTTTATTCATGGAACAACGCACCCCAGCAATCTCTCTGCAGTAGTGTGTCAAGATCTTCCTCATTCCTTGTGTAGCCTCAGAGTCCTCCATTGTATGGCTTATTCAACCAGTCCCTGTTGATGGACATATGCCATGTTTCATGTCTTTTGTTACTACAATAGAGTTAAAATGAATAGCAAAAAGAAGAAGAAATACAAACAGATAATTTTAAGAGTAAACAGTTGAAAAGGACTAAAAGAAAAATGATGCATCTGGAAAACATAGCATAAAAATACAATCTACATATAAATTGTTTTTGAGAAAGATACTACATTAAACTAAGTGTACTTATAAAATGTTTAAATAATAGCAGTGAATTTCCAGAATAGATAAGGAAATCTAGAATTTTGCAGGTATTCAAAACCAGAAGGAAGTTACACACTGTAGTTATAAAAATTGCATTCAATATTAGTTTTATTTTCTTATTGATGGTGTATTAATTTAGATTAAAAACATCATGGCTTCACTTTTTTTCTCCAAAAGTGGTTCCTCCTATCATGAAGCATGATAGAAATTTTGTAATTACATGTGTCATGTAACCCACATTCCTGTGTATTTTATAGGTACCACTCAAGGAACTCCTGAATGAAACTGAAGAAGAAATTAATAAAGCTTTAAATAAAAAAATGGGGCTAGAGGATACCCTAGAACAAGTAAGTAACAAAATGTAGAGTCACTAAAAGCAAAAATAAGATTTTTAAAACTTAAAATTAGGGCCAGCCCTGGTGGCCTAGTCGTTAAGTTCGGCGCACTCCACTTCAGTGGCCTGGGTTCGGGGCCTGGGCACAGACCTATACCGCTTGTCTGTCAGTGGCCATGCTATGTTGGTGGCTCACGTACAAAAAGAGGAAGATTGGCAGTGGATGTTAGCTCAGGGCAAATCTTTCTCAGCAAAAAAAGGAAAAAAACTTGAATGTGATTTGTGATTTCTGATTGCTAAGAAATGAATTTTTAATAAAATATGAAAAATGAGAGTTGATTATACCCTTGACTTAGAAGCATTTGAAGTAATTTTTTAAGTAACTTAAATATCCTAGGCTTCACATATCATTGATGACAAAGAGATATGAAACTGAGTACATTTCCCTTTTCTTTTAATGGAGAATTGCCTCTAACTTGAGATAATTTAATAATAGTCTTTTTTATACTAAAAGGGATTTGAGGTAGCTACTTTAAAGTAGGTATGTATCATTTGGGGTTAGAGACTAACTAGCTTTGATAGATAAGGAGATTTTTGTTCACCAAGTTTTTCATTCTGAACCATGGAATTCAGGAGAACTCAAATTTAAATGCCTCTAGAACTCTATTTCCAAAAGTAGTGTACAGAAAGTTCCTGCTTCTGAAATACTTGAAACATAACGTCACCAATATCCCTGAGAGAGAACACTACTACTGTATTCAGTAACCTTCAGAGTAAACATTGTTATAGTAGATGAAGAAAAGTTAAGAAGCTATTTCTCAGATGCAAACAAAAGGCATTGTTTACATAACACCAAACAATTAAAGGAAACCCTAGTTAATTGAACTCTTCAAGAACTATTGTGTTCTTCCTAACAGATTTCAAGATACAGTAGTCCCCTCTTACCCATAGGAGATTCATTCCAAGACCCCCATCAGATGTCTGAAACCGGATATTACTGAACTCTATATGTGTTCTTTCCTATACATACCTGTGATAAAGTTTAATTTATAAATTAGGCACAGTAAGAGACTAACAACAGTAACTAATAATGGAACAGAACAATTATAACAATATACTGTAATAAAAGTTATTATGGGTCTTAGCAACCCCAGCATACAATTTTTTTTTTTTTTTCTTAGCAAGTTGAGAACTTTCACCATTTCTCTTAAAGGAAGCACTTTATGGCTTCTTAGGCATAGTCAAATTACCGGCATCACTACTCTCACACTTTGGGGACCTTACTAAGTAAAATAAGAGTTATTTGAACACAAGCACTGTGATACTGCAACAGTCAATCCAGTAGCCAAGACAGCTACTAAGTGACTGACTGGCGGGCAGAGTATACAGTGTGGATACACTGGACAAAGGGATGGTACACATTCCAGGTGGGACTGGGTTGAGTGGCGCAAGATTTCATCACGCTACTCAGAATAGTATGCAATTAAAAACTTACGAATTGTTTATTTCTGGAATTTTCCATTTATTATTTTTGAACCCCAGTTGACCACAGATAACTGAAACTGGGGAAAGTAAAACCACAGGGAGAGGGGACTACTGTATTTTGGTAAGCTCACAGTGTTGGCATTTTGAAGAATACGTTCGAGGGCCACAAGACTAGAGACCCACAAATAAGAGATTTAACAATATCCTAAGCAGTCAATGGTAAGGACCCAAACCAAGGCTATTGAAGTAAAGATGGAGAAAAGAGGTTTAAGGATTGAAACAACATAATTTAGTGGTCCATTTGGATGTGAAAGTTAAGGAAAAGAGAGAAATTAAGAATGTCCAGTATCCACGTTTGGTATGTGGTATTAAAGGAAAATTGTTCATGACACTTGTTAAAGGCAGTAAGGCAGACTTTATTCAAGGGGGGCTACTACAATGGAGTTTTGTAATAGTTGAGAGAAATTGGGCTTAACTATAAATACAACAAAGAAAAATGAGAATTTATAGCCAAGAAGCAGGATGGGGATCAGTGGATGGAAAATTACTGAGAGCAAACATCAGGGATAAGGGGGGATTCTGGCTAAACTAACATAACAGAGTTCTTGCTGAAGGAGGCCAAGGTGGTCAGACATCAGCTGGGGGTTGGTGGAGGATGAGGAACTTGATCAGATATTGAAGATGGGGGATTCTGCTTAAACTGACTTAGCAGGATTCTTGCTAAAATTGGACAATACAGAGACAAACACGGAAGCCCAAAAGTCAGCCTAGTTAAGAAGAGCGTTCAGGAGAGCCTGAGTAGTTTGGTCAACAAGAGAGTCTTTGTCAGTGGCGATGTTCTAGAACCTTGATAAGGAATACAAGAGAATGGTCTAGAAGAGAGAATTCCAGAGTGGGATATGCTGAATTTCAAGTCTCTGGGACGTCTACTGGAGAATGTCCAGTAGACAGTTGGAGTTTGGAAATATACAGATATACATGGATATTTCTTACCATGCAGGTAATTAAAGCCAAGAGATCGCCCAGGTGTGAGAGTGAGAGAGAGCTCTCCCAAGTGAGCAAATGAGAATATAGCCAAGATCAGAATCCTGGGAGAACACTGATATCCAAAGTACAAGCAGAGAAAGAGAAGCCCATAAGGAAGAGTTAGAAGGAACTCCCAAGACTTAAAGAGAAAACCAGGAGTTTCCATGGTCTTAGAAACCAAGGAAGGGGATTTCAGAAGGGAGGGATTGGCAACTAGAAATGTTACCCAGATGACAAATAAAATTAAGGCTGGAAGGTACTCATTGACTTTAACAAGTAAGATGTTACTGGTGACATTTGCAAAAGCAATTTTATGACGCAGAGGAGCCAGAAGGCATATCACTGTGGATTGAAGTTTGAAGGGTAGAAGAGGAAGATACTACGCTATGAATAGGCTGCTCTTCGTGGACTACTACACATTAGACTGTTACACGTGTTTGAGTCTAAGGAAAAGAGGAGATGGAACAGTAGTTAGAAAGTGGTATATGGGAAAAGTTTCTATCTTTTGTGGTTTTGCTTTGGGGTTTTTTTTTTTTTATCAGGGAGAGGCTTTGGTTTTAAAGACAAGAGAGTGAGTTCAAGGGAAAGAGGGAAAAGTTAGGAGCAAAAGGGATTGATGGATTTGAATGTGATGGGTGAAGAAATATGAAGGCACGAGATCCAGAGAATTGCTGGAGGGGTACTTCTCTTTGTGAGGAAAGTGGGTGCCCTGCATCCTGATACTGACTGGAAGGAATGAGGAAAGATCTCTTACAAATATGTCGGTTGTGTCGCAACAGGAGAAAATCCTCTTTCTTCTCTTCTTGAGTTCTTATAGCTGAACTAGTAATAAAACTGACACAAGGCCAGATTAACAGGAGAAAACCCCAGTTTAAAACGTATGTATTGGAGATCATAAAGAAGTGATGCTCAGAGAGTGAACAAAGTAGGCAGTATATATATCTTTTATGCAAAGAAAGAGTAAATTTGTGAAGAATTGACAGAACAAAGAAACTTAAGTTCGGGGTATGAAATTAGGAATTTAAGCAGAGTTTAGGTTTGAGGTAGTAAATTAGCAAGGTTGGTTTATGCAGGTTTCTCGGCCCTGAGTCACCTAGCTCTGGTGATAAGGATGCAGGGAGAGCGCCTTTCACAGGGGAGGTTTCTTTCCTGCTTCATGGGGCACAGCGACAGGAGGGTCAGAATGCCCTTTCTGCATTCTAAGGTATCTCATCTCAGGTAACTTTAGTTCAAAATAATATGTTATTGTGGGATATTTTGAATTAGCCTGCGCTGGGCTCCAACAGTTGGTCAGAGGCGAGAAGTGATGGAATTCCAGTCTAGTGGCTTCTGTCTTCTTAATGATAGAAGGAAAAAAATCATCTAATTAAAGTAATTAATGATATCTTCTTTGCTTATAAGCATCTTGGGAGCTCTTTATTGAATGAATGGATGAAAAAGATACTGGAGGAAGTATGCCAAATATTAATAGTGATTCCTTTGGGCTGCAGAATTATTGGTGATTGTTGTTTTCTTTAATTTTTCCCCTATTTACCACAATGGAAATGTGTATTTTTGTAATCAGGGGAAACTTTAATTAATTGATGAAACTTTAGTAAAGCTGACGTGGAAGGTAGAAGCTGCTCAGAGGTAAGTAAACATAATTTTGACAAACCGTGAGGGCCTGATGGAAGTTCCGGTTATTTGGGTGTCCATTGGTCTTATTGCAGATGAATTTAATGAAACAACTTGTTTAACTTAGTAGTTACTTCAGAAGTAACATATCGTTATATTGGAAGCAAAGTTTATAGCTTCAATGACTCTAGTCTTTAAAATAATTTGACAGGCAGGTGGTAGAGAAAAAGTCCTTGGAGTTAGAACATCTGGTTTTGAGTTCTGGGCATATGCTAGCGGCGTGATCCTGAGTAAATAGCATTCTTTCCAACCTACTCCTCTTGCTTGTAAAATAGGAAAGGAACATCCCTTACAAGGGACTTTTTATGATTAAATAAGAAGTATATGCAAATTTCTTTAATAAATGTAATCATTTTACCATTCTCTTTTGCCAAATAACATTAGCTTTACTAAATTTTTCTCAAAACATATATATATATTTTTTTTTAATTTCACGTAAGTGTAGAATATCCTTTTAAAGAAAGATATCGGCTTATTGATACATTTTAACTATTTTCTGTTTCCTGCAGGAAATATATTCCTCTTGGTATAGCTGAAAAACATGGTATTAATTACTGGTATCAACTGCTATCAGCACTTGTCAACAGGAAATGAACTTTAGAAACACTTTTTTTCTTCAGTTTTGGTTTCAACATATCTTAAAGCTCAAGCTTTAACAAGATTAAATGTGCTTATTTTATTACTCTTTGGAAGAACGCATTGAGTGTAACCAGTTAGCAAACATTATCCAATAAAATCAGTATGAATAGTTCTGTTTAGCATCCCAGAAAGTGAACACACAAATGGAAAGCTAGATAACCAACTAAAGTCTAAGTAAAGCTAGACTTCAAAATAGAAAGCAAAAACAATTTATGTTTATTAATAAATATAAAACTATTAATAGTATCTGTAATATTTAAATAATATTTAATAATAATAATATATATAAGAGCTTAAAAAGCACTCCCACAGCTACTAGCGGAAAAACGGATTTTGGTATCCTTGTTTTACTGAGAATTAAGCCAGACTTGATTCTTAACTAATGCCCTACTATACCACTCTGCATTTAAACATTATACATTAAAAAAACATGTTTCCTTGAGATTAACTCCTCTTAGGGAGATAATAAATGTCTTGGACAAATGATAGGTGAGAGTCCAAAAGGATCACAAGAAATACAATAGTTCAGTTAGTTGATTGATAATATAAAAGTTCTTTATTAAAAATTTTTTGATGTACAGTTATGATTTCTAAACCAAAGTTTTATTCCTCAAGTTAAATACAATGATAACTGAAAGCAGGAGAAGTGTAAGATCTCTGAAAGAAGAAGTTCAAAAGCTGGATGATCTTTACCAACAAAAAGTTAAGGTAAGAACTTTGCCACCGTTTGTATAGGTTAGCGAAAGCTGTCATAAATTGATTGACTAGGCATCTGTTCTGACATCGAACTGAAATTTTTAAACTATATCTTACAACTTGTGTTTTAGTTTAGTTTCTCTTCCAAAGTTTATTGTAAGGAGTTATTTTATTTTGTTCTTTTAAAGAACTTTTTTCTGGAATTGGGCTATTTCACCACAGTGCGTGTTTTCTGTCCCATTGATATTTTATGCTTGCACATGTGATTCAGTATCCTTGGAAGACCAAAACTTGTTGTAAACGTAATCTCTTCCACCTTTTAATAGAGATTTAGTATTAAGTACTCCTAAAGGTTGAACCCCAATAAGGCCTTTTAATACACGTGATTGCCCATAGTCATTGCAAACTGACTATCCTGGCCAAATTCCAAAGACCACTTACATGAAATCTAGAATATGGGAGCCAGCCCAGTGACACAGGGGTTAAGTTTGCATGTTCCACTTTGGCGGCCCAGGGTTCACTGGTTCAGATTCCGGGTGTGGACCTACACACCACTTGGGAAGCCGTGTTGTGGCAGGCGTCCCACATATAAAGTAGAGGAAGATGGGCATGGATGTTAGCTCAGGGCCAGTCCTTCCTCAGCAAAAAAAGAGGAGGATTGGCAGCAGATGTTAGCTCAGGGCTAATCTGCCTCAAAAAAAAAAAATCTAGAATATGGGTAAAATAATTGGATTCATTCCCCACCACCTCTACCCCACCTTCTGGCCAGCATTTTTCTTAGGGAAGTACTCAGATGACTGTGCATTGCCACTTATACAATTTATATGAAACTTTAAACCACACCAAAATTTTTTACATAGTTACACGAACCAACTATCAGAAATTAAAAACTTTTCTCTTGACCCATATTGTGTTTAGGACCTATACATTTTTTTAAGCAGTGTGAAATTTTTAGAAAATACACCACAATAATATGATCTACATCTGAAATATGAGGCATTTGGTAATCATTTTGATTTTTCGTATGTCCTCCATGACAATACACTTTAAGTTTATTCTCTAAAGCACTTAAGTGAAAGACTATCATATTTCATTTTGAGGAACCTAAGAAGTGATGAATTTGGGCTACTTTGCCTGTACATAGTTAATGCATATGTGAAATAATGGTAATATGAAAGGCATCCACATTTTGACCTATATAAAAGGCTTCTTTTATGCTCATGGAAAAAAATTAAATCAGGGTATCATAAAATTTCCTACAGTACAGACTTGAAAATACTGCTGAATGAATTCTCCACAGGCTTATTGAAAAGGTCACATTTATGTTTACAGTATAAAATTCCCAAGGGAGCAGTGTAAAGTCTCTTACATGTAAAGGATTAATCATCCTGAGAATACAGATGATGATGCAACCTGATTTTTTATAAATGCTTTACATAAATTTTTTAAATCTACCTGGAATATATAGAATGTGAATATGAAAAAATCATAACTGTGACTTTATCCTGCTAGGAAGCTGAGGAAGAGGACAAAAAATGTGCCAATGAGCTGGAATCCTTGGAGAAACACAAGCACCTGCTGGAAAGTGCTGTTAACGAGGGCCTCAGTGAAGCTATGAATGAATTAGATGCTATTCAGCGGGAGTAAGTTCATCTCGCCAAGATTTATTTTTATTTTCAGATTAATTATTTAACATTTCTATAAAACTAGATTATGTTTATTTGCTTTAATTTATATTATAGAGCTATTTAGGGGAGAGGGAGTGGTGAATATAACTTAAGCAGAACAGCTTATAATTTGAGATACTTTGCCTAGAAAAATGCATTCCGCTACCATTATGGCTATTGTCCCCTAAGGAATCATTCATTTTTAGATCTATTTAATAAATGACTTTGAATCCCTGAAAACAACATAAAATTCCAAATCAGTTCAAATAACTGGCTATTTGTTAGTAAATTCTAACAAAATTCCACTAAGTGTTAATAAACTCCACTGAGTTCATATTTTTAAGATACATTTTCTAGAAATTATGTATATTATTTAGTAAACTATAATTATGCTATAAATTATACAGTCTCCTATAACACAATCTGTGCCTTCGTAATAATCACAACACCATGCAAAATCATGCAATAAAAATCAGAGGACTGAAGCACAACACTCAGAAACTCTGTCAGTGACACACACAAACAAAAGGTGGGAGCCTAATATAAATCTTAGCACAATTGTACACATGTTAAATGATTAAGAAATACATAAATGCTATAATAAATATGACACTTTACCTACAAAAGACCTGAAGTTTGCCAGGGGGAGTGGGCATTCAAAGGGTTGCAGCTTGTGAATTATTGAGAAGCGGTGGAAGGAGGGTTATCTGAATCAGATGGGAAGTTGTCACACCAGATGTGGATGCACGTGGCTCCATCACACTGGCAATGAACTGAGGGAGCTGGTGCACTTTTGAGGTATGTGCATACATATTTTGTATTTTGTGTATTCCTTTGCATCTGGATTCAGATGAGTGCAGTTTTTGGCATTCACATAGTGTTTCTCAAGGAGGAAATAGGCTTAAGCAGATGCAGAATTTGCATTATGCTCCAATTTCTACCTAGTATATCAATCCAGTTGGAAAAAATACACACTGCCAAACAAGCATTATAGCAGAACTGACTGTATTTTACGTAACATTTCTTAGAAGTTCTTCATTATTAAATTATACATTGTCAAGTTTTTCCTTTTGGTTTCCCTTTTAATTTTAAAACTCACATAGGAAAAATTTTAGCCACACTGTGTAATATTAAAATATACTTTTTTTTAAGTCTTAGGTGGCCCTCAAATAAAAAAACCTTACTTTGTGGTTGGAAGTACAACTCTTAAAAAAAAACTCACACCTCTTCATTTCCTTAGTTGTAACCTAGGGATGAAAAACTCACTTGAAAGGTTTTTTGGCTTGCCTTTTTTTTGCTTTGAATTTGAATTTGAATGTCTAAAGGTAAGACTTCTACTCCCCCATTCAAATGTATTTAATGTCTTGCCCCTGAAAGCATTTAGGTTTACAATTCCTTTGGAGACTCAGGTAAGACTATTTGTTCCCAACCTTTGTATGTTAAAGCATGAGTTCTTGGTGCTCTTTTGTTTTGTTGCTTGCAAAGGATCTTTGAAAATGTTTTTATTTCTGTTTTAATGGTTGAGAAGTGGCCTTCTCTGAATTATACATAGAGCAGGGAACACATATACCAATCAGAGTCTGGTTTTATTGAATATGAAAAGGAGACGTGAGCTAACTAGAACTGATATATTAGGTTTTTTTCTAGACAACTCAAACAAGAGTTTTTATTCTGCAGATACCAACTTGTTGTACAGACCACAACTGAAGAAAGACGAAAAGTGGGAAATAACTTGCAGCGTCTTTTAGAGATGGTTGCTACACATGTAGGGTCTGTGGAGGTAAGTATGTGAAGGTCTTTCCTACATTCTGAGAAAGCTTTCTAAAACGTTGATGTATTTCTGTTTTGTTTCCGTAGAAATTAAATGATAAATGTTATTTATATGGAAAATTTGATCTAGTAAAAGTTTATCAGAAGATCCTGTCTAGTAGTGTGGTAAGGCAACACTCGTGCATTTTATAAAGTAATCTGTTTTGTTCACATAAACAACATAAAATGATATTTTAAGAATAAAGAATTTCTAAAATATGAAGTTTACTTATGTCCATCTTTCACGTACCTTGAAAGTTCAACAATGAAACTGTTCCTCTAACCTGTACACAGCCCAAGAGTCAAGATAAATTGCTAAACTCTAAAATTCCTGGGTAATTTATCAGGTGACAGTGTATTTTCAGCTGTGAATGACTGAAGGAAAAAAACTCATATCACATTAATAGACCTCCATTTATTGATAGTAGAGCATGTGATAGCCTACTTACCCGTCTCTCCTGAAAGACATTGAATGGCTGCTTTCTTGCTTGCCAGTGTTCTTCTGTGCTTGGTAGTAAGAACTAAAGGAAATGTCCTAGGGGCCAGCCCAGTGGCACAGTGGTTAAGTTCGCATATTCCAGTTCGGCAGCCCAGAGTTCACCGGTTCGGATCCTGGGTACACACATGGCACCCCTTGTCAAGCCATGCTGTGGTAGGCGTCCCACATATAAAGGAGAGGAAGATGGGCACACATGTTAGCTCAGGGCCAGTCTTCCTCATCAAAAAGAGAAAGATTGGCAGCAGATGTTAGCTCAGGGCTAATCTTCCTCAAAAAAAAGAAAAGAAAGAAAGTCCTAGATGCTTCATCAGAAAACCTGGGTTCTACCCACTTCTTCCTAATTCAACCGCTTAGTGGCTCTATAACCTTTCATGGATCCTTTTTCAACCAGTATTGTTCATCTGAACCACAGACCAGAAAATTATTCAAGTGATTACTTTCTCATTCTCCCAAGGATGGTGTATAGTAGTTCCATCCTAACTGCATAAGAGAAATGTTCATTCATAACGTACAGTGGTTGGCTTAGATTGAGAAAGTCTGCTTGTGTGTATCATTTTACTTCTTTTGGTCTTCACTTTCTTCATCTGAAAAATGAGAAGAATGTACTAAATCATTGCCAACTTCCTTTGCACCTCTATCTATTATCTGTAACTGTCAGTGTGACCTCAGTGTTAATCCAGTAGTGAGTTATCACTAGGGATTTATGTGAAAAGTAGCCACAGCTGTTAAAATTTTAATCAGTTAATATAAACTTAGGTTTGAAACTCTAATGATAGATTACTATTACTTTTTAGTTACTTTGTGTGTAACTAAATGTTCACTGTTCAAAAAGATTAGACCAAATTCAACAAACATTTATTGAGCACTTACTTTGCACTATGCAAAATTCACAGTTGGTCTGTAAAGTATGGAAGAAGCATAGAAAGTCAGCTGATCATCATTAAAACCTAATGGGGGGAAATTTTACAAGTAATGAAATTGGACTAAGGAAAACAGGAATTTGGATCTAATGGTATCTTTAAATGGTATATTTTTCCTATGGGACAAAGTGTTTCTTTGAGCAGTTCCTGATTGGAGCCCCATACAGGTCCTATATGTGGTTGATGTTCTAGGCCAGGGGACAGCAAACTGCAGCCTACAGGCCAAATTGTGCCCACAGCATGGTTTTGTAAATAAAGTTTTATTGGAACATTGCCACTTCATTCATTTATCTATGGCTGCTTCTCCACTGCAATGGCAGGGTTGAGCAGTCGCAACAAAGACTGTCTGGCTCACAAAATCTAAAATATTTTTTACTTGGCCCTTTACAGAAAAAGATTGCTGAATCCTGTTCTAAACTCCTACCTCCCTGATGTGCACAGACGCTTTATTTTTTGGTCTGTTTAGATGTGCCAAAAATTATTATAAAGCTGTAATTAACACATGGTAGTATTGATGCATACAAACCAATCTCTGATTAAGAGTCCAGAAATGAATGCATGAACATAGACAGGAAACTGATAGGTGAGAGAGGTGGTATTGCAAAATAGTGGGTAAAATGAATTGTTGAATTAATAGAGTTGGTTTCCTACCTTAAACCCAAGACAGAAATCAGTTCCAAATGGATTGAGAAATCGATGTGAGGCTAAATTTTTAACTTTTAGAAGAATTATGAGACTATCTTTATGTCTTAGAAATTGTAAAGAGGTTCTTAAATTAGACACAAAAAGTACAAAGCACAAGGTAAATTATTTATAAATTCAGCTTTATTAAAATTAAGATCTCTACATCAAAAGACATGGAGAGTGGAAAGACAAGCCACAAAAATGATAGAAGATATTTTTAAAACAACTCAAAAAGGATTAACATCCAGATATATAATGACCTCCAAAAAATAAATATGGAAAGTGGGCAAAGGACTCAACTGAGGAGTTTCACAAAGAGCCCATGTGGCAAATAAACATATGAAAAGATATACCATTATCTACCCTTAAGAAATTGGCAAAAAAAAAATAACCTTTTATAATAATAAATGCTAACAAGGATGTAGAGAGATGGGCGTTCTCATTTATACTGCTGGGGTTGTAAATTGATGTGACAATTTTAGAAAGCAATTTGGCAATCCCTAATACTATGCAGTTCCACTCTAGGTATTTGAAGAGATTTTTACATTGTGTACTAGAGTACTGTACTGGGTTGAATAGTATCCCCCAGGAATTCATAGTATGACCTTATATGGAAATAAAGTCTTTGTGGGTGTAATTAGTTAAGATGAGGTCACACTTGATTAGGGTAGGCCCTAAATCCAGTGACTGGTATCCTTGTAAGAAGGCCATGTGAAGATGGAGGGAGAAATTAGAGTGACGCAGCTATAAGCAAGGAGTGCCAAGGATTGCTGGGAACTGCCAGAAGCTGGGAAGAGGCAAGGAAGGGTTCTTTCCTAGAGCATTCAGAGAGAACATGGCCCTGCCAACATCTTGGTGTTGGACTTCTGGCCTCCAGAACTGTGAGGGAATAAATTTCTGTTGTTTTAAGCCACCCAGTTTGTTGTAATTTGTTACAGTATAATATTTGAAATAGTAAAAGAGCAAATACCTGGTGTACTAGTTTCCTATTGCTGCTGTAACGAATTACCAATTTATGGCTTAAAGCAACACAGAAGTCTAAAATGGGCCCTTTGGGCTGTAATCCTAGAGGCTCTAGGGGGGAATCCATTTCCTTGCCTTTTTCACCTTCTAGTGGCCACCTACAATCCTTGGCTTGTGGCCTCTTCCTCCATCTTCAAAGCAACAGCATACAGCATCTTCTATCCTCTCTGACCTCTCTTCTGTCCTTATATCTTCTCTGACTCTCACTGCTGTTTCTCTCTTACAAGAACCCTTGTGATTACATTTGATCAGGATAATGCAAAATAATCTCCTTTTCTCAAGATCCTTAACTTAAGCACACCTGCAAAGTTCCTTTTGCTTTGTAAGATAACATGCTCACAGGTTCTGCGGATTAGGACATGGATATCTTTGGTGAGGCTGGTACTCAGCCTACCGCACCTAGGAACCAACAAAAATTCATTAACAGTAAAAGGGATAAGTAAATGTTGATATATTCATTCAATAGAATATTATATAGCAGTACATGAATAAACTATAGCTATATGTATTGTGAAAGAATCTTAAAATAGTGGATAAAAAATGTCATAGAACATTGTATTTAATATTCAGTAAATATGAAGGTTAAAAACAAGGATTGCTAAACTAGTATACAGTATAGAGATACATACATATATATCTATCTTTATGTGTGTGGTAAAAGTATAAAGAAAAGCACTGTTCAGGAGAGTGGTTGTCTCTGGGGAGAAAAGAAAAGGGGATATGATCAGGAAAGGGCCCAAATAGGTGGATACAAGAGTATTCCTTTTATTCCTGTTCTTACAAATGCTTCAGTCTTGTTTGTAAATTTCACAATCAAGCACTTCAAAAGAAATTAATGTTTTCACCTTAACAATTGCTAATTGTTTCCACTAGAAACATCTGGAGGAGCAACTTGCTAAAGTTGATAGAGAGTTTGAAGAATACATGTCTGAAGATCTCTTGGAAAATATTAGAGAGATTGGAGACAAGTATAAGAAGAAAGCTGCTCTACTTAAGGCTTCTGATGAATAAAGATAAAATGTGGATTATGTAAGCAAGAACTTTATTAACAGTGTAAATTTTGAAAAATCCTTTGTAGATTTGAAAAATCTCTAACATCCTGTTCCCCTCTTTACAATGAAGTCTCATGACCACGTCTTCCCAAGTTTGTGAAATATTTTTATATCTTTTATAAATATAGTTAATTAAAGTATGTATATCCTGAAATTATGATAACTTGTTCGATTGTTGTCTTTAAATGTGAAAGACCATTTATATTGTGTTCCCAGAGTTAATAAAATTGTGTCAGTAAAGTGTGTTTCTCCCCTGATTTCTCTGCCTAACTTCAGATGGTTAGAAGATTGGTATTTCGGTCTAAAGCAGGAGTCAGCAAACCAACTGTGGGCCAAAACCAATCACACGCATTCATCGACATACCATCTATGACTATTTTCACACCACAATAGAGAGTTTAATATATGCGACAGAGACCAGATGGCCCCAAAGCCAAAAATGTGTACTGTCTGGCCCTTTACAGAAAAAGTTTGCCAATCCCAGGTATAAACTATACAAAGGTTGGTACTGTCCAACTGAAAAACTTTGACTCTGAACATGTAGTCTAACCCACTCTTTACCCAGAGCCAAAAAGCTAAAGTTATTTCTGGCTTCGTGCCATCTTCATTTTGAAATAAGAATCAGGAGAAATAGTAAAATAATCTAGTTCAACCCCCTCATTTTAGGGATAAGAATTCAATCCTAGAGATGTTCTGATTTACCTCAGGTCACACCTCTCAGTAGTGATAGAAGCCACACTGGAACTAACTTGAACCAGTGCACAATCCTGAATAAAGCCACAGGAGCCATGAAATATCAATGTTGTGGATAGGGAGGAAGGGGTGTTAGAATGTGAGATTTTTTAGGCAAATCTAAATTGTTAGGAAGCTCCTCAAGTTGAACTAACATCTGCCTCCAGGTTAACTTTCTGTTCTTTAAACTTTATTCCAACTGTAATGCAAGTCAAAATGAAGAACATGATAAAATGAAATGTAAGCAACATACTATAAGAACCCAGAATAGAATTCCAGCAAAGCTTTATGAAGGGAGAGCAGTCAGCCTGAGAGTCGAATGAACAAAGACAGGTCATAGTTGGGAGAAAATTGGTATGACAAGATTAATAGTCACCAGTGTATTCAAGAATTTTGACTCCTGACATCCAATAGAACTTTCTTCAGTGATGGAAATATTCTGTCTGCACTATCCAATATGGTACAGCCACATCTGCACTCAAATGGTACATATATATGAGACAAAGACTACTCAGAGCTTTGTCACTCAAAATGTGGCATGAAAAATGTCATCAGCATCACTGGGAGTTAAAAATGCAGACTCCTGGCCCCACCCCAAACCTACTGAATCAGAATCTGCGCTTTTTATAGTTTCTTGAGATAAACTGTATGTATTTAACCTTTTGTAACTTTTGACATACCACAATCAAGCTAGTGAATATATCCATCACCTATAAAAGCTTCCTCATGGCCTTTTGTAATCCTTTCTCTTGTCCTTACCTGGCACTTGCCCCACACCCATCCCCAGGCAAGCACTGATCTCCTTTTTGTTACTAGAGGATGGTTTGCATTTTCTAGAATTATATTTATATAAATATAATCATACAGTGTGTAGACTTGTATGGCTTCTTTCACTCAGAATATTTTGAGATCCATGATTATTTTGATATCCACGTCACACTGTATATCAGTAGTTCATTCCTTTTTATTGTTGAGTGGTATTCCATTATATGAATATATTGTTTGTTTATCCATTCACCTGATGGACATTTGAGTTGTTTATGGTTTTTGACTATTACAAATAAAGTCTTTATGAACATTTATGTGCAAATCTTTGTATGGACATGTGTTTTCATGTCTCGGGTAAACACAGGAGTAGAATGGCTAGTTCGTATAGGGTAGGTGCATATTTAACTTTTGTGAAACTTAAAAAGTGTTTCCTCAAGGGCCAGCCCGGTGGTACAGCAGTTAACTTTACACGTTTCACTTCGGCAGCCCGGGGTTCGCCAGTTCGGATCCTGGGTGCAGGCATGGCACTGCTTGGCAAGCCATGCTGTGGCAGGTGTCCCACATATAAAGTCGAGGAAGATGGGCATGGATGTTAGCTCAGGGCCAGTCTTCCTCAGCAAAAAGAGGAGGATTGGTAGGAGATGTTAGCTCAGGGCTAATCTTCCTCAAAAAAAAAAAAAAATTAGAAAAAAAAAATGTTTCCTCAGATGGTTATACTATATGTTCCTACCTGCACTGTATTGAGAGTTCCAGTTGCTCCACATCCTTATCCACAGTTGGTATGGTCAGTCTTTTTAATTTTGGCCATCCTAAGAGTGTGTGGTTCTATCTCATTGTGATAATAATTTGCACTTCTCTAATGACCAATGGTGTTAAGCATCTTTTCATATGCTTATTTGTCAGCCATACATCTTCATGGGAAGTGTCTATTCAAATATTTGCCCATATTTTTACTGGATGGTTTTCTTATTACTGATTTGTAAGAGTTTATATATTCTTTGTCTGATACATGTTTCACAAATATTTTCTCTCAGTCTGTGACTTTCCTTTTCATTTTCTTAATAGTATCTTTTGGAGAGCAAAAGTTTTTAATTTTGACAAAGCCAAATTTCTTGCTTTTTTTTATACTTTCTGCATTTTGTGTGATATTTAAGGAATCTCTGCCAAACCCAAGAAATCTTTGCCAACATCACTGTAATTTTCACCTATATTTTATTCTAGAAGTTTTATAATTTTCACTACTGAATCAAAATCAGAATCCAAATCTGCATTTTAAAAAGATCTCCAAGTTGTTTGTATGTACATTAAAATTTGAGATGTACTTTAGAAGAAAAAATTATCACTAGTTAAATATTATCCATAATATACTACTATTTAATAGTGATTTTAGGAATGACAGAAAAATCATTCTAAGTTCAACCAAGGTGTTAACCTAAGGACAACTTGGGTCATGTTCGAGACAAAAGTGATCAGAGTACTTGCAGGGCACTTTTAACATTTTTTACCTCACTCTACAAGTTTTCTTCTGAATTCCTAAGGACGTGCTTGTCTTCACAACTAACACCATTGAAGTAGATATTATTCCACTTGCAAACTCTAAGAATGCTACGGTCAGAAAAGGCTTTAGATAGACAGTTGAACCTCCCAACCGATGAGGAACACCTCCCAGGCCTTTCTGTAGACGGTTACCTAGCCCTCGTCTGAATCCTTCCGGGGATAGGACTGCTTCCAAATTGCTCATTGCTTCAAATCATTTGATTGTTGAGCAATGCTGCTTGCCAGAAGGTTCTATGTTATATTGGGCCAAAATCTGCCTTCCTGTAACTTCCTCTAGTTCCATCTTTTTGTCATAGAAGAGTTGTGTTATCATAGTTTCCAGTTCCATTTAGGGACATTAATCATTTATTATTGTTTATCTTATGTTTGATCCTATGTGTGATTAAATCAATCTTTCCCCAATTGTGTTAATCTCTTTGATATTTTACCTTGCTTTCAATGTTACTATTTTAAGCCTTTCCTCTATAGAAGAATTTTTTCTTTTAATTTTTGATTTTGAAATAATTTGTCTTTAAAAAGTTGTAACTAATACAAATAACCCCCTTCACACAAATTCCCTAGGTAGTGTTTTACTACATTTATTTATCATTTTCTCCCACTTCGCCTTCTCTTTTTCTGTTTATCTATCTTGACTCACTTAAGTTGCAGACATGATACCCCTTTACCTCTAAATACTTCAGTGTATATTTCCTAAAAACAATGACAATCTCTTTTATAATTATAAGACAATTATCAAAATCAGGAAATTAATATTGGTACATTAGTACCTAATCTACAGAACTTAACTCAAATTTTGCTAATTGTCCCAATACTTTTCCTTTATTAGGATTTTTTTTGCTGGTCCAGGATCCAATCCAGGATCACACATTCCATTTAATTGTCCAATCTATTTAACCTCCTTTACAGAGGAAGAGTTCCTCATTGTGTCTTTGACTTTCATTTCATGTCTATGACTTGGCATTTTTGAAGAGTCCAGTAATTTATGGACTGTCCCTCAATTTTTGCTTAATGCGTTCTCATGATTAGATAGGGTATGTATTGCTTGCAGGACACCACAAAGTGATGTTACATTCTTTTCGGTACGTTGCATCAAAAGGTACATGATATTTATTAGTCCCATTAATGTTAACTTTAGTCATTTGGTTTTGGTGGTATTCACAAGTTTACTATTTTCTCCTTTGTAATTAAGAAGTGGAGAGGATACTTTGAGACCGTGTAAACACAGTATTTATCATCAAGCTTTCACCTACTAGCTTTAACATCTGTGTGTCTTGAATGAATTATTACTATGATGGTTGCCAAAAAGTGATTTTTTAATTGAGATATAATTGACATATAACATTATGTTAGTTTTGGGTATACAACATAATTCAATATTTGTATATATTGCAAAATGTTCACAACAATAAGTCTAGTTAAGATCCATCACCACACATAGTTACAAATTTTTTTCTAGTGATGAGAACTTTTAAGATCTACTCTCTTGGCAACTTTCAAATATGCCATACAGTATTATTAACTTTAGCCACCATGATATACGTTAAGTGATTTTTAAATTTCTAATTCTATTGTTCATTTCTTCTACAGTAATCAGTCGGCATTCTACTGTAAGGAAGAACTTTTCCTTCTCTTTATTTATGTATATCAGTAAGGACCCATGGATTCTTATTTTAATCAATGGGTTGTAATTTCTAACTGTCATTATTTATTTTGATGCTTAAATTGTCCCAGATTTGACCAGTGGGAGCCCCTTCAGGCTGGCTCCTGTGTTCTTTTTTGACATTTCTCCATCATTCTTTGAGAATTTCCTTGCTTTCTGGCACAATAAGATGTCCCGGGCCCATTCTGTACTTCCCCTGCCCCATCCTTGGAATCAGCCACTTCTCCACGTATGTCTGGTCCCTTTTAGTGGACAACAATATTTAGAAACCAAAATCTGAGCACTATGTGTATTCGTTGCTTCTAAGGTGCCAATGCCTCCAGGCCCTCTGCAAGGATAGAGCTAGAAAATATAAGTATTCATATACATACACATATCTGTATTTATGTTTCTCTCTATTGATATGTTAAAAACCATGAGTTCATACCGGTATCTCCAGTTCCAATCCAACACCACACGGGTGCTTGATCATGGGAGCCAGAACATAGGCTCAATAAACAAGAATTCATTGGCCTAAGGACACTTTTCCAGAAGATGGGATTCAACACCCTGGAAAGGACCCCAGAGCATGGGGCAAAGTCACTATTGAAGTGGCTCTTCAGAGGTACATAAAATCACGGCAAACTCAGCAAAGTGGAAATGCCTGAGTTGCCCTGGCAGAAAGTAAAGGAAGGAATAGAAAGACTGAGGGAAGGGAGCATGCTGGAATACATAACGTAAAGCCAGAAGAGCCCCAGTGCTCCACAGGAGGACCCCGAGGACACCCCATCCATTAAGGCCATAGGGAATGCCCTGGTGAGAGGGACAGCAGCATCACTAGGAAGTTCAGTGGCGGCTCCTCTGCAGGCTGGGATGACAGTGGGAGAGGCGGGCACAGAGCTGAGCTCATGAACAACCATGGGGATGATGGAGCCCCGAAGTAACAAAGGCCAGGAGGCTGCCCACAGTGATGGGCAAGGTTAAAAGAGTAGTCAAGGGTGCTTAGTCTGAAGAAGTTGCAGAGGTGGGTAATAGAGATGGTGTCCCCGGGGGCAAAAGAGGACAGAACTATAACTCTTCCACCCTCTGTCATAGTAGAGTCCAAAGAAATAGGGACTACCTTGACATCACACTGATCCAACAAGGGTGGGGTTTTTAACATTTTTTTAGTTAATAGACTATTTTTTAGAGCAGTTTTAGGTTACCAGAGAAATTGAACAAGGGTTCTTTTTAATTCAATAATCAACAAATAACAAGAATTTTAGAGAAGAGGCCTAAGAGTGGTCAGGCCTATGAAAAGTCACAATCTCTTGCTCAGTTCCCAGATCTGAGCCATTTTCAGATCTGAAACTCAATGACTGAGGAGGTGGCTGAGTCTCTAGAAGGAAGGACATAGCGACACCATGGCAAGTGTATAGTGTGATGATTCCCCCAGCACTTCCCCAAAGAGACCTACAGCCACTTACCCGAGTGATTGTACACTGTGGAAAGGGAATTCATCAGACAGTTTTAGGACTATTTGACACAAGATCTGAGTTGACATTGACCAAGAGCATCACCACACCCATGTATTGGAATGGGCCTATGAGGACTAAGCAATTCATCGAGTCCTGACTAAGATCTGCCTTGGTATACCCAGTGAGTCTGTGGACCCACCCAAAGGTCGTTTCCTCAACCCCCAAGTATATGATTGAAATTGATATACTTGGATTTAAAGTACACCCCACAGTGGGTCCCTGGTATGTAGAAGAAGAGCTATTACAGTGTGGAAAGCCACATGGAAACTGATGAAACTGCCCACTTGGCCAAGATAGTAAATAAAAATAACATCGTATACAAGGGAGATTGGCAGAGATGAGTGACCTAAAGGATTCAGAGGTGGTGAGCCCTATCATATCTCCATTTAATTCACCAGTCTGACTCTTTCAGAAATGCGATGAACCCTGGAGAATGACTGGGGACTACCACAGACTTAACCCAGTACAAGCCCCTATCCCATCTACTACACCAGATGTGGTGTCACTGCTAGAGCACATTAATAAGGCCGCCGCTATGTGGTATGCACCCATTGATTTGGCGACTACATTCGTTACCATGCCAATTAGAAAGGAAGATCAGAGCAGTTTGTGTTATTGTGAGATGGACAATATTCATAAACAGTCATTTACAGTGTTGTCATAGGCTATGCTAACTCTCCTGCCTCCTATCATAATATATCTGGACCACCTGGACAATATACCAACCCATTACATCAATGACATCCTGATTGGACAGGATAACTAAGAGCTGGCTAAGATGCTAGTGGCATTGGTAACATACATATGCTTCAGAGAATTGGAGATGGGCCCGGCCCCATGGCTGACTGGTTAAGTTCATGCACTCCATTTTGGTGGCCCAGGGTATTGCTGGTTCGGATCCTGGGTGCAGATCAAACACCATTCATTAGTCCATGCTGAGGTGGCATCCCATATAGCAGAGCCAGAAGGACCTACAACTAGAATATACAACTATGTACTGGGGAGCTTTGAGGAGAAGAAGAAAGAAAAAAAAAGGGAGGGAGAGAGAGAATTGGAGATAATCCCTAAAAAGATTCAGGGACCTATCACTTCAGTGAAGTTTTTCAGGGTTCATTGTTAGGGGCATGCCGGGATATCACTTTCAAAGTAAAAGACAAATTGCTACATCTTGCATTCCATAACATATGAATGAAGTGCAGTGCCTGATAGGCCTCTTTGAGTTCTGGAGACAACAAATTCCACACCCAGGAATATTGTTCCAGTCGATGTATTGGGTGACCTGAAAGGCTTGAGTGGCACCAGGAAGAGCATGTCAGGGCTGTGGCGCAATTAGCCCTGCATCCTGAGTTATACCATCCTGCAGGGTCTATGATGTTGGAGGTGTCAGCAGTAGGACAAGATATACTGTGGAGCTTCTGTAAACTCCAGTGAGAGAATGAAGCGACAGATCTCTGGGATTCTAGAGCAAACTCATGCTATCCACGCAGACAAGTGCAGACCCTTTGAGAAACAGCTCTTGGCATGTTACAGGGTCTTGGTAGAGACAGAACACTAAACCACGGGACACTGAGTGACTGTGCACCTGGAACTTCCTATTGTGACCACCAAGTCATAAAGTCAGACAGGCCCAACAGCAGTCCATAAGAAGATGGAAATGGTACATACAGGATCAATCTGAGCAGGACCAGAGGGCACAAAGAAGCTGCCCAGGCAGGCAGTTCAGACCCTCATGTCACCCACCACTTTTGCACCTTCCCCAGATTTCACCTATGGACATAGAAGGCCCCACACAACCAGATGAAAAAGAGGAAAAATCTCAAGCTTGGTTTATAGATGAGTCAGTTCACATGTGGGGTCCAAAGGGAGAATACTCAGCAGGTGCATTGCAACCATATTCAGAGGTAGGCCTGGAAGACTGCCAAGAGACAGTGTTCCTAATGGGCAGAACTGTGAGCAGTGCACCTGGTCGTCCACTTTGTATAGAAGGAGAAGTGACCTGAGATGAGATATACACAGATTCAAAAATAGCAACAACAGCTGAGCTGTCTGGTCAGGGCTTAGAAGAAAAAGGACCAGAGGACAAGAGACAAAGTTGTCTAGGGTAGAGCCATTGCATGAACATATGAGTGAGCCCCAAGTGTGAAGATTTTTGTATCACATGTTAACACCTACCAAAAACATCTACTACAGAAGAGGCACTGACAAAACCACTTGGCCAGTTGAAGTTACACAGAACTGACGTGATGTGCACCTAGGGGAATGCTATGATGTCAGAGACGGAAGCTCTGTGTAGGCCCAACGGCAGGGACTCCCTCTTACCAAGACTGACTTAGTTACTGCTACCTCTGAATGTCTATCTTGTCAGCAACAGAGACCAACACAGAGCCCATGATACAGCTCTGTCCTTGGAGGAGACCAACTGGTCACTGGGTGGCAAATTGACTATTTGAAGCCCTGTCCATCCTGGAAAGGCCAGCACCCCATTCTCACAAGGATAGATACCTTGCCTTTCATGCCCACAGAGCCTCAACCAGCACCGCTATCTGGGGCTCATGGAATGCTTGATTCACAGGCACGGAATTCCACACACATAACATCTGATCAGTGAAGGAAATATAGGAGTGAACCCATGACCATAGGGTTACGAATTCACTGGTCATATCATGTACTGGACTACCCAGAGGCCTTCTAGAATGCTGGAACAGCCTTCTAAATGTACTACTGAAATGCTAGCTTAGAGAAAACTCTCGGAAGGACTAGGGCCCCATCTTTCAAGACGTAACATATTAATGAAATCAGAGAGTCCTGTATGGGGCTACATCCCAAGAGGAAGGTTACAGGGGAGAGGAAATCAAGGGGTGGAAGCAAGCATTGCTCCACTTGTCATCACTCACAGTGACCCACTGGGGATTTTTTGCTTCCCATCCCCAAAACTCTGCAAGGTTAGAGGTTCTGTTCCCATAGGGGACACATTCTTGCTAAGGGACACAGCAAGAGTGCCATTGAACTATTGGTTACAGCTGCCACCAGGGTGCTTTGGACACCTTGTGCTCAAGGATGCAGGAGAGTATTGGAGCCACCATCATGGGAGGGACAAATGACCCTGCTCAGCAGGAGGAGCTGGAGATGTTTTTACAAAATGGTGGCAGAACCAAGCGATCCACTTGAGCACCACCTGGATATGCCCTTGCCCCACTGGAACTAGGAACAGATGGTTCAGTTTTGGGATGCAGCAACCCCAAAATGAGAAAGAAATGACTATCACGTGTTCAGTCCCTTCAGGTAAGAAGGCTTGAGTCACACTGCCAGGTTAGCCCACGTGATAGTTGAGGGGTCAAATGGGCAGTGGAGGAGGGAGAGGAAGAGTACCAGCTGTGGCCCTGAGATCAACCACAGCAACAGAGGCTGCTGCTCTTCCCACTAACCTCACTCTTGTGTTCCCTCCGAACAGCGCTCCCTGAACCTGTGTGAAGAAATAGATGTGTGTGGTACAAGGAACGAACTGTAGCAGCTATGAGGATATGCTTCACAGAACTCCTGCTACAGGGAGCATGTTGACTTTGGCTCAAGAACCCCCTGACAGCTTTTCCACACATTCTTCAGACCGCCCAGAGGCAACGAAGTTTCCACCCAACCTTCTCTCCCTCCCTCTTCACTACTTTGGGGTCTGACAGCTCTCCCAGCCTTTCTCACCTCTCTCCCTATTTCCTTTCACATAACCTTTTCCCTTAACAAAATTCTTGCATGTTTAATCCCACCTTGGCTTCTGCTTCTGGAAGGACTAGGACTAACACAATTTATAAATTAAATTAGGAAGATTCTTTATGCTGTTGAGTCTCCCTGATGAAAAAGCATGGTATGTTTTTCTATCTGTTGAAGTCTTCTGTTGTGTTTTTACAGTTTTCTTCATACAACTCTTGCATCCTTTAAGTTTTTTCCTAGGTATTTGATCTTTTTTGTTGCTATTGTGAATGAATCTTCTCTTCCACTATGTTTCTTATACGGTTGTGATTTGTATATATGAGAAATATATTGACTTCTATTTGTTTATGTAACTTTTCATTAATTTATGACTCTTTTATTATTTGGTAGTTTTGTTATTGTTTTTGAGTCTCTTGAGTTTTCCAGTTACATAGCCATAATTCCTGCAAATAGTAACAGTTTTACATACACCTTCTCAGGTATTATGCCTCAAATTTTCTTCTTTTTGGGGCCAGCCAGGTGGCGCAGCAGTTAAGTGCACACGTTCGGCTTCAGCAGCCTCAGGGTTCGCCAGTTCGGATCCCAGGTGCAGACATGGTACCACTTGGCAAGCCATGCTGAGGTAGTCGTCCCACATAGAAAGTAGAGGAAGATGGGCACGGATGCTAGCCCAGGGCCAGTCTTCCTCAGCAAAAAGAGGAGGATTGACAGCAGTTAGCTCAGGGCTAATCTTCCCCCCCTAAAAAAAAATTCTTCTTTTGTTTAATTGTATTGGCCAGTACATCAAATATAATATTACATGCTTATAAGAGTGGCCATCCTTGTCTTATTCCTAATTTTAATGGAGATGCTTCAAGTGTTTCCCCATCAATCATAATACCAGGTTTTGTGCTGAGTTAGATATGTTAAGGAAGTACCAATTTTTTTCCTATTTTGTTAAGCTTTTTTTCCTTAGTAATGGTTGTTGAATTTTATCAAATAAGCTTTAAGCATCTATGACATTGAATTTATTATTTTTCTCCTAGTATTTTCATGATTGTTTTCTTAACATATAAATACCCTTACATTCCTAGAATAAATTCCACTTAGTCATGATGTATTTTTCTTTTTCTCTCTTTCTTTCCTTTTTCTCTTGATGTGCTGCTGCATTGTATTTGCTAATATTTTATTTAAAATAATTTCTAATTTAATAATAATATCTAAAATAATTTTTATTTATTTTTGCATTGATATTCCTATGTGAGATTGGTGGTCTGATACATATTTTTTAATTCTTGTCAGGTTTTAGTGTTAATGTTATAATCACTTTAGAGATAGACATTTTCCTTCTTTTTAAAATTTCTCTGGAAATAATATAAAAGTCTTAGAATTGTATGCTTTCAAGTTTGGCAGAATTCCCCATCTGAGTGTACTGCTTTTTGTGGGCTCTTTGACAACTTTACCTATTTCTTCTACAGAAATCAGTTTAAGTTTTTGTTTTTAATCTCTTCTATAGTTTTGGCAAATTATATTATCTTAGACACTTTTCTATTTTCACAGAATTTAATAAAGTAGTTTATTACAATTCCTTTTATTTTCTGGTTTTATAGTTATTTTCCCTTTATTATTTTTTTTTGCATATTTTCTCTCTTTTTCCTAAAATCAAATAGCTAATGGTTTCTCTATTGAATTAGTTTTTTGAACATAATACTTGTCTTTTTCTGTTTCTAACTTATTAGTTTTTGCTTTTTTCTTTACTAAGTAACTCCTTCTGCTTTCCTTCCATTTATTTTTGTTGTTTCTCCCCCTAACTTTTTAGGGTCTTAATTCTTTTTTCTTTACCGTAAGTATTTAAAACTATGAATTTTCCTCTGGGTTCCATAAGTTTTCGGGTTTTGTTTTTTTCTGGTTCACTGAAGCTCTTCATTTGCCTCGCACAGTGACGTTTTGCTGGCACCTCATGTTCTCACCTGGTAGTAGAAGAACAAAATTTGTTGTCATCTCTTAAATAATTGAGAATTGTGGACAAAAACTTTACATAAACTAAAAGAGTAAATAAATTTACAGCTGCAAATGCAAACCATTTTCCAATTCAAGTAACAACCCACAGTGTTCTGGTGGGAAACCATCAGCTAAGAAAGGATACTGGGTCGGAAGGCTTGGACTTTCCCAATCCTGTTAGACTAACAAGACAGAAATGACAACTGGTTCAAGAACTCTTACCAGTTTCTAGAGAAATCCTGGACTAGTCAGCTCTTACACATTGATACCCTGCACAGATCAAGAAACTGACGGTCTCACAGATTCTCACCAAGCCAGGCAGTGACCAAGCCACATGTACTAAGGTTTCAAGCAAAGATATAGTCAGGATATTGAACATATACCAAGGGAACAGTTAACTTGGATACAACATCAAAGTTAGCAACCAGTTCTACAATCCAGTGCTAATATCAGATACAAGCTTCAAGGACACATTTCTTTTCAAAGTCTTATTTCAGTTTCATGAGGCTAGCATAAGGTGGCACAAAGCACACTTCCGAATTAACTCATGCAGCAAATGCTATGCACCAGCTCGCAGTCCATTTAGAAGCATTTGCAGTGGACAATGGAGGAGACCGACTCGTGGTCCTCCTGCTTGCTGATCCACATCTGCTGGAAGGTGGACCGTGAGGGCAAGATGGAGACCCGAATCCACACTGAGTACTTGCATTCAGGAAGAGCGATGATCTTGATTTTCATCGTGTTGTGGCTCAGGGCCGTGATATCCTTCTGCATCCTGTAAGTACCGCGGAAGCACACGGTGGTTCCACCAGGCGGCACTGCGTTGGCGGACAGGTCCTTCCGGAAGTCAACATCACACTTCGTGATGAAGTTGAAGGTGGTCTTGTGGATGTCATAGGACTCCATACCTAGGAAAGAAGGCTGGAGGAGCGCCTCTGGACACCAGAACCGCTAGTGATCACCTGACCGTCTGGCAGCGCACAGCCCTTCTCCTGGCAGGAGGAGGACGCAGCAGTAGCGATCTTCTGCGCGTAGCAGAGCTTCCCCTTGATGTCACTCACGATTTTCCCCTTGGTGGGGGTGGTGAAGCTGTAGCCACTCTCTGTGAGGATCTTCATGAGTTAATCAATCAGGTACCAGCTAGCCAGGTCCCGACTCAGGATAGTGTGGGGCAGGGCATAACCCTGGTGATGGGCACCATGTGGGTGACCCCATCCCTGGGGTCCGTGACAATACCAGTGGGGTAGCCAGAAGCATACAGGGCCAACATGGCCTAGATGGCCACATACAAGGCCCAGGTGTTGAAGGTCTCAAACATGATCTAAGTCATCTTTTCTCTATTGGCCTTGAGGTTCAGGAAGACCTCAGTCAGCAGGTCAGCGTGCCCCTCCAGGGCAACGGTGCAGCTCGTTGTAGAGGTGCCAGATCTTCCCCATGTCGTCCGAGTTGGTGACAGTGTCTACTCCATGGGGTACTTCAGTGTCTGGATGCTGTGCTTGCTCTGGGCATTGCCACCCATATAGCTTTCCTGCCCCATGCCCACCATGATACCCTGGTGCCAGGGCACCCAACATGGCTGTGGGGCATCATCCCCAGAAAAGCCAGCTTTGCACATGCCAGAGCCATTGTGGATGAGCAGCAATTTCTTCTTTCGTTGGTATCGGAGGAGTGGCTGGGGGAGGCAGAGGGCAGCTGGCTGCGGCCAGTTTCTTTACAAGTTTTTATATGTTGTTTTCATTGTCTACAGTTTCACTTAGTGGTTTCTCTTCATTCAAAGAATTGTTTAAAATAGTTTTAAATTTCCACACAGAGGGAGTTTTGTCCCCCTAACTTTTACTAATTTCTGATTATATTACTTTATGATCAGAGAATGCTAGCTTTACTATTTACTGTTTGTACTTTGCTAAGGTTTTTCTTTGTGGCCCAATAGTTTTTGTGAGTGTTCATGGGCAACTGAAAGGAAAGTGTATTCTCTTTTTATGACATATAATTTGATATATTATCAATCAGATTAGATTTACCTTATCAATTATATTACTAAATTTTCCATAATTTACTTATTTTTTTATTTATTTGATTTTGCATAGACTGAGAAACAGAAAGGTTAAGTAATTTTACCAAGTTCTCAATAGTAAACGATGAAGTTCTTTAGTAAATGGCAAAACTGAATTCAAGCAGTCTAACTTCAGGACCTCAACTCTTAACTATTGTACCCTGCAGGCTTTCATGAGTATACATTCGATTTTTCTCTGTGTGGTACAGGTTGGGTGTCAAACCATTCAGTAGAAGGAGGAGAGATCTCCCAGGAGAACAACTTGAAATCAATAAAAAGGATTATGAGGACACAGGAGTTTGTGAAGCAATTTAGCAAGGTATCCAGGAAGTCAGGGAATTCTCTGAAGAGCTGGGTGATTGTGCAAACTGTAACATGACTAGAGCAAAAGAAACAGTAAACTACATGGAACTTGGGTCAGTGAAGGCGCCAAGGGTGTGGCATACTTAGCAAGGGTGTGGTGTGGTGGGCAGGTGGGATGCAGTTAAGTTTGGAGGTAAATGGCAAATATCAGGCAACTGAGTGAGTGAGAGACAAGCTCCACCAACAATCTGTTAAGAGGTTATCTATGATAGTAGAGTGGTTTATCCCATGCAGACCTTCCACCCTCTGACTGGGGAGGAAGATATCAGTTCCGAAGCAGGAGACTCCACCCACCAGACAATTGCAGGGTTAAGATACAAATGGGGAAGGCCCCTGAGTTGTTTGCCCATGAAAGGGAGGTGACAGCTCCATTGTGGTGGAGGGTTGGGTAACGAGTAAGCTCTCCACTGGCAGATCTTTCAACTCCTAAGAAAGGAAAAAGATGTGTGTGTTGAAGAAGCTAGTCTATTCACTAGCAGAAATGAGCCCATGTTAGGGAAGTCTTTCGGCATTGTCTAAAAGAGGACACAAACAGAGCAGTGTTGTTACAGGGAAAGATTACTCCCTGCTTATCTTTTGGCCTCAGAAGTAGAAGAGTGTCTGATCTCTACAAATCAGAGAATTAGATGTCCAGACCCTTAACAGAAGGCCCTTAGGAACTTGGCTCACAAGGATGGAGAATTCAAAACTCCACCAATATGCTGGGAGAGAAGTGGAATGGTTATAAAGCTGATTCTCTGGGTACCTGAAAACTTTGGAGTAGGGGAGATGAGTTTAGGTCTGTTTAAGAGACTTCATTTTCTTGGCACCAGGAGGGTCAAGGTCCAAGTTTTTTGGACCCTGGAAAAGGAATTCCAGATCTTCTCTCATACCTACAACCTCATGCCTCACATCCTGGAAGAGGAAGATAGAGAAGTGAAACAGCTGGTTATTTGAAATTGTCCATTCTCTGGCAAGCAAGGAAAGATGGAGAATTGAATCCGAACAGAAATGCAGTTGGCCATGGAGAAGGAGGAAAGGCTGAATTGGCTCTGACACATCCAGCAGGAAACCTCCAGTGGAAGGTAGTAGGCAAGGAGTAGATACTGAAGGCAGCAAATCCCAAATCACCCTGTTGTGGATGCTCTCAATCTGTGGGTGAAGAGAAGGTGAGTAATTGGGTAACTGGGAACTGAGAATAGCATATTCTGGTGTCTTTTCTTAAGAAAACCTCTATCCTGAAGCAAAGAAAGGGGATTTAGGGAGTTCCATCAAGTAAGTGGAAAAATGTGGCTTCCACAGGAAGGGAGAGTAAGGAGACTCCCATTCTATAGGACGGTCATTCTGAGAATTGAAGAAGCCACCCAGAGCCAACGAAGGCCAGTTAAAGTCCACCAACCAAAGAAAAGACCACGAGGCCATGCCTGTAGAAAAACGTGGGTTTATTGAGCTTGCTGCAGTGAAGAAGAACTGGTCATGGGATGTCTCAGTAAGATGGAGTGGGGTTTGAGTTTATGCTGGTTGATTCTAAGAAAGATGGATTGTTAGTCATTTTTGCAAGTGCAGTATAGCTTTAATTATGTTTTGCTTAGAAACATGGTTTTGTTGGCCTGACTGTGTCCTGTTGAAAACATTGTTTATCACAGTCTGACTGCTAGCAGAATTGCTTGCACTTTCATAGGCCCTAATTAGAATTAAAGGTCCTGGGGGCCAGCCCCGTGACCAAGTGGTTAAGTTCACTCGCTCTGCTCCAGTATCCCAGGGTTTCTCTGGTTCAGATCCTGGGCATGGACCTAGCACCACTCATCAAGCCATGCTAAGGCAGCCTCCCACATATCAAAACTAGAAGGACCTACAACTAGAATATACAACTATGTACTGGGGGGGCTTTGGGGAGAAAAAGAAGAAAAAAAAAAAGATTGACAACAGATGTTAGCTCTGGGCCATTCTTTAAGAAAAAAAGAATTAAAGGTCCTGGTTGGAGAAAGTAATTGGCCAATTAGAAGGACATGCATGGAAAAGCCTCAGTAGGGCTGTGGCTCTAGAGGACCACTCCAGGAAAAATTCAGCTAAAACAGAGGAAAATGGGGAACATGGCTTGTGTGGTAGTAGCCGGCTGCTCAGCAGTTGCTGAAATATCTAAGGTGAATCTTACCTCGGACGCCCAGAAGTGATTTCCTGCGCTTCCACGGGTGCTCTAGTCTGTGAGAAGTTAGGTTCATGGGGAGAGAACAACAAAATTATACTGAATATGAGATACCATGCACTTCCTCTTCCTGTTGTGGTTAGCTTTGAGCTCAAACACCTTGAGGAATTTGGCTTTGAGCTGCAGGCAGTTTTTCTCTTAGGCTAGCAAAATTAGAGACAATATACCATTTAGTATTAACTTCCCTCTGTTCTGAAAAAGTAACTGGGCTGGACAGATTTAGTTTTGTAAGGCAAAAACGTTCTCTAAAATGGAAAGTGTTGAGATACTGTGAATCTAAAAAGCTAACATGTTCATGGGACCCTGTAAAGTGTGTGTGTGTGTGTGTGTGTGTGTGTGTCTGTGTGTGTGTGAGAGAGAATACTTGTGACTCTGCTCGACTTCTTTCTTCTTTTTTGAGAAGGTTTTTTTTAGGTTTAGATCACAGGAACAGGAGGAGGGACACACCCAGCAGCTGTAGAAGCAGGAAACATCTACTATAAAACTGAAAAACAAAATATGAAAGTTGAGAGTATTTGTGTGTATTTTGTTCCAACTAACTTTCTTGAAAAAGTACACATTTTGTCTACGTGTGATTGGGAATGCGGATGCTTGGTTCTCTTTGTGCAATGTATCCAGCATGATTTAGGCCGTTTTATCTCTGCAAACTTATTGTTTCCTTTGCAGAGTGTTTCTTTTCTAGATCACATTTCAGAAGTATTAGGAGCTAAGTCCCATAGGACAGCAGGGGGGCAATTATAGGAGAGATGTGCTCCTCCTGACTTTCCTGGGCTTGGCAAAGGTCAGCTTGAATTGAACTATTGAGGGGAGTATTTAGAACAAGAAAATATAGACTTTGAGAAATGTGAAAAATACAAGCTGTCTTTGTTTTTCATAATTTATGTGGTTATGCAAAATTAAATGAGCTCCTTGCTATAATATCTGTGGATCTCTCGTGGAGATGCTGCATTCTAACCCTGTAACAGCCTACTGCCCTATAAGAGGAAGATGAAGAGAATACAGCTTTCAGGGAAGAGCTAAGATCTCTTTAAGGAAAGTGAAAGCTGGATAGCCGATGGAAACTTAGTCCACAGGGAGCTTGTGTTTCTCTCTGGGTTTCTTTAGGCATTCTATTTGAAATAAGGTAGCCAAGTTTGAGGAATTGCTGATAATTTGGGAAAGATGATCTCTGCTCATTTGAAGGCAAGCGCTATAAGCTGCAAACGAATCAGCTGTATTTTGTAAATCGGGCTATATATTCTTTTCTATATTCATTGTCCTTTTTGTCTCCATTGGTCCACTATTTCTCAAAATGTGATATTTGGACTACCTCCGTCAGAATCACTTGGAAGTTGTTAAAAATAAAAATTCCTAGTCCCATACTTGACTGATTCAAAATATCTGGTCATGGAACATAGGAATCTGTACCTTGAACACCCCTTACAGATTTTTCTTATGCATACTGCAGGCTGAACACCTCAGCAGGATCTCAATCATGCTGCCAGGAACTGAGGAGGGGATCTGTGTTCAAGAAGGTGATAAGAGTCTTAAAGAGGGAGGTGGTGGTGGCAGCAACAGAAAAGAGATTCCCAAGTGGAATCCCAAGTTGAGCTTCAAAGTCAAGCTATTCTACAGAGCCTGTGTGTATATTCTCCTTCTATTACCAACTGCGGAGGCTTTAGTTTGTTATCACAGGAGATAGTGATTTCCTTTAGACTCTGACTCTTTATAGAGAAGCCTAAACATACCTTTCTATTATTTGCCACGAGGTGAAGACTGAGGCTTCCAACTTGGGTTGCTATGAAATCCTTAGGAAGGCAATCTTTGAGCTGGGCAATATCTTTTTTGCCCATTTGACCCATTTGAGTAGGTCCCTCTTGGTGCTCAGTTCCATCTTCTGCGAGTACTACAATGACTCCTTGCCAACATTGTATTTGGAGCCCAAGACAAAAGTTGGAAACTACTGACCTGACTGCTGTGTGGCTTCACAGGGCCTCTGATGTGGCTGAGTGATCACACAGGGCACAGGGGATCCTCAATAACACACAGTGAATAGTTCCTCGTTGCCTGCGAGGCCTGCCATGCCCAGCCCACTACATGCTTTCATACTGTCAGTCCCATCCTTCCTGCATCCTTTCCTTCCTTCTGCATGCTTTATTCATTACTAATCTCTTGCAAAAGCAAAACTGACACTTTGTTCTGCTTTCAGTATGATTAAGCACGTCACACACTATAGTTAGAAAAAAAAATAAAAGGACTTTGCACTCTTAGATAAACTGAAAATAGTAGGGTCATCCTGACTGGTTCTGCTCTCCAGAATAATAAACCCTGGAAAATTTCCTGTAAACCTGGACTTTCTAAACAGTGTTATCCCTGTCTGCTCTGCTGGACATGAAGACATGAACGACCTTTGTAAATACGATGGTTGTGTGAGAAAGCTGGTTTTTTCCCATCTTGAACAGACTAGAGTAAAATTAGCACACTTGATAATTTTGTCTTTATTTCCCTTTAATACTTGTGTTTTGAATTTAGTGAGCCAGTCTTTCCGGCTTCTTCAGAAAGAAGTCTCACACCCTCACACTGATGGCAAGTAATGTCTGTCCTTCCTTTCTTCAAGGCAACAGTCTCTTGAGTCTTCCTTCGGCACTTCCTTCCAGCCCTTCGTATTGTGCTCTCCAGAATTCCCTCCACTGCACTAAGATCACTTTCCTCTCTCCTCATCTCCATAACAGCATCATCTACCCCGTGGCCTAAACCCAAAGCCTGGGAGTCATCCTTGACTCCTACCTCTCCTCACTATCTTCTCTTATCTCCTAAAAGTCTTTCATATCAGTCATAACACAACTATGACCTCTTTTATTCATTCATTTGTTCATTCAGTTGTGAGACTTTTTATTTTTAATCTGTTGCTTTTTTGAAAACATCTTTATTGAGATATAATTCACTTACCATGAAATTCACCCATTTAATGTGTACAATTCAATGGCTTTTAGTATATTCATGGAGTTGTGCAACCATCACCACAATCTAATTTTAGATGTTTTTATCACTCCTAAAAGAAACCAGCACCCCTTATCAGTTAACCATAATCTCTTGCTAACAGCCTCCAACAAGTTATTCGTTTAGGCCCTTTGATGCATTTTCCATACTACAGTCAGAGAGAACTTTCTAAAGTGCAAATCTAAGCATGCCCCATCCTGGGTTAAAAACCTTCAATAGCTCCTTACTCCCATTGTCATCTTGATAAACTACAAAATCTTTAAGATGACCCCAGGGCCTTTAGAGATCTGACCTCTTTCTTAATTCAGTGATAAACAGTATTTTAGAATCATCTGGGGACATGATGAACTTCAGAAAATTGATGAACCCATGAATGTGTATCTAAAAATCGATACATACTTGGATATGTCCTCCCTCCTCCTCCCCTGGGGATAAGATGATAAATTACATTAAATTTTCCAAGGTTTAGACTATCTGGAGGAGCAGATTAATTATATATAGTCTTTTTTTTTTTTTTTTGAGGAAGATTAGCCCTGAGCTAACTACTGCCAGTCCTCCTCTTTTTTGCTGAGGAAGCCTGGCCCTGAGCTAACATCTGTGCCCATCTTCCTCTACTTTATATGTGGGATGCCTACCACGGCATGGCATGCCAAGCAGTGCCATGTCCACACCTGGGATTTGAACCGGCGAACCCTGGGCCACTGAGAAGCGGAACGTGCATACTTAACCGCTGCGCCACCGGGCAGGCCCCTAATTATATATAGTCTTGCGTTGTTTGTATTTTTATTTTATCTGTGGAATGGGAAACTCAATCATATTTTCAGAGTTTGAAGTTTCTAAAGATCTTTCTGGCCCAAGAGCTTTGGGGGAGGGAGAGGCAGCCCCGGGCAGGAAAGTCTTACTTGGGGCAATAAGGTCTAAACTAAAAGGTGTGAGGAGGTGGTTGGTATAGGAGGAAAGAGCTGAGAAGGGCCACGGAAAGGGGAGAGAGAAGTCTGTTGGAGGGAGTAGTGGAATGTTAGTGCCATAGCAAGGCTGGTCATTATCTCCTGGGCCACTTGCTCCTCCGGAGGATGGGGCGGGAGAAAGGGCTTTTTCTTGTTCATCCTTGAAGCCCCAGTGCCTGACACATGCTGGGCATATGACTGGCAACAAATGTTGAATGGATTAATGAATAAATGCATGAATACTTCTAATAAGGCACCACAGTTATTTATGTTTCTGTATCTGTTTTATTTGTCTCTGCCTCATTGATCTTGTGCTTAGGATTTGTTGAATTGCCCTTAGTTGCATCACTAGATATGAGTTAGGTTTGGCACTTGGGAGCACATGTTCTTCCTCTTAGCTCAGTTTTCTTGTCTCTAACACAATGTCGCCTCTTTAATGCTGTACCAGTAAAGATATTATGACATGTTCTTCCTCTGAGTGCCTCTCAGAGGCTCATAAACCACAGTTTCTTTTCTGATAACCAGTTTCATTTCTTTTTAGCCACACCTCTTATTGGTCAGCAACATTTTTTTAAGCAGTGTGTTTCAAATACTCAAAACCATCACCCTTGTATTTTAGGCAACAGTAGATGTTTTATCTAACTTATTTAAAAGAGCACAAGAGTGTGTACTTTCAGATCTGCCATGATACTCTAATGTCTCAGTAGTACTAAATGTCCTCTGAGGAAGAGCTTGGTGTATTTGCCAAGATAGCACTTTGCCTCCAACTTCTAATTGATTGAAACGAGGTCTATTAAAACTGAAACTTTCAGAAAAAACAACTGATTTTGCTCAAATTTCAATCAATACTAACAAATATTAGAATTTATTTTGAATTAGATTTATGATTCTTACCAGAGCATGATAAGTTTTCAAAACAATGACACACCTTAATATTTCAGCACTAATTAAGTTACACAGTATTAGAGAATTTCAAGGAAATTTGATACTTGTGAATATACAAAGAGGTTATGTAGAGAACTGACTTAATGGAAAAATGGCTCAGTTCACAATATTACATAAGCCGCAAATGAACTCGTCTACAGTGTGTAAGTGTTCAGGTTTAGGAGTCAAATAAATTTGGATTTTAGTCCTAGCTCTGTCAATTACTAGCCATTTGACCTTGGGCAAATGATTTATCCTTTATGTCTCAGTTTCCTCACTTCTAATATAGGAATAATATCTGTCTAGTAGAATTAATTGAAATAAGTGCCTCAGTTTCTCAATGAATGGCAATTATCATTATGACCACATTCACAGTAGGAATATCAATCTTTAATGTATCAATCAGGGTTTTTAGTTACAAGGAAAATAAATATCTCTGGCTCTTTTAAAAGCAGAAAGAGTATTTTTGACTAAGAAACTGTGTAGCTTGTGGATTTGCTGGGAGGTTGGCAAACCCAACTTGAAAACTACATAGCCAGAAGCGTAGCTAAAATCATGAACTGATTGCATGAGAATACCACTGCCAGCTGCTCATTGCACAGCAGACACCACTCCACCCTGGGCTAAGGGTGACTCTGTTGCCTCCGCTAGCTGGATGCTGCAGTCACTGCCCTGTTAATATCTGGTCACATGCATGGATCTCAGCAGCCTGGGAGACTGGAACAAGGAGTTTCTGGCATTTGCAGCCAAACCTTCAGTCAGAGATGTGCTCTGTCTGGCACCTAGTTTTATATGATGGAGAATCCTCCAAACATAGGAAGGGATTGAGAAGCTGGGTAGCCAAGAAGATGCGGGTATGCACTACACTTCTCAGAGAGCCACAAGTTTTGGAGATTGGCTTGACGCCTCTCTTTTTCACACACCTCACATTTAATCCATTGGCAAATCTGTCAGTTTCACTTTTTAAAATATATCCAGAATTTGACTACTTCCCCTCAGCTCCACCACTACCAGCCTACATCATTATTATCTCTTGCCTGGATTGTTGAATCAGCTTCCTAACTGGTCTGTTGGTTTCTGCATTTGGTCCCTTACAGTCGATCTTCAACATGGCAGTCAGAGCAGTTCTTTTAAAAAATATGTCAGACCATGTCACACCTCTGCTCAAAGTCCTCCAATACTTCCCGTTTCACTCAGGGTGAATGCCAAAGTCATCACAGTGACCCATGAGGCCCTTTCCATTATGCCTCTCTCCCTCATTTATCTCTCTCTTCTCATCCTCTGTTACTCTCAGCGCAACGCCACCCATACTCAAAACTCGGGATCTTTGCACTTCTGCTTTCCCCTCTGCCAGGAACATTTGTCTCATAGATCTTTACAACTTGCTCCTTCACTTTCTTCAGCTTTCTGCTCAAATGTTGCCTTATCAGAAAATGTTCTCCGACCACTATAGAAACCTGTGACCCTCTGGCCCCTGGCACTCCCATCCTTTTAAATTTTTCTCCACAGCACATTGATCACCACGTGACATTCTGTATATTTACTTGTTAAATTATTTCAATCTCCCCCTATAGAATATGAGCACCACGAAGATAAGGACTTTAATTTGTATCCTCACCATCTAGTTGGCACACAATAAGTATTTGATGAATGAATGAATTATATTAGATCTTTAATAATTGTCACTTTAGGGGCTGGCCCCGTGGCCTAGTGGTTAAGTTCTCGCACTCTGCTTCAGCAGCCCAGGGTTTTGCCGGTTCGGATCCTGGGCGCGGAGATGGCACTGCTCGTCAAGCCACGTTGAGGTGGCGTCCCACATGCCACAACTAGAAGGACCCATAACGAAAATATACAACTATATACTGGGGGCGTTCGGGAAGAAAAAGCAGAAGAAAAGAAAAGATTGGCAACGGTTGTTAGCTCAGGTGCCAATCTAAAAAAATAAAAAATAATTGTCACTTTATTTATCATCTAAATAAGGTATAATCTGCACAAAATGGTGTCCTTCCTTAATACTGTTGCCAGAGTTATATCTTTAGGATGGATCTTATTATGCCACTCACACATATAAGATTTTTCTATTGCTTCTGACTGCCAATAGCCATACTTCTTGATTTGAGGTATGAGGGGATAGAGAAGTCACAGGATAAAGCAGCACATCATTCTAGTCCAGAGGGTCAATTTTACTTTTAGGATTTGGGGGAGAAAATTTCCAATTTTATTCCTCTTAAAAAGTTTTGTCACATGCACGAATATATATAAGCATAACCATGTTTTTCCACTTAGTTCAGTTGGGTGAAAATTGTGAAAACCCAGGAAGAAGAAATTTTTATATAAGCAGTAAGTGATTAGAAAATTTGGTCCTTCCACGGTATTAGGGAACCTGGTCTATTAGTGCTGTAGTTGAATCAGAATGCACAGGGTAATTAAGAACAATATGAAAAAGGGTTTATGGGATCTCATAATGGCCTTGACATGGAGGCAAATAGCTTTCCAAGCACAGCTAAGTCTTTAGCAGTAAGCAGTACCAGTCAGTTTAAAAAGCTTATAATGTACTCAGTTCCTCATTAAACTATGGGTTTTGCTACTGTGGAAATGCAGTTGACCACAATCTCAAGTAGTCTCTTAAGTGGGAAAACATTGACCAAAAGGAGGAGGAAGTCATCACTCTTGCAATGACACTTAAAAACCAACTACCTGACACTTCTGAAGAAGAATAAGTTGAGGTGATTTGCTCTATAGGATATCAAAACATAGTAAAGCTAGATAATTAAGGCAGTGCAATATTAGCAGAGAGGAAAAAAGATTAATCAATAGAACAGACTAGAAAACCCAGGAGCAGAAGCATGGATTTGTGGAAACTTGGTATGTGACAAAAGATACACAGGATACAGCAGGGGAAAGATGGATCGACTATCCAATAAATGATGCTCAGGCAACTAGTTATTCATTTAAAAAATGAAATTGGATCCCTTTTCATTATCAGACATAAAAATCAACTCCATACAAATTAAAAACAAATTTCAAAAATGGAAATAATTTAAACTTTAAAATTTGAGAAAATCTTGGTAGCAGAGGAATTCTCAAAAAGAGACAAACCACAGTGGAAATGACAGATAAATTCAACCATGTTAAGATCAAGTACTACTATTCATTAAAAGATCTCAGAAACAGGGGCTGGCCCCGTGGCCGAGTGGTTAAGTTCGGGAGCTCCGCTGCAGGTGGCCCAGTGTTTCGTTGGTTCGAATCCTGGGCGCGGACATGGCACTGCTCATCAAACCACACTGAGGCAGCGTCCCACATGCCACAACTAGAAGGATCCACAACGAAGAATATACAGCTATGTACCTGGGGGCTTTGGGGAGAAAAAGGAAAAAAATAAAATCTTTAAAAAAAAAAAGATCTCAGAAACAAAGGGGAAATACACAACACAAACTGGGGAAAGATATTAATAAGACATGTAACCAACTAAAGTTTAGTAGCCATGATATATAGAAAACTTCTAAGAATCAACAGAAGTTACAAAAACCTATAGAAAAATGAGCACAGAGCATGAACAGGCATTTCACAGAAGAGGAAACACGATTAGGAAATAAACATATGGAAAGATGCTCAATCTCATTGATCAGGAAGGAAATGCAAATTACAAGCACAATAACATACTATTTCACATCCACCAGACTGACAAAAAATTTAAAAAGTAAAAAACACTCCTAAGTGTTGACAAGGAAATGGAGCAGAAGTAACTCTTCCATACTGCTGGGAAATAATTTGGCATTATCTAGTACTTTTGTAAATACACATACTCTATGACACTTGTCATATATCCTACGCAATATATCCATTGCATAAAGGCATCAGGGTACAAAACACAAATATTCATAGAAGACTGATTTTAAAAAATCAAAAACAGGAAGCCCAAATCCTGGAAATAATCATGTCCACTAATAGGAGAATGGAAAAATTGCAGTGTATTCATATCAAGAAATACTAAATAGCAGTAAAAAAAGGAATGAATACAGCTACATGCATCAACAAGATTGAATCTCACAAATACATTGAGCAAAAAAATAGTTGCAGAAGAAATATAAATGTATGTGTAATATTGTGATTTATAATATGAAATATATATGTGGTCTTCTCCACTGTTCCTCGCACATAGTCCTGAAATTCTTGGAATTTCTTAAAGTGATAAGAGTGATAAAGGTGCCTTTTGTTATTTATAACAAGCCCCTTTCAACTACATCTGAGTGTATGTCAATGAGGGGCTTTTTGGAAAGCCCTTAAGGATTAGGGCTGGTTGCCAGGGGAATCAACCAGAACTTTCAGTCCCACTCCCCTACCTCCTAGGAGGGAAGAGGAGCTGGAGGTTGAATCAGTTACCGGTGGCCAATGACTTAATCAATCATGTCTACATAATAAAGCCTCCATAAAAACCCAAAGGACAGGGTGCAGAGAGCTTCTAGGTTGTTGAACACATGAAGGTTCCAGGAGAGTGGAGAGCCCAGAGAAAGCATGTCCTTTCCCCCACACCTTGCCCTATGCATCTCTTCCACCTAACAGTTCCTGAGTTATATCCTTTTATAATAAACCTGTAATCTAGTAAGTAAAGTATTTTCCTGAGTTCTGTGAGCTGCTCTAACAAATTAATTGAACCTGTGAAAGGGGTCATGGGAACATCTGATTTTATAGCCATTGGGTCAGAAACACAGGTCACAGCCTGTTTTTGTGATTGGACTTCCCCATCTGAAGTAGGGAAGCAGGGCAATCCTGTAGGATTGAACCCTTAGCCTGTGGGAATTATCCAGTTACCAAGCCATGCTGTGGCAGGTGTCCCACATACAAAGTAGAGGAAGATGGGCATGGATGTTAGCTCAGGGCCAGTCTTCCTCAGCAAAAAGAGGAGGATGGGTGTCAGATATCAGCTCAGGGCTAATCTTCCTCAAAAAAAAAAAAAAAAAGGAACTGAATTAAACTGTAGGATGCCCAGCTGGTGTCACAGAAATGGTTGATGTGTGGACAACCCACACATACAATGTCAGAAGTGAAGTAGTGTTGTAGCAGAATATTGAGGGTAGAGGAGACACATAGTAGGAGTGTGTTGTTTTTCCTTTACAGTATATAATTTCAAAAACCAAGTAATCTATTGTAAACAGAAGGAAAAAAATACCTCACATTTCAGTATAGAGATTTCTTTAGTAATAAAGAGATGCCATCTTGGGAGGGGCATACTGGGGCCTTCAAAGTATTAGGAATGCTTTTTCTTAAGTTGGGTGGTACCTACATGTGTTTGTCTTTTAACAGATATTTAGATTATATATACTCTTTTGTACGGAATATTTTGTGATATAAAAATGTAAAAACAGATTGACCAGGAAAATGTAAAGTTTTTGTAGAACTTCTGGCAATTCAAGAACTCAATAAATGCTACGTATCATATTTCATACATAAAGAAAAAATTCGACTACACGGACTTTTGAAGGAAAAATAATCAGTACTTTATAACCAAAAAGTAGAACCACAACCAATGAATTTAAAAATTTTAAGGTGTTCTATTCAAAGTTAGTTTCTTAAGTGATATGGAAATGAAAGCTAATGTATCAGGAGAAAGTTGGTAAAGGCTTGTATCCCTAGAGATATATTTTGAGATATTAACATATTTTAACACTTTTTTCTTTCTTTGATTTTCCCTTAACCAACCCCCACCAACTCCCTACCCCAATTCAAGAAAATAGCAGGCTGCATGCTTTCTTGTCTCAGGGGAACTTTGTCACAGGCTATTATTTTGGTAGCTCCCAAAGAATCACGTCCTCCTCTTCAATCTAGGATGGCCCTGTGACCTGCTTTAACCAACAGAGTGTGGCAGAAGCAATGATGTTTCAATTCAAGTCCGAAACCTTAAGAAGGTCTGCAAGTTCCCACTTTTGTGCTCTAGGGGAAGCTAGCCACCACGTAAGAAGTCTGACTACCCTAAGACCGCCTCTCTGTGAGAATTTCAACCTAGCTCTGTGGAGAGGCATGGGAAAGAGACCTGAAGGTCCTGGCCAGCAGCTCCAGCAGAGCTCCCAGCCAACAACCAGCACCAATTTGCCAGCCATGTAAGAGTAAGGCATCTTGGAAGTGACTCCTCTAAGAACTGCCAGGCTGTTACCATGTGGAGCAGAGAAGATCCAGTTCCACCAAGCCCTGCCCAGATTGGAGAATCATGAGCTAGTAAAGAAAATGATTGTTGTTTTAAGCCACTAGGGGTTTTTTTGGTTTTGTTTTGCTTGAGGAAGATTCACTCTGAGCTAACATTTGTGCCAATCTTTCTCTATGTTGTATGTGAGTCACTGCCACAGCATGGCTGCTGATGAGTGGTGTAGGTCTGTGCCTGGGAAATGAACCCAGGCCACTGGAGTGGAGCATGCCAAATTTAACCACTAGACCACAGGGCCAGCCCTAAGGCACTATGTTTTGAGGTAATTTGTTATATAGCAATTGATAACTGAAACAGGGTACAGGATAGAAAAGATGCTTTCCTCCTGGGAACATTTTTTCTAAAAACCTAAGCTCTTAGGGGAATGCAGAGGGTTTTGGAGAGGAGACAGAAATGAGAAAAGGACTTATAGACATTGATAGAGTGCCTTGAAGAAAGATGAAGAGAGCAGAATTTTCTCCAGATTAAAAAAGATTCCGTTTAGGCTGGTATGTAGAGATGGTCCTCCATACTCCCCTAAAGAGCTCTATAGTATATCTAGGCAGATAGGATCAAAAGAAGTCTTCCAAGTGATTCCCCTGTCCCAAGTGGCACCAAAGCAACAGGTAGCCACCAGATCTAAAGAGGCCATGTAGACATGGATGAGCCTCTCCTCCAGCACCCAGAGCTTGGAACTTGTTAAAATTGCCCTTTTTTCTAGGTATTTTTATTTGAGGAAATTTAATCTCATCAGCAAATCCTAACAAGACTGCATTTTCATCCCTTCTTTCTGCCAACTATCCTATATCTGTAATACTTTTTCAAACTGGTCTCGTCACAGTACACAGGTGTCAGTGCTATCCTCTAAATCAGCAGGGCATTCTGTAAGCTTCTCTCTACTGCAGGAGGGCACACTCAGGGGCGTGGCCATGTGAGTAACTTCCGCCAATGATATCAGCAAACGTGATGCAAGCAGGGTTTTGATAGGCACTTGCACACTGGAGATTTTCTTTTGAAATTCTGTGACAGCCAAGTAAGAAACCAAGATATCTTATTAAAGATGCCTAATAGAGGAGAGTTGAGCATCAGTTCTCAACAACCTCAGCCAACCACCAGCCATGTGAGTCAGACCATCATGGACCATCAAGGCCATCACGCTGCCAGGTGACAGCTGCTGTACATGTGATCTCAAGTGAGACAACAGAACTGCCATGTTAAGCTCAGCCCAAGTTACAGAATCACAAACAAATAAATGGTTCCTATTTGAAGCCACTAAGTTTTTTCAGTGTAAAACTATTTACTGACCATTATTCACCAATATTTACAATAAAGTAAGCAATATACACTTGGATAACATTCTGATTACAAAGTTACTGTTTTTCCTGACTTCTGCTGAACCAGTAACACAAATAGTGAAAAGATTGAGCCTACATGTAAGGAATGGATTGGGTAAAGAAAAAATATGCAGATCAATAGTTTAGACTGCAAAAGTTTGTTCACATATTCATGCTACTAGGACCTAAACAGCAACATCTCTAATCATCTAATTAGTTTCATGAACAAAAACATTCTGTGAATCATGATCTTTTAGTCAATACAGCACAAGGATTTCAACTTTTCTTAACGGAATGATTCTCTAGAAGGAACTTTGAAATGCCCTTTTTTACACTACCAACCACCTCCCCACCCAGATGAAGAAACTAAATAAACACTGGGTGCTTAACTTTTACATGTCACTCCCAAGTACAAAATGTTCGCTAAATATTTTTAAGAATTGGAGAATAAATGATTAAACCTAGTTCTCCAACAATGACATTACTTGTTGAGTTAGGGCACTAGATAAGGATGCCCAAGATGAGGATATTTAATGAAACGCAAAGGCTGTTTCTGAAAGCGTACTATATGTTACGCAGTTTGCGAACATTAATTGAATCCTAACAACTCTTTGGCGTAGGTGTTATTCACAGTTTTCAGCAACAAGACGGCGGCGGTGGGGTTGAGGACTGCGTGGTGGGAAGACTCGGAGGTCGGGACCCCCCGGCGGCCGGAAGGTCGTCCGGGCTACGGGACCCTCCGGGGCCACCTGAAGGAGGCCGCGGGGACGTCAGAAAACCTCGGCTCGGACGTTCTCAGGGGCTAGCTTTGTCTCGACGGCCCACACTGGAGCCCACATGGAACCAGTAGGAAATAAGGCGGCAACGGGGGCGCAGGATCTCTTGGCGTCTGTTTCCTCCGCGTGGGGACCCGAGTGCTCCCTGCAGGGAACGCTTCCCGCCGCCGCGTTCACGCAACCCAGCTGCGCTGGGGGCACTGCCGGCGCGGCGCCGGGACCTCGAGGCGGGCTGGCTCGGTCGGGGTCATGGCAAGGCGGGAAGGGACCGGGACCCTAGCGGCCGGGAGAAAACAGTAGCTCAGCAGACTCTCCCCGCCGCTCCCGGGGCTGGCTCTCCCGCCTCAGCTACAAGATCGCCCCCCAGAGCGCAGGCGCGCCCGCGAAGGCCCGCGCTTCCCTCCAACTTCGCGAGGGCGAAAGGGGCGGGCCCGGGCTCCGAGAGCCGGGCCTGAAGCCCCGCCCCGCCCCGCGCGGCATGCCGGATTTGCCCCGCCTCCTTCGCGCCGCGGGCGGCCCCTCTTCTTCCTGCGCCACAGTCCCCGGCGGCGGCCCTGGTTACCGGTCGCGCTGCGAGGCTCGTGGGGGCTGCGACGGGCGCGGGTCCGGGCCCTGCGAGGAGCGCGCCGCGCGCCCCCTCCTCCCCGGCAGCGGCTGGCCGCGGAAGTGACGTGGTGCACGGGCAGGAGCTCGTTTGAATCGGTTCCCGGGTGATCCTCGCACCTGGCGCTGCTCGGTCGCCGCCGCCGCGGCCGAGGGAGGAGCTGCAGCGCGCCGGGGTTGAGGCCTCGCGCAGCCCCGGGGGCTGGAGCTGTAGGCGCCGCGCGGAGCCCGCACCTCGGCCCTGAGCGCGGCGGCCGCGGCCGTCGGCGCTGCTGTTTTTTCTCCTTTCCCCCAATATGGCAGCGGCGGGCGGCGGCGGGCCCTCGGTGGGGACTGGAGAGGGCGGCGGCGGCGACGGCTACAGGACAGTGTACTTGTTTGACCGGCGCGAGAAGGAGTCTGAGCTCGGGGACCGGGTGCTGAAGGTCGGGGAGCGCTCGGACTACGCGGGGTTCCGCGCCTCCGTGTGTCAGGTACGCGAAGGGGCGAGGGAGGGATGCGCGAGCGGTCTCGCGCTTGGGAGGGTGACCAGAAGCCCAAGTTGCTCACCAAGGGCAATAAACCTGTCACCCGACCCTGGCCCTGCGGCCTTGGCTTCTCTCTCCCGGCTGCCCGCCATGCCCGTGGCCTGGCAGCAGGAAGCCTTGGGCCGCTCCCGGCCCCGGCCTCGGCCTCGGGGTGCGGAGCCGGCCCCTCCGCCGGCCTCCCCCCGCCCCTTTTACGGGGGTCTTGCTGCCCAGGGTCTCATTGGCCCGCGGCGACCTTAGTACTCTAAGCCGTACAGCTCATCCTCCAGTAGCGAAAGCCACTTGTGTCTCTTCCGTGTGGAACTTTGTTTCAAGGAAGAGAGCAGAGTTAGACCCGATGGCTCTCCTCGGAGTGTTGCGATGCTTGGAAGTTGTGAGATTCCTGGAGTGGATGTGCCTTAGGTTGCTTAAGTGATGCGGTCGTTTCCCGGGGCGCCCTGTCAAGAGGGTTTGCGGGCCCACCCTGGCGGGGCCTTGCGAGGTGGAAACAGTTGTCCAGGTCAGCTTCTCAGGTGGAGCTGCCCTTGTGCTTTTCGCCGCTCTAGCCCGTGGGAGTTCCTGAACTGACTCGAAGGGTGTCCGTGGGTAGCTGTGGAACACCAGAGAAGGGCGCATCTCTCGACTATATTAGTTTGCTTTGAAAATTAATGACTGTGTAGGAAAACCCACTTTAAACTGTGAAGTATTTTATAGCTATGGGTGGTGGTGCCTGAGCTGTAAAGAACGGGTGTTGTCATGCCCTGCCTTAACCCCATGAGGTTCTTCTGAAGCTGTGAAGAACATTTAGCTTCCAAGGAAAGAAAACTTTGGGTGAAGCAGTGTTTTAACTTGAGTAGGCTGATGATTTAGTAGTGTTCTGGAGACAGAACTCTGTATCGTTGCTGAATTGATTGAAATCCGAAGACTCTCAGAATAAAAGAGACTTCAGAGCAAGGACTTTGATTTGTTCCCAGGTGTATTCCCGTCTCTAGAACTGTGCCTGGCACATAATAATTGCTTAAAATACAATGAATAATTTGAATGAAGAGAGAACTGTATGAACTCGGAAGTTCATTCTGTGCCTGGATATAGCAGATTCCTGTGTGTTAGAAAGTTGGATGAATGCTCATCTTTTTTGATGATTGTTTTGTATTCAAAACCATCCCAAACAAAAAGGAAACTCTTTATGTTTATTATTTTTATTGTAAAAAAATCAGCACATTAAAGAAACTATGGAGCCAGAGGGAAAAATAAACCTTCACTCACTGTAAAATTTATAACCACTGTTAGCACTTGGAGTAATTTCTTTGCGTCGTTATCCCTACTTTTTTAGTAGATGTAATACATGTTTATATTTTACTTTTTTCCACTTAATATTGTCAATATTTTTCTATTTTAACGCAGCTCTTCATAATCGAAGTTTGAAATGATCTGTTTAGTACCACTGTTTGCATAACCAAATCTCTCCTTTTTGTCGACATTCACATTACTTTCAATTTTAAGTAATACCGTGATAAACATCTTTGAACCCATAGTCTTTTATGTCTTTATTTTTCTTTAGTTTAGAATCTGAGAAGTGAAATTCCTGGATCAAAGGTCAGGAACATTTTCAAAGCTCTTGATACCTGTTTTTAAATAGCTTTTCAAAAAGGTTGTAGTAATCTGCCCTCCCTCTAGAAATAAATTCTCCCCTGTGAGAAGTCTCAGTAACACTGTTGGAGTGCTAGGAGAAGTATTAGTAGGCTTTATTACAGAGGTGGAAAGTCACTTTTGGAGATGCTGACTCACTTAAGTAAAACAGTACAGTCAAATTCGGATTCAAACCCAGAACCCCTATTCTTTGTGTTGTACCACTCTGCCTCAAATGAAGTTCTTTGTTATAGCGAACAGATAGATTTATTCCATTCCTTCGATATTTTAACTTGAAAACTAAAGAGAATATTTTCTTTGACTAATTCTTTTCCTCTTTCTTCTTTTTCCTGCTAGAACAGACGAAGGTTAAATTTAATTAGCAGTGAGAGGGAAGAACTAGTAAGAAAAAAAACAGAAGCCTAGCTTTTATTTTTGAGTATTTACTTTTTAAAGCATCATTAGATTATTCCACCTAATCCCCTAACCAGGTCTCCATTACATACGTGAAGAACTGAATTAAGTTACTGACTTAAATCCAACATTATACAGTTAATAAGCAGTGAAACTGGGATTGGAATCTAGGTCTATTTGATTCTAAAGCTTGTCTTTTTCTGAAAAAAAAAAAAAAACCTCCACAGTGCTCACACTGTTTACTAAAGTCTTCATTTTCCTTTTTAGGCAAGGAGGCAAAATAGTGCACTAAATTAAAATTTTTCATTAAAACTTAAACCAGTAAGTGTTTCTAGTGCTAGAAAGTATTATGGATCCTAAACGGTTATTTGGGGAAAGCTCACCTTAGGGAAAAAGGGAGCAATCAAGAGGAAGGAAGAGGAAAGGGCAGATCTGGAAGAATTCCTTAGACGTTTTATAAGCAGCTATTAACTCACCTGAGTGCTTGTGACCTTGCAGAATCAAAGATTAGAAATGCTTCATTTGGCTAGTTCTTAAGTATGCCCAGACATAAGTCCCATATATGCAATCCCTCCTCTCCACCTCCAATTTTGAGAAAATGGCTACTTTTTCTGTTGCGTGGGTCCACTATACCTTGTTATCCTACCATGGCACTCGTTATACCGTTGTACTTTGTAAAAACACCGTATGCTTCTTGAGGGCCCAAGCCATACCTAATAGTTTGTTTATAACTGTTTAGTTTAATGAATTGGTCTCTTCCTTCAAAAAAACATTTGTACATAGGGGTACATAATGTTAAAAATTCCAAAAGATGAAAAAGTAAAAGAAGATATATGTAGGAGAAAATAGTAACCTGAGGAGACTTAAGAAATGGGAGTTTTCTCCTTATATTCCGCACAAATCCTGAATGATAAAGTGGGCAACATCCTTACAGGAAGGAAGGGCTACTTCTTATCTTGTCCTTTAGTGCAAGATAGGATGTGTGTTGTTTAGGGTAGTGCAAACTGCTTTAACCAGTAACCACCCAAATTTTTGTGGAGGTTTCTTACTCCAGTGCGGTGTGGGTGTTCCTAGTCTGAGAGTGATTCAGGGGCAGAGCCATTGGATATAATGCCAGAGCAATGCACTGAGGTATATAGTTTCTGACTGACTTAACCCATGGGTGAAATTTAAAATATTTGAAGATTTTATGGACTGCAAGTTAGTTAGCTCTTCAGAAAAACACAAAAAATTGGCTTTTTTTTTTTTTTTGAGGAAGATTAGCCCTGAGCTAGCTGCTGCCAATCCTCCTCTTTTTGCTGAGGAACACTGATCCTGAGCTAACATTTATGCCCATCTTTCTCTACTTTATATGTGGGACACCTACCACAGCATGGCTTGCCAAGCAGTGCCATGTCCACACCTGGGATCTGGACCGGTGAACCCCGGGCCGCTGAAGCAGAACGTGTTGCACTTAACCGCTGCACCACCAGGCCAGGTCCCCAAAAATTGGCTTTTAAGAGGAGTTGGGTAGTAGGTAGTTTGAACCTGACCTAAAGACATGGAGGGCAGGTACTTTGTGTTATTCATTCAAGACAGATCCATGTGCTTTAACAATTAACTCCCCAAAAAAGTGGGATTGAAGTGCTGTTATAAAAATGAAAAAGCCTAATCAAGACCCTTGCCCAAATAGAATGTTATCCTACTTTCATATAGAGAAAGACAGAGGAAGTACTGTTATCTGTATTCAAGGCCAGGTGACTACAAATATGTGAAAGCTTTAGTTTTCATCTGATAAGAGAGATTTTAGACCAAAAACGTGGAGAGAGAAGAGTATGACATCTTGAGTAAAAGCATAATGAATAGGGGCCGGCCCTGTGGCCCAGTGGTTGTTTGCGTGCTCTGCTTTGGCGACACTGGGTTTCGCTGGCCCAGGGTTTCGCTGGTTCGGATCCTGGGCGCAGACATGGCACCGCTCATCAGGCCGTGCTGAGGTCGTGTCCCACATGCCACAACTAGAAGGACCCACAACTAAAATATACGACTACGTACTGGGGGGATTTGGGGAGAAAAAGCAAAAAAAAAAAAAGAAAGATTGGCAACAGTTGTTAGCTCAGGTGCTAATCTTTAAAAAAAAAGCATAATGAGTAATGTAAAAATACTGAATTTGTCAAACATAAGAGCTATAAGATATTTAGGAAAATTATGAATTCAACAAAATTTTTATACAGAATTATACATAAAGCAAAGGAAACAAAAGGTAGCTTATGTATCTTAATTGAATAATAGAATTATGGAGAGATTGCATGGAGTAATTAGATGTAAACACTTTTAGATGTACACAGATCTTAAAAATTCAATTTGGGACATAGTTTTTCAGTAACTATAAAAACAAAATTTGTAGTACAGGATGCTTAAGTACATGATCTAACAGTTGGGATATTGTAGAAATAAAGTAGCAGTGAACTAAAAAATAAAGACTGTCATGATTATACAAAATCCTAATAAAGATCTGTAAAGACAATTTTTATGTCTCTTAAGCAAATAGAACCTTTTCCCTGTTAATGTCCATGACTTCATTTCTCTAAAGTGGAATTGCATAGGATATGACTATCTTTAATTTTACTAAAGTATGCAATGTTGCTTTTTGGTACGGTTTTACTGATTTTCAGTCCTATCAGCAATGTGTAAGGTCCACTTTCCCTATATGGAGACCTACACTTAATGTTATCAGGACTTAAAATTTTTGTCAGCCTCATGGGAATGATAATCAAGTTGTTTTAATTTTTCTGGTAACTAGTGAGGATGAACATCTTTTCATGTTTTCTAGTTTTTCTCTTAATGGCTTGCACTTTTTGTATATTTTCAGAAATTGTTTTCTCTGTCCTCAAAATTGTTCCACTTTTTCTCTACAATTTTTGATAATATTCAACTGCTTTAATTCTCTTAGAATTTATTTTTGTGTGCATTGAGATGGAGATTTTTTTAATCTATGTCTATGCATTTAACTGGTTGTCTCAGAATCATTCATTGACTGGTCTATTCTTTCACCACTAATTTGTAATGTCACCTCTATTTGCCAAGCTCCCCATGTATATATGTATGGGTCTGTTTTAGGGTCCTCTCTTCTCTTCCACTGGTCTGTTATAGTATATTTTAAAGTAGAAATTTTTCTTAAACTTCAAACATGTATGAAGAGATAATAGTATAATGAACCCACCTATGCTCATCACTCAGTTTCGACAGTTACCACGTATTTACCACACCAGCATCATTTTTGTCTTTTTTAGCACATTCTAGGTTTGCTTTGCTCCTATATATTTCAGCATGCATTTCTGTTATTATACCATCAAAATTAAATTTTTTTCTTTTTCTTTTTTGAGGAAGATCAGCCCTGAGCTAACTTCTGCCACCAATCCTCCTCTTTTTGCTGAGGAAGACTGGCCCTGAGCTAACATCCATGCCCATCTTCCTCTGCTTTATATGTGAGACGCCTCCCACAGCATGGCTTGCCACGCGGTGCCATGTCCACACCCGGGATCTGAACTGGCAGACCATGGACTGCCAAAGTGGAATGTGTGCACTTAACTGTTGTGCCATTGGGTCAGCCCTAAAATTTTTTTAATATTATGTAATAGCTCAGTCTATATTCAGATTTCTCTGATTGTCTCAAAAATGTCTTTTTATAGATGGTTTGCTTAAATCAGGATACCAATCCTCATATTGAACTTTTTAATGTTTCTTAATTCTTTTAAAATTTAGAGCATTTGAGCAAAACCCTCTTCCCCTAGTCTCTTTTTAGTTTTTCTTGGTGTTGACCTGTTGAAGAAATCAAGTAGGTTTGTCTTTACTATTGTACATTCTGGATTTGTCTGCTCCTTTATAGTGTAATTTAACTTGTTCTATCTCCATATATCATATAAACTAGAAGTTGTTTTTAAAGGCTTGTGATGAAGATTTAGGTTCAACTTCTTTAGGGTGGGGAGGCAAAGAATTCATAGGTGGTGCTGGTACTTTGTATTACATGACATCAGAAAGCATGTAATGTGTGGATTCTTCACCCACTCTTAGCAATGCTAAGATTGAATTAGTGGGATTCAGGTGGTTTCAACTGGATCCCTCCGTAATAAAGTTTTGATCTGATAATTCATCCATTGATGGTGATATTCTGATTGTCATTCCCCCTGTATTGTTAGCTGAAATTCTTTAAAGAAAACTTTACCTCATCGACTAGAACTCTTTGGTTATCCTGAAATAGGGTTGGTATAAGAAAGTGGGATCAATGCTTTTATTCTTTCCCTTTAATTTGTCCGTGTTCAGAGTAAGGAGTTGGGTGCCTTAGTTTCAGTGACAAATAAAGGTTTTTAGTATCATTATTGAAGACTTAAGTATCATTAGTCTAGATGTTTTTAGTTGTCTTTGGTGGTAAGATTGGTCTAGATTAACTAGTCTTATTGTTAGCTGAAGCACAAGTCAGTCTTTTCTGTTGTTTGTACATTGTTGTACAGTCATCCCTTGGTATCCGTGGGCGATTTGTTCCAGGATGCCTGAATCTGTGGATGCTCAGGTTCCTTAATATGAAAATGGAATAGTACAATGAATACAGCTGGCCCTCCATATTTGTGGGTTGTGAACGTGTGGATATAGTGGGCTGACGGTTTTGTTTAATTTTAGAAAGAGCATGTATCTTTTAATTTTAAAGATACATAAAATTTTAATAGTGTTAACTCATTTTTCTAATTCTCATATTTTGGTTAGTTGTGAAATTTCAGTTTTTCGTATGTTCGTTGGTCATTTGTTTGTATTTTCTCCTTTTGATTGTTAATGTCTTTTCACTCTTTCTCTTATTGGTCTTCACCTTGACTGATAAAGGCTTTTTTCTCCTATGGATGCTAATTCTTTGTCTCCTGTTGCACTTCCCCCCCATAATTTATAATTTGCCATAATTTTTTGAAGTTGTTCTTTTTGAAGGGGTTATAATAGATATAAAGATTCTTTAATGTAAATATCTTGCATAGTATGGCTATCCTTATGTCGGTGTTATAAAATATTAACCTCTATTTATTCTGGTACTTTAGTTTTTACATATTTAAATGTTTAATCTGTATGAACATAATTGTTATGTTAATACTTTGCTCCAAATAAGTTTACTTATATATTGACATGAAATAATATGTCTTTGTCTGGGAGTCCCCTGCTGATGTTAAAACCCTTTCAAAATGTCCCACCTAATCACTCATGTTCCTAGGTGGCATATAATAGGAGAAAAAGCAACCTTGTTAAGCAAATAGGTGTTTATGGATAGATTTGTGCTTAATTATGCAAAGGCAAAATTTAAAAATATCAAGACTTGAATTTCTTAGATAAATGTTTTAATTGTTACAAGATTATAATATACTATCAGTATTTTCATATTCTTGTAAACTTTGAATAGTGCATTTATTTCCTTTGAATAATAATTGATTTTATTCCTATTATTTTGGATAGACACTTGGCATTTCACCTGAAGAGAAATTTGTTATTACAACAACAAGTAGGAAAGAAGTTACCTGTGATAATTTTGGTAAGCAATGTTAAGTTCATGCTTTTATATTTAATGTGTTCTAGTACATCATAGGGCAATAACGATTTTATTACATAGGTAAGCTTCTAAAAACTATTGATGATTTTGGTTACTTTGTTGGCATGCGGAGAGGTAACTGGCTATATGTGCACAGTTCGTGTAGAGGTCATATTTTTCGAGCAAGACGACAGAACTGTTTATCATTTATGGCTACAGAGGATGAGATGTTGCCCAACTTAGCCACAGGTCTTCTTTGTGGGCCCTCAACCAGCTTCGAGTCTTTCATTATCTTTTTTTATCCAATTCGATTCTAAGACCTGCCAGTTTTTCATGCCTCATTCCTTTTGAATTTAGCCATTTGTCTCCATTCATGTTGATACCACTCTAAAGTATTTTCTCATCTTACTTCCAGCGATAATTTAGTTTATAAAGAATTGAGTGTTTCAGATGAGTGAAAGTATGTGAGCCTATTCCACTGATATTTTTAACAAAACACAACTGAATTTATAGATCAATCCAAACATTGATCTATACCATCTTTAAAGTTATTTCATAGATAAAATTTGCATATTCATAATTAAAAATTTATTGTGTTTCTGATACTAGCTTAGCACTTAAGGTATTACCTCTTGATTACAGATGAGACTGTTAAAGATGGAGTCACTCTATACCTGCTACAGTCAGTCAATCAGTTACTACAAACAGCTACAAAAGAACGAATTGACTTCCTACCTCACTATGACACACTGGTTAAAAGTGGCATGTATGAATATTATGCAAGTGAAGGACAAAATCCTTTACGTAAGTATTCCATTTATACTAATTTTGATAAACTATTACTCTTCTTTATCCCCTGATCACATGTCCTATTCCTTCACTTTAAAAAAAATTCATTCTACTATGTTAGAAGACTATAACCAGTCTTTGTGAACTTCCTTCCTGCCATCTCTTCATCACGATATATTTCTTTTTCTACCCAAGTTATCTTACTTCAGAGTGAAGATAGATACCTCTCCTTTAAAACTAACCCAGTATTAGAATTTCTTTCTTTTCAACTCATAGGAGATCTGGTACATACACATCTTTCCATATCCTGTATCCTCTCCTGATTTATTCTTCCTGGCTTCCTATAGACCTCTCCCAAATGAGAAAATATTTGTTTTACTGTGCACATTGGTATAACTGAGTTGCACAAGTAAGTGTTCTGGTCTTCATTTCTTTATCATTTCCTTCCACCTTTACTGCTTGCCAGTTTTAATCCTCCCTTTGGATTATTTGCTAGTGATCTTTACAAATCAGTTGATTTAGAGAGTCTGGACCGTGCCAAAGTTTTTAATACTACTTTGGTGTTCATTATAAACTTTCTTATTAAAAATATTTTTTCTTCTTGTGTAGGCATTATCGTTTTTAGGAAATTAGAAAACATAGATAAGCAAAAGGAACATAAAGAACATCCATATCTTTACCACCCAGATATAACCACCACTAACACTTTGGTATTTATCATTTCAGACCTTTTCATATTGTTTAATTCTTTTCCCTTTTAGTGGTTTTATACGATGCATACTTTTTAAACCTACTTTTTAGTTTAAAATCAAATGAGCATCTTTAACGTAAAGGCATACCTGGTCTTTTTTTTTTCAAGGTTGGCCCTGGGGCCGGCCCCGTGGCCGAGTGGTTAAGCTCACACTCTCCGCTTTGGCGGCCTGGGGTTTCACTGGTTCAGATCCTGGGTGTGGACATGGCACCATTTGTCAGGCCATGCTGAGACGGCATTCCACATGTCACAACTAAAAGGACCCACAACTAAAATATACAACTATGTGCTGGAGGGATTTGGGGAGAAAAAGAAAAAAAAAAAAAAAAATTGGCAACAGGTGTTAGCTCAGATGCCAATCTCAAAAAAAAAAGATTGGCCCTGAGCTAGCATCTGTTGCCAGTCTTTTTTTTTTTTCCTTCTTCTCCCCAAACCCCCCAGTACCTAGTTGTATATTCTAGTTGTAGGTCCTTCTGGCTTTACTCTGTGGGACATCGCCTCAGCATGGCTTGATGAATGGTGCTAAGTCTGTGCCCAGGATCTGAACCAGCAAAACCCTGGGCTGCTGAAGCAGAGTGTGTGCACTTAGCCACTCGGCCATGGGACTGGCTCCAGGCATACCTGTTTTATTGCACTTCAGGTTTATTGCACTTGGCAGATATCGTGTTTTTTACAAATTGAAGATTTGTGGCAACCCTGCATTGAGCACGTCTGTTGGCACCATTTTTCCAACAGCATTTGCTCACTTTGTGTCTTTGTGTCACATTTTGGTAATTTCACAATGTTGCAGACTTTTTCATTATTATTGTATTTGTTATGGTGATCTGTGATCAGTGATCTTTGATGTTACTATTGTAATTGTTTTAGGGTGCCATGAACTGTGCCCATATAAGATGGCAAACTTAATTGATAAATGGTGTGTGTGTTCTGACTGCTCCCCTGACTGTCCATTCCCCTGTCTCTCTCTCTCTGCTTGAGCCTCCTATTGCCTGAGACACAACACAATTGGCCTGTTGAAATTAGGCCAATTAATAACCCTACAGTGACGTCTAAGTATTCAGGCAGAAGAAAGAGTCACACATGTCTCACTTTAAATCAAAGGCTAGAAGTGATTAAGCTTAGTGAGGAAGGCATGGAAGGCCGAGATAGGCCAAAAGCTAGGCCTCTTGCACCAAATTAGCCAAGTTGTGAACACAAAGGAAAAGTTCTTGAAGGAAATTAAAAGTGCTGTTCCAGTGTTCACACGAGTGATAAGAAAGCAAAACAGCCTTATTGCTGATATGGAGAAAGTTTTAGTGGTCTGGATACAAGATCATACCAGCCACAACATTCCCTTAAGCCAAAGCCTAATCCAGAGCAACGCCCTAACCCTCTTCAATTCTTTGAAGGCTGAGAGAGGTGAGGAACCTGCAGAAGAAAAGTTTGAAGCTAGCAGAGGTTGGTTCATGAGGTTTAAGGAAAGAAGCTGTCTCCATAACATAAGTGCAAAGTGAAGCAGCAGGTGCTGATGTAGAAGTTGCAGCAAGTTATCCAGAAGATCTAGCTAAGATCATTAATGAAGGGGCTACACTAAATAGCAGATTTTCAGTGTACACAAAACAGCCTTGTATTGAAAGAAGATACCCTCTAGGACTTGTGTAGGTAGAGAGGAGAAGTCAGTGCCTGGCTTCAAAGGACAGGCTGACTCCCTTGTTAGGGGCTAATGCAGCTGGTGACTTTTAAGTTGCAGCCAGTGCTCATTTACCATTTGAAAATTCTAGGGCGCTTAAGAATTATGCTAAATCTACACCGTCTGTGCTCTGTAAATAGAACAACAAAGCCTAGATGACAGCACATCTGTTTACAACGTGGTTTACTGAATGTTTTAAGCCTGCTGTTGAGACCTGCTCAGAAAAAAAGATTACTTTCAAAATATTACTGCTCATTGACAGTGCACCTGGTCACCCAAGAGCTCTGATGGAGATGGTACAAGAAGATTAATGTTGTTTTCATGCCTAATAACACAGCATCCATTCTCCAGCCTGTGGATCCATCAAGGGTTAATTTTGACTTTAAAGTTTTATTATTTAAGAAATACATTTCTTAAGGCTATAGCTGCCATAGATAGTGATTCCTCTGATGGATCTGAGCAAAGTAAATTGAAAACCTTCTGGAAAGGATTCACCATTATAGAGGCCATTAAGAACATTCATCATTCATGGGAAGAGGTCCAAATAGCAACTAAACAGGAGTTTGGAAGAAGTTGATTCCAACCCTCATGGATGACTTTGAGGGGTTGAAGACTTCAGTGGAGGAAGTAACTGCAGATGTGGTGGAAATAGCAAGAGAACTAGAATTAGAAGTGGAGTCTGAAGAGGTAACTGAAATGCTGCAATCTCATAATAAAACTTAAACAGATGAGGAGTTGTTTCTCATGGATGAGCAAAGAAAGTGGTATCTTGAGGTAGAATCTACTGGTGAAGATGCTGTGAACATTGTTGAAATGACAACAAAGAATTTAGAATATTATGTAAACTTAGTTGATAAAGCAGTGGCGGAGTTTGAGAGGATTGACTCCAATTTTGAAAGTTCTACTGTGAACGAAATGTTAGGAAACAGCATTGCATGCTGCAGAGAAATGGTTCGTGAAAGGAAGAGTCAATCAATGTGGCAAACTTAAAATTGTTGTCTTATTTTAAGAAATTGCTATAGCCACCCCACCTTTCAGCAACCACTGCCCTGATCAGTCAGCAGCCATTAACATTGAGGCAAGACCCTCCACCAGCAAAAAGATTACGACTTGCTGAAGGCTCAGATGATAGTTAACATTTTTTAGCAATAGAGTATTTTTTAATTAAGTTGTGTACTTTTTTTTGTTAGACATAATGCACACTTAATAGACTACAGTATAGTGTGAGCATAACTTTTATATGCACTGGGAAACCAAAAAATTTTTGTGATTCGCTTTATTGCCTTATTTGTTTTATTGTGGTGTGGAACCAACCCTGCAATATCTCCCGCATGTGCCTGTTTATGTCAATATATATTTGTTTTTAGTAGTTACACAGTATTTGGAGACGACAGTTTATTTGAACAATGGCCTATTATTAAATGCTCAGGTTATTTCAATTTTTTTATTGTTACAAATGACCGAACATTCTTGTGACTAAATCTGTGTGCACATCCTTACTTTGCTACTAGTACTATCACTACTGTCAGCTACAGTGCTAGGCACTATGTCAAGTACTTTATGAGCATTTTCTCATTTAATCCTTAATCTTATGTGGTAGCTAATGTTAGGTAACGACCCTATTTTGCAGAAGAAACTAAGGCTACAAGATTTCAGGTAACTTGTCAAAGGCCAACCTGCTAGTAAGCGTTGGAGCCAGGATTTGAACCCCAGCAGGGTGACTGCAAAGCTTGAACTCGTAAGCAGTATATTTATTACCTCTGACATTGTTCTTTTCATACTGAAAAAAGTTCTTATTTCTCTCATGTTAACATTGTACTCTTACTCCTTCCACCATCTTCTGCTCAATATTTTGCTCCTGTTTATAGCAAAATTCCTCAAAAGAGTTGACTGTACTCAATATCAGCAGTGCCTCTCCTCCCGTTGTCTCCTATTTACTCTCCTGTAATTACTTTTTTCAGGTCACCAGTGACTAAGTCCAGTGATCAATTTTCAGTTCTCATTTTACTCCAGGGATTATTTGACACAGTTTATCACTTCTTCCTCCTTGACATAGTCTTTATTTGACTTTTGAGTGACCACGCTCTCTTTGTTTTCTTCCTACCTCACTGTCTGCCTTCTCTCTTCTCTCCCCACTTTCTTTTTTTTTCTATTGAGATATTATTGACATAACTCCCACCTTATTAATGTAGAAGTGCCTCATGGCTTAGTGATTGGTCCTTATTTTCTCATACTTCCTGATGTGGTGATCCCGTCCAGTCTCATGGCTCTAAATACCATCTTTGTAGCAGTGACTCCTAATTGGAGGTGGTGAGAAATGGTCATTTTTAGTTAAATATTGAAAATAATGCCATACTTACCTTCTCAGTTCCAATTTTGTCTCTCCAACTGCCCATGTGGCATCTCCACTAGAATATCTAAGATGGGAACCCTAACCTGTTCACTGAATCCTGTACTATACATAGTTTTCCCATCCAAATTGATCATTGCTCTGTCCTTCCAGTTGCTTAAGCCAAAAATCAAATTGATTCTACTTTGTCTCATACATTTCATTCAATCTGTCAGAAAATCCTCTTGGCGCTATCTTCAGTATTTATCTAGAAATGACTATTTCTCATCACTTCTGTTGCTAACAGCAGGTCTGAGGCTCCATTATATCACCTAGGTTATATAGTGGCCGCTTAACTTGTCTGTCTCTTTTCATGCCTGTCCACAGAAAGTTTGAGAAGTCAGATCATGCTATTCTTCTCTTGAAAGCACTCATGGCTCCCCATTTCGCTAAGAGTAAAAGCCATAGTCTTTACAATTACGTGCTTGGCCTTAGCAGCTGTGCTTTGTACCTCTCTGAGTTTGTTTCCACGACTCCTCTCCCTGCTTGTTCACTCCATTCCACTGCCAACTATATTCTCAGCTTAGGACCCTCTGCCTGGAATGCTCTTTGCCCAGATAGCCCCTCTCTGATTCCTTCACCCCATTCAAGTCTTGTTTATCTGTTACCTTCTCAGCAAAGCTTATCTTGATCACACTGTTTAAAATGACCCTTTCTTTTCTCCATCGCATATACCACCTTCTAACATGATAAAAAAATTTACTTATTACAATTATATTTCATTTCCCATCTTCCTGTCTAGAATGTTAACTCAATAAGAACAGGACTTTTTTCTGTTAAGTTTTGGAAGGATGCCTGGCAAATAGTAGGTGCTTAAATATTTGCATATTGAATTAATCTTAATTCTGTCTCTGCGGATACATTTGTAAATGTATAATTGTGGAGTCAGTAGGTGTATTCATTTTTAAGACTTTTGATATAGATTAATTGCCTTCCAGATTGGTTATTCCAGTTTTCATTCCTACCATGATCATATGAATAATCAGACAGTCTCACAGTTGAAACTCTTGTTTTGACTTCTGTGACTTTACATTACATTGCTGGGTCTTTCCTTGCTTCTGTTTCCTTTGCCTTTGGTGCAGCTTCTGGTTATTCTTGATTGTATGGTGGACATTTCTTCAAGTCATGCTGATCTTTCTTTTTATACGTTTATGTTAGTGAACTAATCCAAGCCTTTAGCTGTTTATTTCACTGAAGCAAAAATCTTTATATCTGCTTGTCTTTATTCTCTCAGTTAAGCACAATATGTGTTCCAGCTCCCTATGGGACACCTCTACTCATTCAGCTTGATATAGTGGTAGGGCATCACTTCTAAAACTGAATTTTTCTTTTTTTCTCTCTCAATCTCCCTTTTTGGGAAGAATGACCATTTATCCAGTTTTCTAGAGCAAAGACTCAAAACCATCTTGAATTTCTTTTTCTTTTCCTTTTATATCTTATTAGATACTAAATTCTACTCATTTGTTCCTTTCAGTTTCTCTTAACTCTTTTTTTTCCTCCCATTTCCTACACTGTCCCTTCTTCATTTTCTAGAGTTATTACCCTTAACCAGATCCTTATACATATCTGATTTGTGGTAATTTCTTTCTAAGTAGTTTATAAACAGCTATCTCGTAAGTGTTTAGAGTATGAGAGTTCTTGTTGGAGTTCTACTCTGTTGATTAATTACAGCTTTAGTTGGGTTGAGCTTCAGTGGAAGTAAGAGACATAAATTTGGTATGTTCCCCTTTTTAACTAAGGGAAATAGTTTGAGTAGTGACCTTGAAGAAAGGAGCATATTAAGAACAATGCTGAGCCAGTGATAAATTTGAATGTCAACTTGGTTGTGTACTAGGAAATCAATAGCAGTTCTGTGTCAGTTCAGCAGACGTAGTCTGCCATTTTACAAATTACTATTAGTCATAGATTTCTATATCTAAATTAGCTCTTACTAGACATTTTTATTTTATTTTTGTAAAGGTTAACCATATATATATATATTATTGTTTTCTTTTTGATGGGAAGATTGGCCCTGAGCTAACATTTATTGCCCATCTTCCTCTTTTTTTTCTCCCCAAAGCCCCAGTACGTAGTTGTATATCCTAATTTTAAGTCCTTCTATGTGGGATGCCGCCACAACATAGCTTGATGAGCAGTGTGTGAGTCCATGCCCAGGATCCAAACCAGCGAACCCTGGACCACCCTTGCAGAGCCTGAACTTAACCTCTACGCCACTGGGCTGGCCCCAGTAGACACTTTTTTTTTTTTTTTAGTGTATTACTTTTTTTTTTTTTAAAAGATTTTATTTTTCCTTTTTCTCCCCAAAGCCCCCCGGTACATAGTTGTATATTCTTCATTGTGGGTCCTTCTAGTTGTGGCATGTGGGACGCTGCCTCAGCGTGGTTTGATGAGCAGTGCCATGTCCGGGCCCAGGATTCGAACCAACGAAACACTGGGCCGCCTGCAGCAGAGCGCGCGAACTTAACCACTTGGCCACGGGGCCAGCCCCCCCAGTAGACACTTTTATAGTTGCTTTATATTTGCCCCCAACTCTGTAAATGTGCTTACTTTTGACTTGCGCATGACATAATTACATACATCAGACTACTGTTTGGTTTTATGGTCATAGTCTTTGATTTGTCTGCTATATCTGTATGTCTGTCTTCAGATTATAAGCTCCTTGAATCCAGGAATCATGGCTGGTTGACTCATGGCATGTTAATGCCATACAAATACTGGTTGATGACTGCTTTTTTTATGCTGGTGATGTTTGGTGACGATGCCTTTCTTATGTATTGTATCCTTAGAATCTGGATAATACTCTAATTCTAACTCTTTGGGAAATAAAAGTGATGGCTTAAGGTACTTCAGAGTTTCTTCTGCTTTGAACCTTTATATGAAGTATTTAGGAGGGAAAAGTTAAGCAATGTGTTTTCTTATTCTCTTCCAGCATTTGCTCTTGCAGAATTGATTGACAATTCATTGTCTGCTACTTCTCGTAACACTGGTATTAGAAGAATACAGATCAAATTGGTAAGAAAATAGTACTGTAGAGCAATTTAGCTTTTTTAGAAATATTACAGGTTCGTTGGGGAAAAATTAGAAAATAAAGTAAAAGTGGAAGTAATTATCTGATGTATCTTCTTGCTGAAATTTTTTCACGTGCCCTTTTTTCTGTGCATCTATGTATACATGTATGTGTGATCATAGTGTACATTTTATTTTTTGTGATCTTCTACTTTCCCTTAACAAAACATTGTAGACATTGTCATATCATGAATATTCTGCAATATAATATACCATTGCTACAGTTTGGTTTATTGTCTTATAGTATAAGTTACGTAATCAGTTGTTGAACATTTAGACCTTTTTTTTCTGTATTTTTGCCATTGTTAGCAATGGTGACATGATGAACATCGTTATAGGTCTTTGTATACATCTCTGGTTAGTTTCACAAGCTAAATTCTGAGAAATGGAATTTCTGGGTTAAAGGACATGAAGAATTCTAAGACCTTTGATTTATACAGCTGAAGTGCCTTTCAGAAAGTTGTGTTAATTTACAGTTCCACCAGCAATATATGAGTGAGCCCATTGAATCACTATTTTTATATTAAACTTTTCATGTTTTTAATATTGATTTGATTTTTCCTGTCTTTTTGAACTTATTTTATTTCATAGCATTTTGATGAAACACAAGGAAAACCTGCCGTTGCAGTGATAGATAATGGAAGAGGAATGACCTCTAAACAGCTTAACAACTGGGCCGTGTATAGGTTGTCAAAATTTACAAGGCAAGGTGACTTTGAAAGGTTAGAAAACCTTACTTTTTTTTTGGGCAGCTGGGTATTTTAATAAGGATAAGAACTCTTTTATTTCTTTAAATTATACACGATACATTGGAGATTTTGATGTCAGCATGTTTATTTAGTTTTTTATATTATAGAATTCTTGTGATCAATACTTAGAAGTAGTCAAAACTACAGAAATCATATTGTGCCCTTCCACTGAACGATTCTTTTTGCCTTTCCTGAGGTATGTAGGAGTTATGTTGATATCTTGAGTACTTTGGAGCTTTTCCGCCTTTTCTTACTGACTTAAGTTTGATGGAAGCTGTGTAGTTGCTAGAGCAGTAGAATGATTTTAAAATAGGCTTTAAAAATCACTTGATACCACTTGCAAAATGTTTAATGAACCACATGTAGTTCTGTTGAGCTCATTATTGCTCCACTTTCAGGGCTCTGTGTTAAAACATTCACAGTTGTTAGGGAATAGAATCTACGCAGGAGTTTTGAATCAGAATATGTTTGTGGAAAATATCCTGAATGAGAATGTCATAGAGGAAACAGAATATACTAGAAGCTCTCAAAGATATAAAGATTTAGGTCCTTGGGTTATTAGCTGAATTCTATTAAGAGCAGTGACCCACAAGTCTTTTGATATTTTGAGATATGGTGTCTACTTCAGAAAACATACTTGGGAAGACTGTTGGCATTCTTGTTAGGTAGTTAGTATTTGTTCACGTCCTGTTTTGCTCTTTGCTGTGTCAAGGAAAGTCACCCAAGTTTAAGGATCAGTCTCAACAATGTGTTAAAAATTAATATAGTTAGCACATTTGCCTTCTCATTTCTGAAATTTCTGCACCCTCAGAATTTTCATCAAATTTGTAAAGACTTAACAGTGATGAGAGGCAACGTACTGAAGAACAAGGGCTCTGGAATTATTTGACCTGATTTGAATTCTAATCTTACTAGTTTTATGATGTTGGTCAAGGTACTTCTTTTTGTCACCATTCACATGTCTATAAAAGGAGAATAATGCATCATAAGGTTTTGTGAAGAACAAGTGAGTTAGTACATGTAAACCTTAGGATAGAGCCTGGCATATAGTAAGTAGTCGATAAATATAAGATATCATTTTGGTTATTACTTCTCATTCTTGGCCTCAGACTTTTCTACAGCCATTCTTCTTCACTATTTTCACGAGTACTTGTCACTTCAAGGATTTATAAAATAGCCATAGAGAAGGTAAAGGCCATTGTCTTTTATAGTCTAAAGATAGATTTCAGCATATGATAGAAATATCAAGTAGAAGGGAAAGGGGAACAGATGGTAGATTGGGCAAAAAGTTCAGAACAGTGTTAGTTAAATCAAATGGAAGAGTAGAGTCTATAGTTATTAAATGAAGTTAAATCTTAACTGAATTTATGGAACATTCACTCTGATTTTCCTCTGGATTTTAGCACAACACAAACTTTTAAACTTAGTCTAAATCTTAGGGACGTTTTGTTTAATTTTTGGTAGAAATCTACCTGTTGCTGGTTTTGGTTTTAGCTTTATAGATATTGTGTTCAGTAAGTAATCAATTGTTGTTATAGTTGTTATGTACTCATACTATCTTTGAGTCCAGTATCAGTCCCTTGTCCTACTCCAATTTCTGTTAGCCTCAAATGTACTCTCACTCCCCTGTCTTCTACTCCTGTAGAAAAAAATCATCAGTTGCTTTAACTGCTTCCACTTTAGTTTTTACTGGATACAAGGGTGGATGTCATGGGAGACAGACTATGGAACAAAAGGAGAGACAGCCTGAAAGTGCAAAACAGCTGACTGACTTGGCTTGTAGCTTATGTTGTAGTAGAGGGAATAACAGAAGTAGACACACAAAAACATTTATAAGCATTTCAGTTATTGATTATTGCTGTTAAGAAAATGTTGAGTAATGTGTTAGAGCCTAATTGCCATCTGCTTTCAGTAAGGTCGTTAGAGAAGAGGGCAGCCTCTTTGAGGTTGCATTTGAGTTGAGGCGTGAATGATTAGAAGAAAACACCCAGATGAAGATCTGAGGGAAGTGTATTCCAAGGAAAAGGAAAACCAGCAAAGACAAAGACCCTGAAATTGTGATCAGGTGGTTTTGTTTGTGAGACAGAAAGACGACCAGTCTGGTTAGAACATAGTATATGAAGGGGAAGATAGAGGGAGATGAGGTAAGAGTTCTAATTTGGCAATATTCTTTATAGCTCTCACTCACCTTGGTACTATCCCTCCATCCACCCTTCTTATTTTGAAAAATTTCAAGCCAAAAAGTAAGTTAAAAGAACAGTTTTAGCACTCATGTATCCTTCACCTAGATTTATCAGATGTTAACTGTTTGCCACATTTGTTATCTTCTCTCTGTTTATCTGTCTGTATGCACATGCACATACACATATTTTCTCTTCCTAAATCATTTGAAAGTAAGTTGCAGACTTTGTGACATTTCACTACTTAATACTGTAGCATGTATCTCCTTCAGAGAGACATTCTCATAAATAACCATAATACTATTATCACATCCAAGAAATTTATTGTTGATTCAGAATATCTAATGTCCATATTCAGATTTTTTTCTCTTTGTCGTATCTCTCTGGTCTCCTTTATTCTATAAAAATTCCCCATGTTTGTGTCTTTCATGAAATTGTCATTTTTTTGGTAGAGTCTGGGCTAGTTGTAGAATGGTTCAGAACCTGGATCTGAGTGTTTCCTAACCTTATTCTTATTTTCCTGCTTTTTCTCCCCAAATTCCCCAAGTACATAGTTGTATATTTTAGTTATGGGTCCTTCTAGTTGTGGCATGTGGGATACTGCCTCAACGTGGCCCAAGGAGTGGTGCCATGTCTGCACCCAGGATCTGAACCGGTGAAACCCTGGGCTGCTGAAGCCAAGTGCTCAAACTCAACCACTTGGCCTCGGGGCCAGCCCCTTTAGCCCTATTCTTTTCCTCAGCATTTTATGAACATTTTCAAACACTGAAAAGTTGAAATTCTACAGTGAATACCCAGACACTTATACCTAGTTTCTACCATTGAAGTTGCTTTACCACATATCCGTTTGCTATTTATCCCTCTAACCTTCAGTTCATCTTATTATTTTTTTAATTAAAAAGAAAAATTTGAGGAAGATTAGCCCTGAGCTAACACCCACCACCAATCCTTTTTTTTTGCTGAGGAAGATTGGCCTTGAGCTAACATCTGTGCCCAACTTCCTCTATTTTATATGTGAGATGCCTGCCACAGCGTGGTTTGATAAGCGATGCATAGGTCTGTGCCCAGGATCTGAACTAGTGAACCCTGGGCTGCTGAAGCAGAGTGCACAAACTTCATAGCTGCGCCACCACATTGGCCTACAGTTCATCTTGTTTTTTGATTCAGTTCAAAGTAAATTACAAATATCAGTAAACTTTCTCAAGCATTGATATGATCTAGAATTCAAATTTTTATCTTTTGAGTTGAAATTTACATATAGTGAAATGCTCACATCTGTCTTAAGTGTATCTTCATTGAATTAATTTATTTTTTTATGGCCATATAATTCATATACCATAAAATTCACCATTGAAGTATACAATTCAGTAGTTTTGAGGATAGTCACAAATTATGTAACCATCACTACTAATTCCAGAATATTTGCATCACTCCAAAAGAAACCCAGTACCTGTTTGCAGTCACTCTCTATCTCGCTCTCTCTCCCCTACTCTGGCAGTCACTAATATAATTTCAATAGTTGTTAGTCTGCTTTTTAAGTTGTTTTTCTTAACATCTTAATTTACAATAGTCCAGTTTGGATGATGCCAGCTTAATGTCAATAATATATAAAAACTTCACTCCTATATAGCTTTGTTCCCCTCCCACTTATTTGTATTATTATTTTTATATAAATGACATCTTTCTACATTGTAATCCCATCCACACAGTTTTAGATAATTCTTTGTGCAGCTATCTTATAAGTCAAATAGGAGAAGAGGTATAAAAAAATACATTTATGCTGTCTTTTTCTATTGGTCTATGTAGTTACTCTTTATTTCTTCTTGTATCCCAGTTACTTTCGAGTGTCCTTTCATTTCAGTCCATAAGACTCTTTTTAGTAGCTACTCTAAGGCAGATCTACTAGTGACAGATTCCCTCAGTGTTTGTTTATCTGGGAGTGTCTTAATCTCTCCTTCGTTTTTGAAGGCTACTTTTGCTAGATAAAGAATTCTTGGTTGATGGTTTTTTCTCTTGGCACTTTGAATATGTTAGCTCACTGCTTCTAGCTCCATGGTCTCTGCTGAACAATCAGCTGTTAACCTTATTGAATATCCTTTGTATGTGACCAGCCACTTCTCTCTCTCTGCCTTCGAGGTTCTCTCTTTTTCTTTGGCTTTTAACAGTTTTATGATTCTGATGTGTCTAGGTTTGGATCTTTTTGAGTTCATCCTATTTGGTGTTTGTTGGTCTTCTTGGATGTGTAGATTAATGTTTTCATCAAATTTGGGAAGTCTTTGGCCATTATTTCTTCAAATATTCTTTCTCTCCTTCTGTGGTTCCTATTTATATATCGGCATGCTTGATGGTGTTTATAAGTCTCTGAGGCTCTGTTCGTTTTTCTTCATTCTTTTTTCTTTTTGTTCTTCAGATGAAATAATCTCAATTGACCTACCTTTTAAGTTCACTAATTCTTTCTTCTGCCAACTCAGATATGTTCATGAACCACTTAACTGAATTTTTCATTTCAGTGAAGTGGCTTCAGAATTTCTTTTTGGTTCTTTTATTTATAATTTCTGTCTTTATTGATTTTCTCTATTTGATGAAACACTGATCTCATACTTTACTTCATTAGACATAATTTCTCTCAGTTCATTGAGTATGTTTAAAATAGCTGATTTAAATCTTTGTCTAGTAAGTCCAATGCTTGGACTTTTCTCCAGGACAGTTTCTACTGACTGCTGTTTTCCCTGTGTGTGGGCCACACTTTACTATTTCTTGTAGGTGATAATTTTTTGTTAAGAACAGGACATTTTAAAATAATATGGCAACTCTGGAAATCAGACTTATCCACCTCCCCAGGGCTTGTTGTTGCTTCTCTTTTTTTGTTTGTTTGTGTAGTGACTTCCCTAAATTAATTCTGTAAAATCTCTCTTCTTTATCTTGTGTTGCCAGTGATGTCTCTGCTCAGTTAGCTTAGTGGTCAACCACTAATTGGACAGTTTCTTACACGTCTGGAACCACTAAGTCACCCAGCTTTTGCTGAGGGGTTCTGTGTGCATACTGGGCTGTTTTTAATGTTCAAGGAGGCAGTTCACAACTCTGCCTTAGCCTTTGCTTCTTACTTGTGTAGAACCTCAAAGTCAGCCAGAAATGAGAGATCTTTCTTGAGTATATGTACAACCCTGCACGAGTGTGACCTTCTCGATTCTCATGAATATGTTGGAGCTTTTAAAAAACACTATGGACCTCTTATTCCTCAGTTTTTCCTTGTAAGTTTTTGGCCAGATTCTTGTTTGTTCCCAACTGATTTGATTGCCATAGTCAACTGTGATGATAAACAATTACACTGACGGTTTTTGACAAATGACCCAGGGGAAATGGATAAAGCATGCTAAAACTATACAGAGCTAGCTGTTCTTACTGAGATTCAGCTGTGTGTCTTGAATAAAACACTCCTTGGATTGGTTAATTTTTAGAGTTCTGAAAAAGTTGATTTTGATAGTTTTTTGGGGTGTTCTTAACGTTTTTATCAATGAGTGGGTGTTCGTAGGTCCTTACTTTGCTATTCTGGAAGTGCTCACTCTAGTGTCTGATTTTTAACAAATGCATACACCTGTATAATCCAAACCCCTATTAAGATATAGAATATTACGTAGAAAATTTACTCATGATTTGGGCACTGTTATAATCACTGCCTTTGAAGTTACATTAGATACCTAGAACATAATTGTGATACTGTGTGTTCATTTAATTGTTTTATGGAAGAAAGAAGGGTGACATTAGTTAGATCTGCTGGGTGGCCATAATTCAGGTATGTGTTGGATCAGTGCTACTTTCTGCACTTTCAGCTTGCTCAGCAATTAAAAGGCTCTCAACTCAGGGAGTCATTTTTGGGAAAATAAAGATAGTGCGCCATATGGCTCACTTCCCATTGCCGCTTTTAGATTGTAAGAATGGGCTTCCAACAAGATTTGCCCTAATTTTCCTAAAGAAGAAGCTTGTCTTAAATGTTTTTCTGCATATTAAGATGAGCTTTTGTTTACTTTCTGATGTTTGTATTTACTTGAATTTAAAGAATGAGTATGTCACATTTAGACATCCCACTTTAATTTGGTTATTTCCATTGTCTTGCACATTTATTCCAGAAACTCTAAAAGAGATCTGAGGCATTTGTAAGTTTTGTTGGAAGTAAAGTTTTCTTCATTGTGGCTGTTTTATTTCCCCTGTGGTAGATTTGAGATAGTGAGATGTAAATATACGTATATAGTCACTCTACCATATTTCCTGGCAATGACTTTTATTGTTTTTAATTTCTTTTACTAATTTGATCCTCTCTCTTGTTCATTTTTCTTAGTTTCAACACCTTTTATGACTTGTATCAATGGAGATTTTGTTTCTCTGTTCTAATAAATCAACTACTCTTGTCTCACACAGATAGAATGTCCTCTTATATTGTATCAAGAATATGAATATCTTCTGAAAAATTCTTTTGGACTGTGATATAAATTTATTCCTGAGGGAAGTGACTTTCTAAATTCTCCAGAAGACTGCTTCTATGATGCAAAATTGTTTCTCAAGGTCTTAGATTATTTTTCTGCTTTTGTTTATCTTCATGAAGGAATATTTATATAGCCCTTGAATATAGGTATAGGGATTTTGCTGGACTCGTTTATACAAGTCTAAAACCTGCTGGAAATTTGTATTTTCAGCCTTATTTGCCATGATAAGAGTTTTTGCCTAGGTTGGGTTTGCATGGATGGTTTGGGTTGAAAAAGGAGACTTACTGCCTAGTGATTATGTGTCCATTCCTAATCACTGAACAGAATTCTTTAGTTTTGAGTCAGAGTAAGTAGATGTGTGTCCTTTTATCTCTGAACTTCCCTCTCCTTAAACTTTTGTATACTTCCACATGTTTTTTAAGGAGAATATTTAGGGGAGGGTATTTTCAGACTATTTCCTAGAAGTATTGCCATAGTAATTAAAGTCTTGGAACCCATTTACTCTTTTTATTTTTCTTAATAGACATTAGGTCCATAGAATTTGAATCATAGTTCTTGCTTTATAACAATTTATCAATTTAGGCCTTGCCCTTTTAAAGTTTATTTGTTGAAAAATTTAATAAGTTAAATAACCAGAATCTACCACCTAATCCAATAAGGAGAATATTTCCTGTAACTTACATCTGCGTGCTCCCTTGTTCTATTTCTTTTCTCCCCACCAAAATTAACCACTGTTTTGTATTGTTTTTCTGTTTCTTTGTTTTTCTAAAAATATGTTTATCCAATTTTGCTTATTTTTTGATATTATGGAAAAGGGTAATCATACTGCATGTTGGTCTATGAGGGACTTGCATTTTCACTTAATATTGGGTTACTAAGATTTTATCTTTTGTAGTTCATTCTTTTTCATAACCATATAATCTTTTGTGTATATCGAAAAGAAATCTTGCTGTATTTGTCCAGTCTCTAGCCAGTGGGCATTTGGCTTTCCGCCCAAGTTTGTGAGTGGTAGTGTCTTTCATGTGGGTGTATGTGTGTAGTGTGTTGTGTTATATGTGTTTCCTGGTCCAGATCTGTATACATTCTTATGTATATGCCTAAGAGGGAATTTGTGGGTTATAAAAATGAATGTTCCAATTTAGAAGATAATCGCAAATTGTTTTCTAAAGTAGCAATTTATACTTCTACCACTTATGAAAGTTTGATAAAACTCACTTAGGAAACCATTTGGATCTGGTATGTTTTGGTGGGAGCAATTTATAACTATTGCTTTGATTCCTTTAATAGAGTTCTAAGAATAATTAGGCTTTCTGTTTCTTACTGATTTAGTTTTGGTAAGTTATATTTTTACTAGGAATTAGTCTATTTCATTAAAGTTTCAAGTTTATTGGCATATAGTTGTTGGTAATGTTCTCAAAGAACCGGTGTTTGCTTTGATAAATTTTCTTTATTGTTTTTCTGTTTTCAAATTCTTTGATTTCTGCTCTTTATTATTTATGTCTTTCTTGCTTTGGGATTGTTTTGCTCTTTTGTAGTATTTTGAGGTGTATTCTTAAATTATTGATTCGAGACCTTCTTTTCTAAGATGACTATTTTCTGTTACAAATTTTTTTCTCAGAACTACTTTTGCTGCGTCTCACAAGTTTTGATATGCTGTATTTTCACTTTCATTCAGTTCTGTGTAGTTTTTATTTCCCTTGCAACTTGCTCTTTGATGCATGGTTTGTTTTAGGAATGTGTTGTTCAATTTCCAAGTATTTTCAATAGATTTTCTTGTCTTTTCCAAAACACTTTAAATAGTTTCTGTCATGACAGCTCTGTGGAGTAAGAAGAGCAGATGATGTCCTCGTGTATTAAGCGGGGAGAGGTGAATGGCTGGTCTGTCTTCACTCAGCAGCATTGTACAGTCATGGTTTACCACCAGTTATTCTGATTCTTGGATACATTGAGGTAAAACATTGCCCAGGAAACCCCCGGAAGGATGTATCTTCCAGCAGCTCCTCTTTTGCTGCACAGCAAGGGCTCCCCAGAACCCATTTTAAAAACAATATGGATTTTGCTCTGGTTATGATGAGGTAGTTTGCAGCAGACTGCTTTCTAGCCAGAAAAAACTGAGATAGCTAGATAAAATGAAAATTAGTTTGAAGGCATAGGAGAACTGTTGAAACAACCAGGATTGGGGAGGGAGGGAATGTTCCAAAAGCGGGGAAATCTCAGAGATCCAGCCAGTACAGGCACATCTCATTTTGTTGTGCTTCACTTTATTGTGCTTTGCAGGTACTTTTTTTTTTTTTTTATTAATGTTATGATAGATTACAACCTTGTGAGATTTCAGTTGTACATTATTGTTAGTCATGTTGTGGGTACACCACTTCCCCCTTTGTGCCCTCCCCCCACCCCCCTTTCCCCTGGTAACCACCGATCAGATCTCCTTGTCAATATGTTAACTTCCACCTATGAATGGAGTCATACAGAGTTCGTCTTTCTCTGACTGGCTTCTTTCGCTTAACATAATACCCTCGAGGTCCATCCACGTTGCTGCAAATGGGCCAATTTTGTCTTTTTTTATGGCTGAGTAGTATTCCATTGAGAATATATACCATCTCTTCTTTATCCAGTCATCAGTTTCTGGGCATGTAGGTTGGTTCCACGTCTTGGCTATTGTAAATAATGCTGCGATGAACATAGGGGTGCAAGGGACTCTAGGGATTTCTGATTTCAGGTTCTTAGGATAGATACCCAGTAATGGGATGGCTGGGTCATAGGGTATTTCTATTTTTAGCTTTTTGAGAAATCTCCATACTGTTTTCCATAGTGGCTGTACCAGTTTGCATTCCCACCAACAGTGTATGAGGGTTCCTTTTTCTCCACAACCTCTCCAACATTTGTTGCTCTTGGTTTTGGATGTTTTTGCCAATCTAACGGGTGTAAGGTGATATCTTAGTGTAGTTTTGATTTGCATTTCCCTGATGATTAGCGATGATGAACATCTTTTCATGTGTCTATTGTCAATAGATTTTCTTGTCTTTATGTTGATTTGCAGTTTGATTTCATTATAATCAGAGAACATACTCTATATGGTTTCAGTTCTTTTAAGTTTGTTGAGATTTGTTTTATGATCCAGGATATGACCTATTTTGGTGAATTTTCTATGCGTCCTTGAACAGAATGTGTATTTTGCTGCTGTTGTGAGGAGTGTTCTGTAAATGTCATCGATTAGATTCTGTTGGTTGATGATATTGTTCAGTTTTATATTCTTGTGGATTTTCTGTTGGTGTGTTGGTAACTAAGAGAAGTATAACTTATTTGCAGATTTGTTTCTTTTCTCTTTTCAGTTCTCTGAATTTTTACTTTGTGTGTTTTCAACTTGTGTTATTTTGTATATACGTAGAACTGTTATGATTTCTTGGTGAACTGACACTTTCATCATTGTGTAATGCTGCTCTTTGTCCCTGGTAATTTTCTTGCTCTGAAGTATATTTTATGTGATATTAGTATAACCACTCCAGCTTTATTTTCATTCATGTTTGCATGGTGTATCTTTTCTTATCCATTTTTTAAAAAACTACCTATAACATTGTATTTGAAATGAGTTTCTTGTAGGCAAATATATAGTTGGATCATTTTTTTATTCACTCTGCCAATTTTAGTGTATATGTACCATTACATTTTATGTAATTATTGATATATTAGGACTTAGGATCTCATGTTTTAACTTTCTATTTGTTCCCTTTGTTTTTCCTTTCTCTCTTTTCCGGCCTTTCCGTGGTTTACTTAAACATATTTTAGTATACTATTTCTTTATAGTGTTTTTGAGTGTATCTTTTTTTTTTTAATAGTTGCTGTAGGGAATACTATATACATACTTATTAGTTTACTAGTACAGACGTTTTACCACTTAAAGAGAATTGCAGAAATCTTACCAATTTATTTAGGTCTTTTAACTCTCTCCCATGTATAGTTTTCTTAAGTGTTACGTCTGCATACATTGAGAACCACATCAGATAATGTTATTTTCATTTCAGCAGTCTAATAATTTTAAAAACTCAAAAGGAGAAAAATATTCTTTTACTTACCCGTGTATTTGTTTCATTGTTCTTTATTCATTTCCTGGTAATATTTTATCAACTTTGACGTTAATATAGCTACTCCACCTTTCTTTTTATTATTGTTAAAATGGTAACTCTTTTACTAACCTTTTAGCCTATTGTCTCTATATTTAAAGAGAGTTTCTTTCAGGCAGCATATAGTTGTGTATTAAAATTTGACAATCTCTGCCTTTTAACTGGAATGTTTAGACCAATTACATTTAATGTGATTAATGGTATGTTTGAAGTTAGACTTACATCTTTGTTATTTGTGTTTTATTTTTCCTGTTTTCCTTTTTGTCTACCTTCTTTCAAATTGAGTATTTTGTCTGTGTGTGTGTGATTCCATTTTATTTCCTTTGTTGGCTTATTAACTGTTACTCTGTTTTGCTTTACTGGTAACTTTTGGATTCATAGTATACACGTTTAATTTATCACAGACTATATATCAAGTAATATTACACCATTTCACATATAAGTACATCACAGTAGTACCATCCATGCCATTTACCCTGTCTTCATCTTTGTGTTTTTATTTTTATACATTTTATGTTGACATATATTACAAATATCAAAGTATATTCTGGTTGTGTTGCTTTAAACAGGATTCCTTCTAGCTAGTTAACACATCAATCACTTCACATATTTATCTCACTTTTTGGTGAAAACATAAGTTCTACTACTCAGTAGATTTCAGTTATACAGTAAGAGTGTTATTGACTGTAGTCAGTGTTATACATTAGATCCTCAGACCTTATTCATGTTATAGCTGAAAGTTTGTACCCTTTTACCTACCTCTCCCTATTTCTCACACTCCCCAGCCCCTGTCAACCACTTTTCTACTCCATTTTTGTATTTAAGTGTCTTTTTCTTAAAAATGTGGTGAAAAAAGTGTAACAAAATTTGCTGTATGACCATTTTAAAGTGTACAGTTCAGTGGTGTTAATTATGTTCAGAATGTTTTGCAATCATTACCATTATGTATTTCCAAAATTTTTCATCCCCCCCCAGACTAACTCTGTACCCGTTCAGCAATAACTCAATTCTCCCTACCTCTAGCTGCTGGTAACCACTATTCTGTTTTTTGTCTCAATGAATTTACCTATGCTATGTACCTCATTTAAGAGGAATCATACAAAATTTGTCATTTTTTGTCTGGTTTATTTCAGTTAGCATAATGTTTTCAGAGTTCATCAGTGTTGTAGCATGTATCAGAACTTCATTTCTTTTTTGGCTGAATTGTGTAGCAGTACCACATTTTGTTTTGCATTCATAGGTTAATAGATACTTGGCTTGTTTCCATCTGTTGTCTATTTTGAATAATGCTGCTATGAAAATTTGCATAAAAGTATCTGTTTGAGTCCCTGAGTCAGTATATGTTTTCCCACATAACTTACTAATTCTTGTGGTCTTCATTCCTTTGTGTAAATCCAAACAGTATTGTTTTAATTTCTGAAGGTCTTTTAACAGTTTTCCTAACTCACATTTGCTCTTGATGAACTTTTTCAGCTTTTGTACATCTGATAAAGTCTAGATCGCTCACTCCTCTCCCTTGCCCTTTAAAGATATTTTTACTGAGTATAGAATTTTTGCTTGACTTTGTTATAAATGTCAGTACGTTAGAAGTATTACTCCATTTTCTTCAGGCTTGTATAGTTTATGATGAGAAAGCTGTTGTCATTCTTATCTTTGTTTTTCAGTATGTATTGTGTCTGTTTGCTCTGACTCTTTAAGATGTTCTTTTTATTGTTGGTATCTGTACGCTCTCTGGTGTTCGGGTGTGTTTTTGTTGGGAGGGCATTGTAAGTGCATGCAAGTTGTATGGGGTGCTGTGTTTGTGTATTGTGTGGAGGCATTTTTTGTGTGTTGTGTAGGGGCAAGTTTGTGTCCATGTTTTGTGGAGATGGGTTTGTCTGCAGCAGTGGCTTTGTATGTTGTGAGGGGGGAGTTTTTTTGTGTAGTTTGTTTTGTAGCTCTGGTATTACAGTATCTCCCCTGGTCATTGTTGTCTTTATTTTGATTATTGATATATAGGGTGAGGACTTCTTATGCCAATTAAAATATTTATCTCTTTTTTTGTTTTGTTTTCTCTCACTTTTTAAATTCACTGCATCTTTTGTTGTTGCTTTTTAAAATCTTATTGGACCATTTTCCTCTCTTTTTTTTTTTAAAGCTTGGCACCTGAGCTAACATCTGTTGCCGATCATCTTCTTTCTTCTTTTTTTTCTTCTTCTTCTCCCCAAAGCCTCCCAGTACATAGTTGTATATTGTAGTTGTAGGTCCTTCTGGTTGTGCTATGTGGGATGCCGCCTCAGCATAGCTTGATGAGCAGTGCCATGTCCATGCTCAGGATCCGAACCAGTGAAACCCGGGCCACTGAAGTGGAGCACACAAACTTAACCACTCGGCTACGGGGCCAGCCCCACTGTGGACTTTTTTTATGTATCCTGTTTGGGCTCTTTTGGTCTGAATCTGTGGAGCCATGTCTTTTAGTGGTTCCAGCATATTTGCAGCTGTTATTTATTCTGTCTTCTCTTTCTGTAACTACGCTGAAAACTTGTTTGAGATATTGTCCTTCAGTCATTCATGTCTTTTAGACCCACTTTGATATTTCCATTCCTTTTCTTCCTTTGTTTCTTACGGGTAAGTTCTTTGAATGTCTCTTTGCATTTTCTGATTCTTTCCAGCTCTGCCATATCTGCTCTCTAACCTTTCCATTTAGTGTAATACTGGTTCCAGCCTCACTCTCAATTCTGTTTGTTTCTGATATTGGGAAATGGTGTCCCTGGAGACCTTGCCTATATTTTGAGAGACCAGGGACACGTACTCTCTAGAGTGTTGTTATGGTGCAGTGGAGGTTCACTCAGAGCTCTTCATATTAAAAGCTCATGGATACATGGAAATAATCTCTTTACTGTAATTCTCATTATTCTTCAGACAATACTTTAATGAGTTTTGAAGAAGTAAATAACTTTGAGGGGAATATTGTATAGGCATAAGAATATATAAAGATATAGATATTTATTTAGCCCTGTTTGCTGCAAGATTTTCTGATTTAGTTGGGTGGGCCCAAGAATTTGCATTTCTTAAAGTTTCCCAGTGATGCTGATGCAGCTGGTCTGGGGAATAAACTTGAGAACCACTGGAATAGATGATGTCTTGATTTTTACCTCTGATTATTTTACCTTTGAATTGAGGTATTATCTGGCTTGGGGATCATTTTATTAATGCTTAATAAAAGTGCTATAACAATTTCCTTTGGCGCCTTGGTAGCTTGTTTAAAATCACAGCATTAATGTGATGTTTTATTTTAGTGATCATTCGGGATATGTTCGACCAGTACCAGTGCCACGCAGTTTAAACAGTGATATTTCCTATTTTGGTGTTGGGGGCAAGCAGGCTGTTTTCTTTGTTGGACAGTCAGCCAGAGTAAGTAAAAAGTTTTCTTATAAGTGAAAGTTGATCAAAATATTTTGAGGTTCTCTCTGTCTAAGTGGGTTAGCCAGTTTAACTTTTAGGAGTTTCTAAAGTACTCTGTTTAATATTTAACAGATGATAAGCAAACCTGCAGATTCCCAAGATGTTCATGAGCTTGTGCTTTCTAAAGAAGATTTTGAGAAGAAGGAGAAAAACAAAGAGGCAATATATAGTGGATATATTCAAAACAGAAAGGTACAATACATTTTAACTCATTAATTGTAAATTTATTACTTTGGATGGATGATAGGACAAAAGTGTTTTTCCATTTTCTATCTAAAATATTAATATAGTACTTTAAAAACTTGAAGGTATGGAATTTTCAAATTACTTAATTTTCATTCTTTTTCCTTTAATCCTCTGAATAGCATAAGTGATCATTTATGTGCTTTCTCAGGCTGAAAGTCTTTAGACAAGTTTTCTCATAAAGCCAAGTAAGCTTCGTGGAAATTGCTCATAAGATTGTAAACTTTTCTCCTTGCACTGAGTTAGAGTTTTAAAATCTTTGTTGTATAATAACCACAGAACTAGAGTAGAAAACAGTGAGAGGGTCATAGACTTCTAGGAAATCAGAGCTCCAGAGAAATAAATGATCGATATATTTCTGTTAAAAATTTGCTTTCAAATTCTCATTTTAATAAGGAGAATGTTAACAAATTTGAATCTCTGTGGTAAGTACATGGTATTTATTGTATTATTCATTCAACTTTTCTCTGTTTGAAACATTTTAGAGTTTTTTAATTTTAAAATTTTTAATTTTTAAAAATCCTTTTCTGATTGTAAAACAAATTATAAAAAATTTTGTAATCAAATATAAAGAAAATAAAAATAGTCTCAAATGCCAGGAAAAAGTGTAACATATCTAATTGAATTTCCTTCTAGTCTAACTTTTTTATTATGTACTTTTAGTTTGAACTCACTTTTTTGTTTTTTTTTAAAGATTGGCACCTGAGCTAACAACTGTTGCCAATTTTCTTTTTTTCCTGATTTTTCTCCCCCAAATGCCCCCAGTACATAGTTGTATATTTTTTAGTTGTGGGTCCTTCTAGTTGTGGCATGTGGGACGCCGCCTCACCGTTGGCCTGACGAACAGTGCCATGTCCGCGCCCAGGATCCGAACTGGTGAAACCCTGGGCTGCCAAAGTGGAGCGTACGAACTTAACCATTCGACCGCAGGGCTGGACCCCTAGAACCCACATTTTTTAAATTAACATTTATTTTTCATTTTATAAAATGTTTTGGCACACAACACATTTTTAATAGCTTTGTTGTATTTTTTGGCTGAATGTTCTGTGATTTAACTATTTTGTTTAGCGTTATTTAAAGGATTTTAGTATAATTATAAAGACATTGCCATGAATATCTTTGCATAACATTTTGCATGAATTACAATTCATTCCTAGTATAGTTTGTTAGAATTTTAATAGCTGTGACAACGAATTTGAACTTTATAAATATTCTTGGTATATATTAGAAAATCACTTCTCTGAAAGGTTGAACCCAAATCAAATACACTCCTAATGATAGTGTAAGGAAGTGCCTATCTGATCATTTCCTTATTTTTAAAAGGAGTGGGGGGGGGGGGGCAGCAAAATGTTGATAATTTAATAGGTGAAAATAATACCTTTTCTTTCATTACTAGCTGGCTGAATTTCTTTTCCATGTTCGTTAGCAACTTTTATTTTCTCTGTAATTTAGTATTCTCTCCAGGAAATTTCTTCATTTTGCTCATCTCACTTTTTCTTCTTTAAATTTATTGCATTTGTTTAACAATTTACCTATCTTAATATATTTATATAACAATATTCCATCCTTATCTTTTCCATCTTATGTTACTATCACACAGCCCTATGAAATATGTTAGTGGAAATATTTGCTATGTTAAAACTGGTGAAAAATAGGAATTGAAAATTTAAATGATTTTCAAAACTGTATGCATATGATAAACCTTGGATTGAGCTGAGGTCTCTTGGTTCTTCATTTCTGCCAGCTTTTCCTGTGTTTTGTGCTTAGTTCATCCCAACAAACATTTCTTGGGTACTGTTTGGTCCCTAGTTCTTTTCTTTTTCTGACCAGTCCATTCCAGCCTCCTTTTTTTGGCTCTTCCTTTTTCCTTGACCTGTTAGCAGTTATTACAGTATGTGTGGGGTTGGTGTTCTTGATCTATAACCAGCAGTCTTACTTTTTCTATAGGCAGTGTTTATGTGTATATATGTACATATGCCACTTAATATCAGCAGTTCTCAAATCTGTATTTTTTGTCAAGACTTTTCTCTTAAGATTGAGACACTGAATCAGGCTGGACTCTAAAGGAAACAAACCATTCAAGGCACTCTAAATAGAAGAGGGTTTAATAAAGGGAATTAGATGCTTACATGATTATTGGAAAAGCTGAAGGAATGAACTTTAGGCTGAGCCTTGCAGAATGATGCCAGGACACTCAAACTGACCTTTAAGGGATGCTGCAACATCTGCTATAATCATGGACTTGGAGGACCACCACTGCATCTGGAATTCAGAAACTCACTGCCTTATCTGTGATCCAGGAGTTGGAAAGGTTTTGCTGCCACAGATTTTCCAACACTGGACCACAGAATTTCTGACCATAATCACTGCTGTATCAGTGCTGATGCTTAAAGCTAGAACTTTGATACTGGTCTTTCGGTACCTTGCATGATAGAAAACCTTCAAGAAATCTCAGGAAATGGCCTCTGCCGCATTTTCCCTTTCTAAATCTTTGGCTGGTATATCTAATTGGTGAAACCTAATTTGCATTCACAATCCAAAGTTTAAGAGTCTGAGAAATACACTTTTATGGCTTTCCATCCTCTGCAGCCCAGAAGGGGACAATAAAAAGTGGTACAAATGGGTGGCTGAATACCAACTGATGGTATCTAGCATGCTCATTTCCAATTTCAATTAGATGTCCTACTCTAGATGTTCCATAAATAACTCACTTTTGGTACATCTAAAATAAAAAATATTATCTATAAACCTTTCTTATTCTCTCTTTTCCCCTTAACTACCCCTTTTCAATTAACAACATGTGCTGGTCAAGTAGTTAATAATTGTAATCCTTATTGTTAATCTTCGCCACATTTAATTCTGTCTTTTAAAATAGGTTCTTTCATCTACCCCCTCTTCCACCCATTTCCATTGCTGGATTCAGCCATTCCAGCCTCATCTTTCATCATCTGTTTATCATATACTCTAAACTACCTTGTTTCCCTCAAATCTTTCATGTTCTCTTTGGTCCAGAGTATTCTTATTAAGTCATCTATTGGCGAAATGTCACCCTCTTTTTAATTATCTCCAGCTCTTGGTTTGTGTCTTTATAATGGTGCATTGTTTTGTAACTTTGTTTCTCATCTCCTACTAGATGGAATTTGTAGGGAGGAAGGACACTGTCTTATTTATCTTGAACCCTCTCTTCCTCGTTTCCAGGTTGAGTCATATAACTTAGAAGGTGCTTGATAAATATTTGGATAATGAACCTGCATCATTAGTAAACCCAGGCTAACCTAGTAACTCTCAAAGTATATGAAATATAACTCATATATTATGTATTGTAGCTGTAATATTAGAGATTTAGTGTGTAGGGGTGCATTGGAATGGTTTTGGTTTTTATTTATTTTTATTAAGAAAGTAATAATACATACTTATTAAAAAAATAAAATCAACCAGTTTCCTGGACGTAATAGTTCAGTGTATATCTTTATCCTTACAAGTTTTTATGTATAGATCGACATACATAATATATAAGTACATACATATGCATGCAACTATATGTATATATGCATGCAATTTTTGACGCATATAGACTCACAGTAAAAATTGAGAAGTCTGTAATTCTTATCCTCAAACACTCCTCCTTTCCTTACTTCCCTTCTGGCAAGCTATAGTTATTCTCTGAAAGTGAGCTGTGAACCAGGATGATTTTACTCCCCTTTAAAGACAATGCCTTTGGTCTAAGCCAGCTGAGTTCAGGTTGTATCCTAATTTTCTTGAACATGGAGGGCTGGGCATTGGTCCTGACCAAGTTAAGTGGTAGATATCCCAAGCAAAGACTCATTCCCACCTAGGGTAAGTGTCCTCAGTTTTTCTTGGCATTTTTAAACTAAGTCTAGTCCTGCACCGCATAATCATGTTTTGGTCAACGATGGGCTGCTTGTGTGACTGGTTCCATAAGATTAGTACTATATAGCCTAGGTGTGTAGTGAGCTATACCATCTAGGTTTGTGTAAGTACCGTAGGGGAGGAAGAACTTTTCTTCTATACTTCTAGGTTCTTCTGGCTGATCTAAGAATTAAATTGACGTGAGGGGCTGGCCCTGTGGCTGAGTGGTTAAGTTCACGCACTCTGCTTTGGCGGCCCTGGGTTTTGCCAGTTCGGATCCTGGGCATAGACATGGCAGGGCTCGATAGGCCATGCTGAGGTGGCATCCCACATGCCACAACTAGAAAGACCCACAACTAAAATATACAACTGTGTACTGGGGGGACTTGGGGAGAAAAAGCAGGGGAAAAAAAAAGAAAAATTAAATTGACATGAGACAGATTAATAGGAGACAAACAAACAGAAGTTTAATAACATGTGTATATGGGAGAAACCCATGAAAGCCAGGTAAATCACCAAAACCACCAAAGCCTTCACTTTAAATACCATCCTCAGTTAAAGACAAAAGATGTTGGGGGTGGGGACAGTCAGGGACTTCAAAGGGAGGAGGACAATTCACGGGTAGGTGAAAAGGAGCAGACGTTTGGAAAACAAGTATTTGGCCACACGGAAACAGAAGAACACAGAGGGGAGCCCAGCAAACAGGCTTTTCTGTTTTCCTCCCTGTCTACCACCTAGTTCATGTTATGCTAAGGTGATAGCTCACTTTCTGAGACAGATTTTTATATCTGAATTCTTTGAGGCACTTGAGGAGGTAACAAGAAAAGGTTTGAGTCTTTTGTGAAAAATAATCAGCCTAAAATAATCCTGGTGTTAAAGAGACACATTTTGGGGTGGCAAATTTTATTCCCCTTCAATACAATCTATGATGTTTGCATGACTCTGAAATTGCTTAATGATGCATTTCTCAGAGCAGATCCCCATCAAAAGATGTATGAATGTGTTAATTTTTCTGTACTTTTTCCTTTATGATTCTAAAATTGGTTTAGCATTATGGTATAGGATACTCCTTTATGTATGCCAGTTTAGCAGTTGATGTAAAAGTTTTCTTTCCTCACAGCGCTGTCACACACTCAGCTGATGTGTGTTGGGTCATTCTCCTTCAAAAGTCTATTGAAGCCTGTATTTGAAACTATCCAAGTGAATCACATTAAAAGTCAATGTAAATATTATTTGTATAATTACAATTAAGTTGTATGTAATCTGTTCACTCTTGTAGCCATCTGATTCTGTTCACATTACAAATGATGATGAAAGATTTCTACATCATCTTATCTCAGAGGAGAACGAAAAAGATAGCTTTACTGCTGTGGTTATCACAGGAGTACAACCAGAACACATACAATACTTGAAAAATTATTTCCCTCTTTGGACAAGACAGTTAGCGTAAGTAATTATTTGTATTTGACTCAGGACCTATTTCTACTTATCTTTTTTAAGACAGAAAATATTACAGATCCCTTGACGCCTCTTAGCTTCTACTTTGCTCCTGTCGCGTTTCCTTCCCTCCAGTACGGTAGCCAGTACTCTAATGTTAGCATTAAAACGGTTCTCTAGTCTGTAAATGTTTATTGATCACCTGGAATGTATTGGTCATTATTTGAGGCATAGCCTTTTTGACACCTATGATAAAATTTAAAATAAACTTCAGAATTTATCAAATTCAGCACCATCACTGTCATATCCTCCTTTTGTGCTTCTTCTCTATAGCACCTATCATAATCTTCCATACCATATGTTTTACTGATTTTTTTTTGTTTGCCTTCTCCCATTGGAATATATTTATTTATGCACTGCTGTATCCGCAGTGTGTCCTCTTACATAGTAGATGCTCAATAAATGTTTATCAAATGAATGCATCAAGTCTGTTAATATAAAAAATATGTATATGCCTATATAGCATGTTAGTAATACTGAAAATAAATCTTTGTGTATTTTTAAATTTTTAGGGAGTAGAAATTCTGTTAGACCAAATTGAATGGATATTTATTTAATGGCTTTAAGTTTTTTCTCTGTAGCTATATAGATAGACCATTTTCCATTATTTCTGTTTGTCTGAATTACTGCGTCTTGCAAAAATGGGTACATCTACACAAAATTTATGTTTTTTTAAAAAAAACTTCACGTTTACCCAAAAGGCTGTCACACTCAATTTGAGGTTCTCTGTTTTATACATAAATATATGTTAACAGAGTTAAAAAATTTTCCTTTTATGGGAAGATAAATTTGGTTTTAGGAATACCTTTTTTCTTGAATGTTGATGTTTATTGGCCCTGTCATCTGAGAGTTTTAAATAGTACATGGGAATTTTTCTTCTCTCTATATTTTATTAGCTACTTTATAATTATAATTTCTCTTAACTGAAGGAACTCAGTGTACATAACACATAATTAGAATATACTCTTGCTCTAACAAAGAATAACATAACTTTAACCATTCTTTGAAACAGATGGTTGCTAAGCTGTTTTATAGCACCCTTAATCTATGGTTGTAAACTTGTTGATTATGATGTTAGCACTTGAGATGTCTGAAGAAAACCTCAAAATTTTCAGTGATTTCCTTTTATCTCAGTAGTATTTTAAACAGTAGCTAGGATAATTAATATTTTTAAAAATCAAAATTCATGTGAAGTTTTATTGCAAATCCCTGTTTGAGGAATAACTGCAGATATGATATATTTTAGCCCTGAATAAGCTCATCAAAATGTAATCTTTTTTAACCTTTACTTGAGAATAAAGTAGCAAAGATTTCTGAAGTGGTGGTTTTGATGGGATGATGTTGAATGTATTAGTTTTGTTTGGGGATTATTGTTATAAGATTGACTCAGTGCTATGGGAGAGGAGAGACGAGAGTTACAGAATGATATTCTCACACTGTGGAGGTAATTTAAAGATATCCAATCCTGTGAGTCCTTTCTAGAATATCCCTCGCAAGTAGAATTATACCCTTTTGCCTTCTGGTTTTTATTTTCTTGATAAATTATACTTCTTGAAAGTGTAAAGTATGTGAGCTTTGAAGTTGGAAAGGCCTGGATTGAAGCCCTCCTCTCCCAAACTCTAGGTCTGTGACCTTAGATAAATTATATAAACTTCTTGAACCTCAGTTTTTATATGTATAAGATGAGATGTAACAATAACTGCATCTCAAGATTGTTTTTACCATTAAATGGGATACTCTTTTTACAAATGCTTAATATAGGGTCTGGCCCAGTGGTGCAGCGGTTAAGTTTGTGTGCTCCACTTCAGCAGCCCTGGGTTTGCCGATTCGGATCCTGGCACAGACCTACACACCACTTGTTAAGCCGTACTGTGGTGGGAGTTCCACATATAAAATAGAGGAAGATGGGCACATATTTTAGCTTAGGGCTAATCTTCCTCAAAAAAAAAAAAAGTTTAATATAGTGCTTGGCACCTATTAGGTACTGCCAAATAGTAGTAATAAAATTTTTTTGGTAGAAGATTCTATGAACTGTAATTTTATGTGAATTAAAATTGTAAAGTTATTCTTCTATATTTTAGGCATATTTATCATTACTATATTCATGGTCCAAAAGGAAATGAAAAACGTACATCAAAAGAAGTTGGACCTTTCAACAACATTGATATTGAAGTAAGATAAGATTTCTTCTTACAATATTATGAATCATTAGGTATATGTTCCAGTTCCGAGGGACTATGGATAAGAAAAATTAGTCAATAAATAGATAGCTCTCTCCATGTCTTTTACCAAAGTACTTTGGTAATTTGATATCCAAGTAAAGAGATCATTCCTAGATGTATTTTTCCGGAACCTTTGTTTATTGTAGTATTTGATTTCCCTCTTCTTCTCTGTCTTCTATAAAGATATGAGTTGTTGCTGAATATCATGTCTCAAAATAGGGAGGAAAAGGGACATAGTTTCCCTTTTGTTCATAGAAGTCTTATGATGGTGAAGTAAGATTTAGGAGCACAGAACATTTGAGCGTTGGATTGTCAATATCCTTGCCCACACATTAGAAGAAATTTCACAGTACGTCATTGTCCTCCTTCCTACTTCTAGCAAGAAACCTTGAATTAAATGTACTCGTGACTTCTTTGTCCTTCAGCTCTACTTTGCTCTTTCTTTGCTTACTTTCTATTTTTTAGTAGTATGTTCCTTATTGATATACTACTTATAGCTATTTAACCCATATATAAATATATATACATTTCATTAAGCTAGATGATTACTTGTACAAATAAAAGTAGTTTTTGTCTATTCTGTTGTTGGATCATAGCTGAGAACAAAAGTAAAGTCATCATAGAATTTAATTATTTTTGTTTTATTTTTATTTTAGATTTCTATGTTTGAAAAGGGGAAGGCACCTAAGATTGTCAACCTAAGGGAAATACAAGATGACATGCAGACGTTGTATATAAACACAGCAGCTGATAGCTTTGAGTTCAAGGCTCATGTTGAAGGAGACGGTGTAGTGGAAGGGATTATCCGATATCACCCTTTCTTATATGATAGAGAAACTTACCCTGATGATCCATGCTTTCCATCAAGTATGTTAATCTGTTATCTTAGCTACAAAATGTGAAGCTGTGATTTAGGATAGTAATTTGTTTTTTTAATGATGATTATTAGTTTGGCTGTGAAGGTTAGATAAATTTTAAAACTTCCTTCTTTATGCAGATCTTCTTAAGTTGTTAGATATTTGTAATTTTTATAATTCTTGGTTTTTGTGTATATTCACTTCCAGATGAAGAAAGATATTCTTTTATTGTAGATCTCTTACTGAGCTGAAGCTTTATATATTTCCCATATTGTCTTCCTATTATCTTTGTAGGTGTTTATAAAGAAGTTTTAAATTTTATATAGTCATATCAGTTTTATTTTTATCCTTTCTGATTTTGTCTTACTGTAGAAAGGCTTCTCATACCTTAAGATTATGAAAAGATCTTGTAGGTTTTTTTAATCATTTTATGTTTAGATCTTTAATGCATCTATAGCCTCCTTTTTGGTGTGTAGGATGGAGTAGGGCTTTAACTTAATATTTTCCGTGTGGGTGTTCAGTTTCCTAGTACTAATTATTGAGTGTTATGATTTTTGCAATAGTTTGAAGTTCCCATAAGTATGTAGATCTGGATTCTTTATTGTAAGATATTGATCTATTTTTTATTTTTATACCTGAGCAATGATACTCTCTTGTAGCTTTATACGGTATATTGATATCTATAGAGCAAGACACTGTTGGGTTTTTTTTGAGAAAATTCTTAATCTTTTACTCTTCTGGATAAATTTTGGCATCACTTTGTACATTCACTTCAAAAAATTCTAATGGGATTATTGGAAGTGTATTGAATTCATAGATTAATAGTATTAAACTTTCTCATTCAGAATACTTCCTAAGAATATCCTTAGTGTTTTGGGTTCTGGAGCCAGGTTTCCTGATTTGAATCCCATCTTTGCCATTTTCTATTTTGTAAACTTTGACAAACTACTGCCTACCTCAGTTTCCGTGTCTGTGAAATAGGAATAGTTCATGCCTCATAGAGGTATTGTGACTGTTAAATAAGTCACAAGTCCTTAGAAAGTGCGCAACATTATTTATTTACTTGGTGGCTCTGCCTCTCATGATGTCTCTGCCCCTTTTTAATTTGCCATTTCTAACTTTTGTATATCTGTACACAAAAAGATAAAATTCTTCAAATGATGTCTTAAAATAAGAGCCAATAAGGGGCCGGCCTTGTGGCCTAGTGGTCAAGTTCCGCACACTCTGCTTCAGCGGCCTGGGTTCGGTTCCCAGTGCAGATCTACACCACATGTTGGTGGCCGTGCTATGGTGGCGACCCACATACACAATAGAGGAAGACTGGCACAGATGTTAACTCAGGGCCTTTCTTCCTCAGGAAAAAGAAAGAGCCAGTAAGTTGTATAATGATCAGAGGGATTGTCTAGGAGAAAAGTGATTTGGTTTGATTGAAGGGAACTTTTGCATAAGAACTTCTTGTGAGGGTTTTTGCCAGGTAGAAGGCTTTATTTTTGGGGGGAGGGGACGACTTAATGCTGGAATAACTGAGGTGTTACTATATTAGGATCATAATGATTGATCCTTATTTATCTGGATATATGAAAATGTACTGCTAACAAACATTAAAACTTTATATACACTTGTACTCATTATGCTTTGATGCTTTGTAACATACAATTCTAGCTGTATTGCCTTAATCTGATCTTTGAAAATTTAGGTTTATGTCAGGTAAACTTAAATTCAGTATTATTGATTAATTTACCCATACTAGGCAAACTTGCTTCCACTAGATACCATAGATTTCCCAGATAATTTTTATGTGAACATACTAGTTCTGACAGAACTATGAAACTTATTTTAGCTACTGGACTCAAGCTTCTGTATTTGAAGAGACTAGAGATTCTGCTATAGTGCAAAATCTCTTTGGGGTATGACTCTTTTGCTCTTTAAACAAGTTTTAAAGATTGCAGGCTCAGTGGCTAGTGTAGTACTCCTAACATTGATTAGTGTATAAGAAATTGTTGACTTTTAAATGGGAAACACCATTGGTAATGTGGAACCACTTTGGAAGTCTGCTTTTCTGAGGACAAACTAAGAATAAAGCTACCTTTAGGTTTTATAGCATGCAATGTTAATGATCGTATGAGATTTTGTTACGTTTCTCTGAAGCTACTTTAACATTTTACTTATAAAAATTGATTTCTCAGTGATAAAAATTGCATATACTTTATAGCAATAAGCATTTTGTTGCACTTACTCCTGTGCTCTAGAATTAAAAGATGAAGATGATGATGATGATTGTTTCATACTTGAGAAAGCAGCAAGAGGGAAAAGGCCTATTTTTGAATGTTTTTGGAATGGACGACTAATACCATATACTTCTGTTGAAGAGTAAGTTTTGATTTTTCTTGAAATTATATCGTTTTATAACCTAATCTTTTTACTAACTAATATTTTTTTCCGTTCAAGCTTTGACTGGTGTACTCCTCCTAAGAAGAGAGGGCTTGCACCAATTGAGTGCTACAATAGAATATCTGGTGCATTATTCACTAATGACAAATTCCAGGTCAGCACAAATAAATTGACTTTTATGGATCTTGAGCTAAAACTGAAAGATAAGAACACCCTTTTTACAAGGATTTTAAATGGACAGGTATGATTTTAAATATCAAGTTTTGAATATTTGCAAATGTTCTATTTTAAGTACAACAAAAGTCGCTAGTAGATTTATACCAACATTTTGTATAGTTTTCATTTTATTTAATCAAAAGAATATGTGTAAATTTTTCTTGAGCATTTATGTGTTCACATTATTCAAAAATTTCAAACTGATTAGACCATGTTTGGATAAAATTCACAGATCTTTATTAGATCTTAATATCAAGACCTTGACATAGTGAATAGAAGCTACAGAAGCGTATCATTTGATGAGAGCATGTAAGAACAATTGTATCTAACACAAGGGCTATGTTTGTATATTAATAACCTAAATATGCAATTTTAATCAAATCTTGATGATGAAAAGGTAGAATTGTGAAATACTTTGAGCTAAAAGGTGATTTGAGATCGATCAGTATTAAAATATATTCAGTGATTGATAGAACAAGAATGATAAATTTTTTTAAAGGTAAATGGGACTAGTCTACTAGTGTACTTTTATTCTACCCAAATACCTCAGAAGCTTTTACTTGATACTGCTCTTTCAGTAGTTTAATGTCGAGTTGCCAAGAGGTAGATGCATTTATTGTGAGTCTAAAATCACTGGGCAGTAATTATAATACTTAGCATATAGTATTTATAGTCAGTCATCCCTACAAGATGTTGCACTTCGTTTTGCTGTTAATAAAAGATTCTGAATCGTAGACGATTAAGATGTTTTTAAAGAATTAACCACTGAGAAAAGTCTTATTTGTAATTAGATATGATACACTTGGAATTCATTTTATACTATGGTATCGAGTAGCCAACATTTATTGAACAACTTGGTCTTTACAGAAGTTATCCACCATAGGTTGCTTCTGTTTGTTACATTGTATTTTTAAGATATGTATTTTCTAATTTTGGAAAATTTCAAATACACAGAAAAGTTGAAAGGATGTTAGAATGAATACCCACATACCCCTCTCCTAGATCAACTGTCGTCTTGCCACACCTATAGCATTGTTTTTTGACACATTACTGAGTTTCTGGATTTAATTAATGCATCTGATAATTTGGTTGATAATGAATCCTGAGACTTAACTTATGTTTTAGCTTAGAACAATTTTATCTAGTAAAGGGGCTATATACCTTGGAGTGCAGTGTAAAACTTTGGAAGGAAAACTGTCACATTCCTAGTTAATGATTTTAATATCCTTGTGAAGCTGACAGAGTGACAACAGTGATTTGTTGATTTAGGAAGGAGTTAGTACCTGAGAATATGATTAGGGGGAAGATTTCCTTGAAACTATATGTCACTTTTTAATCTTTACCGTGTTTAAAAATAACTTTTTAAAATCAAACTTTTTGTTTTTTAATGATTAAGATATTGGCCCTCTAACTGCAGGCTGTAAAAACTTATGCTGAAATCATTTTTAATTTTACCCCATTTTCATTTGGAGATGGTATATTATGGAGTAAGGTATATAGGAAGAAATGAACTTCTGTAACTATACGTTGTCTTCTGTGAAAGCATGTAATGTGGAGATTGTCTTCCCTGCTCATTCTCCTAAAAACAGGCCTTAAAGAAGTATATAGCGACTTACGCTTGAGTGTAAATCTTTCTATACTATGTCCCGACAGGGTGAACAATGATAAGCAATAACACATTTTCTTCTTAGTTGTTATTAGAAAACACTTAATTTTTATTTTATGATTTAATCTTTTTGAATAGGGAATATGTATATGTAATATGTGATTAAAAGGAAAAATTTGTTTTACATAGGAGTTTCTCAACTTATGTTTTCATTATCACCCTCATAAGGAGCCTGTTTTAGACTTCTTTTTCCCCAGTTGTTCCCCACAGTGATATTTTAGTATATGTGTATATCTGTTCTTGATGTGATAAAAATTGCTTTTTTATGTCCTGTTGAGAATATGCATGGTTGGTAGTGAGAAGGTTTCCTCTTACCCCTGTCTTACAGCCAGCTAGTTCTCCTTCTCCTAGACAGCCAGTGTTCATCATTTTTTGGGATATAAAGCAGGGAAAGAAAGCTTTATTGTTGGTATTGACCATTGAAACTTCAGTTCCAAGGATGATAGCAAAGATTTCCTTTCTTTAGTAGTGGTTTTATTAGAAATCTAAATTTGTATAGGAGAAAGATCCAACAAAATATTTTAGTTTTTTATTAGGTTTTCTGGGACGGGGTTTGTGGAAGGAAAAATGGAATGAATGAGAAGTGTCTGTGGTTATATTTGTTTAATAGTAGCTATATTTCATAGAACATTTTAAAATTTTACAGGAGCAGCGAATGAAAATTGACAGAGAATTTGCTCTATGGCTGAAGGACTGTCATGAAAAGTATGACAAACAAATAAAATTTACACTTTTTAAAGGAATAATTACACGTCCTGATCTTCCTTCTAAAAAGCAGGGCCCCTGGGCGACATACTCAGCAATAGAATGGGATGGAAAAATATACAAAGCAGGACAGCTGGTAGGTTTAACTTCTTTTTAGATTCAACTTTTAGTAGAATTTAAAACTAAATTAGATGTATTAGAATTTAACTGCAACCAAAAATAATGTAGGCATTGGCTTGAGTGCCTGCTGCTTGTAAGTTGCCTTGGTTTGTTGACTGCCTTGTGGAGAATGCAGAGATCTAGGAGATGTGCTTTGTCCTTCGGGATCTTACAGCCTTCAAATGGAGATAACCTAAACAAATGATAGTAGGTAAGAAGGAGATAAGTACCATGACAGAAGATGAATAGTGCTTTAGCAGTTTAGGAGTGGAGAGAATTTTCTGACTTTGGATGGGCCTGGGAGAAGAGAGTAAATCATGAAATCGCATTTTTATGGACCTTGAAAGAGGTTGAGGCTCAGGTTTACACAGATAATTACAAAGGACATGCATTCTCTCCATAAATGAGCATCATCATCATATATTTAAAGCTTTGGAATTGGATGTGATCAACTAGAGGTAGAGTGAGTAGCTAGAGCTTTGCTTTTCCGACTTAGAATAAAAAAGACGAGCTACCAAAGGAGAATGAAAGGGATAAGCTGGTGAGATAGAAGGAAACTGGGAGACTATGGTATCTCTGAAGTCAAGTGAAGAGTTATGAGAAGAATGCTGTGATAGTTTTGTCAAAATCTGTGTGGTGGTTGAGTAAAATGCTTTCTCAAAAAAGGTAATCTGGATGTAGACAAAGACACAGGTAGGTGTAGGGAAATAGCAAGCAGTAAAGTTGGATTGTCCTGCAACTCATTTTGTGTGTGTGTGAAGAGAAATAGACGGGGGGAAAAGGTTTGAGGTATTTTGGTGTTTATAGTAATTGACTTTGAAGGAGTTATGGGCCTTTTAGACACAATGCATAGCTATGACGTTTATGTATGAAGAAGCAGTTGTGTCTACAAAGATATGTTAAGTGAACTTCACAAATACGACTTTATTAGAAAATTAGAATGCTTTTTTCATTAATTTTCTAGTGATAGATATTGAAATTTTTTTTCCTTGTGTAAAAGTCTGAAGTAATCGTTAATATTAAACTTGTTTCTCTTAGTATTAATACTAAAACCTCTTTTAAAAACTAAATATTAGGTCAAGACAATCAAGACACTGCCTCTCTTTTATGGAAGCATAGTAAAATTTTTTCTTTATGGTGATCATGATGGAGAAGTATATGCTACAGGAGGAGAGGTTCAAATTGCAATGGTAAGACAGCAAGTAATAAAAAGTATTTATTGAAAGTCTCTTGGTATCCTTACTTTTGCTTCAATGTTGAAATAAAGATTCTGTCTTATATTTTGCTTGCATTTGGTTTTCCATTGGATGGATAAAGTCGTTTTAGCATGAATTCTTGTGTTTCATGTTTGGTGTTTTTAATAATCTACAAAACTTAACATCTGTATGCCCAATGTTTAACGAACATTCATATATTATTGTTAGTTATCACAATAATTTCATAAAGTGTGTGTTTCATCCAAGGCCCACAAACTAGTAAGCATTGGAGCCAGAATTCTATCTTAAGAATGAATAAGTCCTAAACTTGGGTGGGTTTTATCCTTGTACCATCTCCTGTTAATATTTGAATGGTATTTAATTAGGCCTAAGGAAGTTACATGAAAAATGGAAAATATACGCTGTGGTAAAATGTAATAATAGCTATTATGATTCATATACTTAAGGTAAAATATATTTCTTTGGAAGAAACCAGTGTTTTCATTGCCGCTAAAGTTGTATAGTTTTCTTTGAAAGATTGGTATAAATTTATTTTGTTTATTCAGGAACCTCAGGCACTGTATGATGAAACAAGAACTGTGCCAATTGCAAAACTGGATAGGACGGTTGCTGAGAAAACTGTAAAAAAATACGTGGAAGATGAAATGGCAAGGTAATTCACATTTTAAGATGCATGATAAAAATAACAATAATGAGGAGTCGTCATAGTGCCTTTAACTGTTCTTGAATGAGTTGTTACACTCTTCTAATAGGGCATTTGTAGTCTTAGATGTATATATTGTGACACACTTGTCATGAAAAATAATTGAGAGCCCTAGTTATAAAAACAGAATCATATATTTGTTTTAGAGAAGAAGGAAATTTTATATATCTAATGTGTCACTACTATAGGTACTGTGATTAAGGTATGTCAAAGAAAAAAAAACTTTGGCCTACAACTAGAAGAAAATTGTAATAATTAGTGAGAGGTAAAGATTAGTACAAAGGGAGTAAAAGGAAGTAGAAAAACAAAACTTTATTTGTGGCTGTTGTAGAGCTAATGGTGCAGTCATTTTGATTCTTACTGGATCTCACTGATAATTCGTCTAAGAGTTTATCCTATCTCCCAAAGGTAACTTGTGCTATAAATGAACAGGAAAATCGTAAAAAATGACACTTCCTGGCTCTAAATACTAGAGATTTTGTCTTTCTTTTTCAGTAGCCACAGCAATGGTTAGGGAAGAGAAAATTTTTAGATTATAAATCATATAGAACTTCAGATTTAACCTTTTGAAGTATATCAGAAATAAATAGTAAAGTGTGTAGTAACTTCTGTTTCTCTAATTAAGACCATAATTAACACAGTTCGTGGAACACTAATATGCTGGTTTCATAATAGGCTCCCTGATAGATTGTCAGTAACTTGGCCTGAAGGAGATGAATTATTGCCAAATGAGGTTAGGCCTGCTGGAACACCCATTGGTATGTTTTTGGTTTTCTTCCTTAATACTGAAAAATGCTTTTCTTGTATCTTACATTTTGAACATGTAAAAGACCATGAAAAATTAAAATGCAGTGTGAAGACCTAGCAGATTCATCAGATTCTTTGGGTGTAACTAAGACATTTTAAATTTTGGACTAATAGGTGCATTAAGAATTGAAATACTGAATAAAAAAGGGGAAGCAATGCAGAAGCTTCCAGGAACAAGTCATGGAGGGTCAAAGAAACTCCTGGTTGAGCTCAAAGTTATATTACACTGTAAGTATACAAACTAATTTGGATCTTTAATATTGTTCTTAAACGTGTAATACAGATTTTAATATCTTCATATAATTATTGATGACCTAGCAATCAGGTAGACATAGTGGATTTGATTAAAGTTAGAAATTTCAGGTTTGTTGCAAATAACTTGGGTTTTTTAATTGATAATTTTCTGCCTTTTCTTTTTTTAACAGTTTATTCTGAATTTTCCCATGTAGGTAACTGTGGATCAAAATAGATATATGGTATATATACGTATAGGAATTTGTGCTGGATAGGAATTTAGATTAGATAATCCTTAAGATCCCTTCTACGTAAAAAATACCGTGGCTCTGAACCTGTGAGCCAAAGGTGTACTTGGTTCATATAAGTAAGGCTGACCCACTTTTTGATAAAGGGAAAAGAACTGGCTGTTACTGCTCAACTTGTATTTCCCTAATTTGAATCACCTTGTTAACTTTCTTGTCTATTGTTTTTGTCTTGACTGCTTAAAAGTATTTTCACTTTATAGTTTCAACAGTCTTTTCTATTACTATATACTTGTGTGTCTCATCCATGGATTTTGAAGATATGATATTTTATTCAATGTGTTTATTTCCCACAATTAAATACTAGTCAGTGATAGTGTATACTTTCATTGTATAAATGTCTTATTAGGTCTCTCAGCAGCATTGAACAGTTTGACTAATTCATTTTACTGAAATACTCTTATTTTTGGCCTCTTTGACAACCTATACTATATTTCTTCAACTTTTTTTTTTTTTGGTGCCTTAAAACAACATAGATTTTTTAGAGTTCTCTAGGTCATATGTCCTAGATGGGTTTTACTGAGCTAAAAGCAAAGTGTCAGCAGGATTGCCTTCCTTCTGAAGGCTCTAGGACAGCCTTGCCTTTTCTACCTTCTAGAAGCTGCCCACATTCCTTGGGTTGTAGCCCCTTCCTCCATCTTCAAAGCCACTATTGTAACATCTTCCAGTCTCTCTCTGACTCTGACCCTCCTGCCTTCCTCTTATTAAAAGAAAAGAACTATGTATTTTTTTAATTTAAAAAACATTTTTTATTGTAAAGTGTATATAACATAAATATACCATCTTAACCATTTTTTATTGACGTAAAATTAGTATGTAACAGGTAAGTTTCAAGTGTGCAGATTATAGTTTAACATCTGTTTACACTGCAAAGTGATTACCACCAAAAGTCTAGTTACCAGCTGTCTCCATACAATTGACTCCTTTTACCCATTTGCCCAACCCCCAACCCCCTTCCTCTCTGGTGACCAGCAGTCTGTTTTCTGTAACCATGAGTTTTGTTTTGTTGTTTTGTTTTGTTTGTTTATTGGTTTAGTTTTTTAGATTCCACATGAGTGAAGTCATGTGATATTTGTCTTTCTCTGCCTGAATTATTTCACTTAGTGTAATAAGCTCAAGGTTCATCTATGTTGTCGAAAATGGCAAGATTTCATCCTTTTCTGTGGCTGAATAGTATTCCATTGTATATAAATTCCACATCTTCTTGATTCCTTCGTCCATCAGTGGACACTTAGGTTGTATCCATATCTTGACTATTGTAAGTAATGCTGCAATGAACGAAGGGGTGCGTATAATCTTTTCAAATGAGTGTTTTTGTATTCCTCAGATAAATACCTAGAAGTGGAATAGCTGGATTATATGGTAGTTCTGTTCTTAATTTTTTGAGGAATCTCCATACTGTTTTTCCATAGGGGCTCTACCAGTTTACATTCCCACCAAGAGTGCACAAGGGCCATCTTAACCAGTTTTAAATGTAGTTTAGTGGCATTAAGTACATTCACATTGTTGTGCAGTCACTATCACTATCCATCTCTAGAACTTTTTCATCATCCCAACCTGAAACTCTGTAGTAATAACTCTCATTATCCCTCCCCGCCTCCGGTAATCTCTGTTCTACTTTCTGTGAATTTGACTATTTTAGGTATCACATGTAAGTGGAATCATACAATATTTGTTCTTTGTGTCTAGCTTATTTCACTTGGGATAATATCTTCAAATTCCATCCATGTTGTAGCTTGTGTCAGAATTTCCTTTTTAAGACTAAATAATAATCCATCATATGTATATACCACATTTTGTTTATCCATTCATTCATTGATGGACATCTGGCTTTCTTCCACGTTTTAGCTGTTGTGGATAATGCTGCTGTGAACATTGATGTGGAAATATCTGTTCAAGTCCCTGATTTCAATTCTTTTGGATTATACCCAGATGTGAAATTGCTCGATCGTATGGTAATTGTGTGTGTAATTTTTTGAGGAACTGCCCTATTGTTTTCCACAGTGGCTGCAGTGTTTTACATTCTTATCAGCAACACGCAAGGGTTCTAATATCTCCACATCCTTGCCAACGCTTGTTATTTTCTGTTTTTTTGATGTTATCTTCATTGATGTGAAGTGGTATCTTATTGTGGTGTTGATTTTCATTTTCCTAATGATCAGTTGAGCATCTTTTCATGGGCATTTTGGCCATCTCTATATCTTCTTTGGGGAAATGTCTATTCAAGTCCTTTGCCCATTTCAAAATTAGATTTTTTCTTATTGTTGAGCTGTAGGAGGTCTTTTGTATTTTAGATAATAATTACTTCCTTATCAGACAGACGATTTGCCAGTATTTTCCTCCACTCTGTGGATTGCCTTTTCTCCCTATTGGTGGTGTCCTTTGATGCAGAAAAGTTTTTAATTTTGATATAGTCCAGTTTGTCTATTTTTGCTTTTGTTGGCCTGTGCTTTTGCTGTCATATCCAAGAAATCATTACCGAATTCAGTGTCATGAAGTTTTTCTTGAATGTTTATTTCTAGGAATTTTATGGTTTTAGCTCTTAAGTTTAGTTATTGATCCATTTTATAGGATCATACTTTTATATAGGTTAACTTGTTCTCTTGTCTATGGTTTACTTCTTTTGCATGTGGATATCCAGTTTTCCCAACATCATTTGTCAAAAAGATTGTTCTCTACTTTCCCCGTTGAATGGTCTTGGTACCCTTGTCAAAAATTATTTGACCATATCTGCAAGGGTGTATTTCTGGGCTCTCTCTTCTGTCCTTATAACAGTATCACACTGTTTTGATTACTGTAGCTTTGTAGTAAATTTTGAAATTAGAAAATATAAGTCCTCCAACTTTGTTCTTCTTTTTCAAGATTGTTCTGGCTGTTTAGGTCTCTTGAGAGTCCATATGAATGTAGAATAGGTTTTCTGTTTCTGCCAGAAATGACATTGGGGTTTTGATAGTGTTCATATTGAATCTACAGATCAATTGGGTGTTATTGTCATCTTAACAATCCATGAACATGATTTTGTATCCTCCAAGTTTGTGGAATTTGTTTATTAGCTCCAACAGTTTTTTTGTAGAATCTTTAGAGTTTTCTTCATACAAGGTCATGTCATCTGTGAACAGATAATTTTACTTCTTCCTTTCCAAAATGGATTCCTTTTATTTCTTTTTTTGGTGAGGAAGATTGGCCCTGAGCTAACAGCTGTTGCCCATCTCCCTCTATTTTGTTTGTGGGACACCACCACAGCATGGCTTAATGTGTGGTCTGTAGGTCTGTGCCTGGGATCCAAACCTGCGAACCCTGGGCTGCCGAAGTGGAGTGCTTGAAATTAACCAGTGTGCCACCAGGCCAGCCCCTCCTTTTATTTCTTCTTTTTGCCTAATTGTTCTGGCTAGGACTTCAATACTATGTTGAATAGAAGTGGTGAAAGAAGGCATCCTTGCCTTGTTCCTGATCTTAGAGATAAAGGTTTCAGTCTTTTATCATTGAATATGATGTTAGCTATGGGCTTTTCATAGCTCGGAAAGACGCCACACATGATCTAATCGTGTCTCCCTCTTCACCTTTATCTCATACCATTTTCATTCTCACTCACCATAATTAATTATAATAATTAATAATTACTTATTCTCACCATAATTAATCATAATTGCATTCTTTTTGTTCTCATACAAGCCCAATTTTCCCACCTCTGGACCTTTGCACATGTTTCCTCTGGCTAAAACTTTCAAACAGTGAATATTTGACAAGCTCTTTATTTCTCAAGTTTCAGGTTATATCACTTTCTCAGAGTGGCTTCTGAGTAATAATAATCATAGTTGAGTAATAATAATTGTAATAGTAATTATAGATAGTTGTATTACTTTTTTCTAGTTTCATATTCGTTTCCTTAAATTTATTTGTGTAACTTGAAATTTTGTCATTTATTAAATATGTCTTTGATCTCCAGAACAAGGTTGGAAGAGGATTTGTAATGGATTAGGTAGGAAGTATTTAGGCTTTGAGGACGGTAAGTTCTTTGTTATAGCTACCTGTCGTTCTACAATGAAAGCAGCCATGGGCAAAAAGTTTGCAGACTCTGCTCTACAAGATAGAAGCTCCCTGAAAGCAAGGATATTGTTTGTATTCTTCCCCTTTTTTAGTGTCTAATATATAGGAGGTAATTAATAAGTATTTAATGTATAAATACATAAAAAAATCAGACAGTTGCTTGATCTTTTCTAGAGAACATCTGATAGTTGTTTACTATTTAATTTCATTACAAATTTATAATTGCAACATTTTTTTAATTAAAATTTTTTATTGTGAATGAAAGAAAAATAGAATTATGTAGTGGGCTTCAATATATAGCAATTAACCTAACTCAACAATTATTGAATATTTGGTTGGACTTGCCTCTTGTGTTGTTTTTTGTGGTCATTGAGTCCCAAGTGGGTGCATCTCTAAAAACGTTTATTTTCAATTATCATAGTAATTCCTTGGTGTCATCTTATACCAATCCAACTTAAATTTCCCTGATTTTTCTAAAATGGTAACCTTTTATGGTGTTTTTTTTGATGAGGCACATGTTTTATATTTAGTTATTGTATGTTTTAAGTCTCTTTTTTTCCAGAGTAGACCCCCCCCACTTTTTTCCCCCACACCAATGATTTGCTGACGAAACCCAGTCACTTATACTTTAGAGTGTTTGATATATTTGTTTCTTTGGGGTGTCAGTTAACTTGTTGCATGATTTGTTTTGTATCCTGAAAACTGGAAGTTATCCTTGGAAGCTTGAATAGATTTAGGTTCACCATTTTTTTCCTTAAATCAAGAATCAGTACTTCATAGCTAATCTGTGTTACATCATGAGGCATATGATGTCTAATTGTCTCACTTTTAGTGCTGCTAGGATGGATCATTGAATTCACTTGGCTAATGATGATAAAAAGTTTGCCTTTCATTCACCATATAATGTTTTCCATAGATTAATGATTTTTTGCTTGAATTAGTTATTTGGTATGCATAATGGTGATTTTTTTTTCTATTCTTTCATTTCTTCCTAATTTATTATCTGGAATTCACCTGTGAAGAAATTTCCTTTATCATTTAGGGTCATTGGTTTACTCTGAAACACAGCTTTTACAGGAAGGCAATATGAAGGCTTAATTATTTTTAAGTGCAAATTACTGGTCAGGCATTGGTGGTGTACAGTAATGCCCAGTGAGCAGTTTTTGTTTATTGTAGAGTTTTTGTGAATTTATAGGGTTTTCTATATTTAACATACTTCATTCATTTTGATGCACTTTCACGTTGGCTCCACTGTCTTCTTGATATGGTCCTTTTTAGTTTGAAGCGAGCTTCTTTGCTTTCTGGCTCCAGATGTCCTAGACTCTTTTCATATGTTTATGTGTTTTACCCTAGACCTGGATTCAGCTATTGCTCCTGGTTCCTTTCAGTAAGGAATGGTATTGAGAGCCCACATATGAGTGTTAGGATTGCTCATTGCCCCTGGGTGAAACTACTTGGAAGCTTTTTTCAGTTTCTAACTAAACATGCATATTTGTGGAAAAGAAAAACTGAATTCATGTTAATATTTTGGGTTTTCATTTAACCTCTTTTATGATTTTATTTCATTTCTTTCATGTTGAAAATCTTGCTTCTTAATAACGTTAGCAATTACTTATTTGCTTTATCCTACAATATAGTCAACTAGTTTCAAAATAATAATACTAATATTATTAATAATGACTATTAAATTAATTTTGACTTCTTTGCAGTTCTGTTTATCCTTAAAATATATTTTTCTCTGTACAAATAGTAAAAGAAAAATTATTCTAAAGTCACTCAGAATCTCTCCTTTTTAATGTTGTCATATCACCTACTTGATAGACATTTTAGTTCTGTTTATGAATTGCCTTAATTTCATTTTTTGAATATTACATAATTTACGTAATTCCAAAGTCAGAAACAGTAACAAGGAATATTTCAGAGAAGTGATGTCATCCCTCTACTCTTTCTTCCTCTAATTTTATTAGTTTTTGACTTTTCTTTGTTTCCTGTTATAATGCTAAGCAAGAACAGATGTTTTCATATTTCTTTCCCTTCCTTACAGAAAAGGTAGCATATTTGATTTATATATATAGGAAATATAAATTGCTTTTGTTTTATTTATTTTTATTTATATATATATAAAGTGCTTGCTTTTTTCTCTTACCACTAGATCACTATATCTTAGAGATTACTCAATATAAATAAACTTATGTTATTTTAATGTGGAAGAAAGCTTCTAAGGAAAATGATTTTTAACATCAAAAGAAAATTCTGTTCTTTTGTTTGTACTAAGTTTGTTTATAGATAAGTTTTTAAGAATCAAAATAAAGAAATTTTAATGAGCTGAGTCAGTAAATTTCTGTTATGCTCTTCACTTGCATAGGCTAGCTTTAGATCTCTCAAAATTTTAAAACAATTTTTTAAATGTACGGCAAATAAAGATATTTGATGCCAGTGTGACATTTCATATTCATGTTTTATATTCAGTTTCTCAAGGTATAAATGTTTCCTTTTTCTTTTATTAAGCTTCAAGTGGAAATAAAGAAATAATTTCACATATTAGTCAGCATGGAGGAAAATGGCCTTACTGGTTTAAAAAAATGGGTAAGTTATTCTGAATGTTAAAAATTACATCAGTATTATGTTGACTTGATTTTTAATTTCTTCTTAATTTTTCCAGAAAATATTCAAAAGTTGGGGAATTATACACTGAAATTACAAGTTGTATTGAATGAAAGTAATGCAGACACTTATGCAGGAAGGCCATTACCATCTAAAGCAATTAAATTTTCTGTTAAAGGTAAGCAAAATGCTGATATATAACTGTATATACTAAAGGTGACACTTTAAATCAAGGAGGGAATAGATAATTCAGTAAAAGATGTTTGACCAATTGTGTAACCATCTTGATCGTAAAATAGTTTTGTAATTCTGCTTGATAATCATATTCCTTCTAAATTTTGAAGACATCATTGTTTTCTATCTTCCATTGTTGCTGGTAAAGTCTAAAACTGTTCTAATTCCTGACCTTTGCATGTGAACCGCCCCACTACTCCCCCACCCCAGGCTTCCTTCTTTCCTAATCCCCAGATGTTTGGAGAACCTTATTTTTGGTCCCAGTTTCTGAAATTTTGAATTCTAGGAATCTTCCTTGAATGACTTTGATTTGCTACCCTGTTCTTTCTTTTTATAACATCTAATATTAAGAAGTTGGACCTGTTGACCGGTGTACTAATATTCTTTTTTCTAATTACCTTCTCTTGGTTTTATTTTTCTGCTTTATGGGAGATTCTCTTAACATGATGTTCTACACTTCATACTGAGTTTTTCCTTTTTGCTATCATTTTTTAGCTTCTAAAATCTCTTTTTTAGTCTCTGATTAGTCCCTTTACAAAGCACTCTCTTCCTACTTCCTGGATTCAGTATCTTTGTTCATTCTCTGAGCCTATTAATAATAGTGGCAGTTTTTCTTGAAGCTTTTAAACTTTCTTCACAATCTGTTTCCTCCATGTTGCTTTTCTTTTGTGTTTCCTCCAGGTCTTTCATATTAGATACTCTCTGACATGACTGGTGATTGACTCACATTTAAGAATAGGACATTTGATAGCTTTTATTTCATTTGGAGAGATTTATGATACGGAAACTTTTAGATTTTCTTTCTTTGGCTTTTCAGATTCCCCAGAGTAGAGCATTCCAGTCTCCTCCTAGGAGCATAAACACCTGGCTGCCAGTGTTTTGGGAGCCAAGCCGGAGAAGACTGTTGGGGGTTTCACTCTTTCACTTGATTTTCCTGTTTTCAGTGAACTGTGACACTTTTTTAGTGTTGCTCAATCCTTAGACTTACTCTTTTTACCTTCCCCAGAAAATAAACCTTCCGTCTGTTGCTGGGCCTGAGAAAGGCAGTTGACTGGCTCTAGGTCTTGAGGGGCGGGGATCTGGGGAACTGTTTCTTAAACAGACTTCAACAGGTCTTCCTTTTTTATTTCAGTTTACTCCAACTTGATACAGTCATTCCTGAGACTTTTGGGTGTCCTATAGTGTGAGTTAAATTGGTTCTCTGCTTGCTTTGTTGTTGATTAGGATTAGAGATTCTTGGGTCGGTCTTTTTTCTTTTTGAGGAAGATTAGCCCTGAGCTAACATCTGCTGCCAATCCTCCTCTTTTTGCTGAGGAAGACTGGCCCTGAGCTAACATCTGTGCCCATCTTCCTCTACTTTATATGTGGGACGCCAACCACAGCATGGCTTGACAAGCGGTGTGTAGGTCTATACCCAGGATCCGAACCGGCAAACCCCAGGTTGCTGAAACAGAGCGTGCAAACTTAACCACTGTTCCTTGGGGCTGGCTCCTCTTGGGTCTTTCTAAGTCAGTGACACTTGCCCATATGTTCTCCAGCTTTTACTGATCTTTTTTTCTTGTTCATTGTTTTTGTGGATTTAGGCCTCTTTAAAAAAAAGCAAAACTGTAGTGTCATTATTATGGGGTTTTTGGAGAGAGCTGATTTGAGTGCCTGTGGTCAGCTTGCCTTCTTTAATCAGAAGGACCACCATGAAGATCATTTCTTTTTGTATATGTAAAGCTTCCACATTCTTTTAATAACTGTAGAACGCATTCCATAGTATGGACGTTATGTACTTTAAACTATTTTCTGTTGATGAACATTTCAGTTGTTACTAATTTTTTGGTTATTACAAACTATATTGGTATATGGGGAAAAAACTATCCTGCTTTGTGTGCATGTGCTAGAATTTCTCCAGGGTGGATACCAGTAAGTAGAATTGCCGAGCTGAAGTGTCTCTGCCTTAACATTTTAAATATATTTATTGTCAAATTGCCCTCCCAAAACATTGTGCCATGGTACCCTCACCAACAGACTGTGAATGTTCCAGTTTCCCTATGCTTATTCCTGGCTGACCTGTATATTTATTTAGCCTAGTTGGTGGTTAAAGTATTCCTTGATTTATTAGATTGTACACCTCTTCTAGCCTTTATTGGACATTTTATGTCATCTGTGAAAGCCTATTTATTTGCTGTGCCCATGTTAATAGTTGAAAGCTGTGTGGTTCTCAAGTTTGAGCTTGTATCTGAATCGCCTGGAGGACTTATTAAATCACAGACTACTGGGCCTTACTCCCAGAGTTTCTGACTCAGTAGGTTTAAGGGGAGCCCTAGAATGTGCATTTCTAATAATTTCCCAGGGATGGCTGAAACTATTAGACTAGAGAGCATACTTTGAGAGTAGCTAGTTTATAGGAGGTTTTATGTATTCTGGATTTTAATCCTTCCTCGCGTATGTTGCAAATATTTTCTCATATAGAGCTTCTCTTTTAACATTGTTTATTGTATCTAATAAGCTATTTTAGACTTCAAGTGTATCCTTTTATACCTGTCAAATATGGTGTTTTGTCTTAGCTTTTCCTGTGATAAGGTTATGAACATATTTTTTATTCTAATAATCTCTACTTCTAGAATTTTATGTGCAGTATGAGATAAAGATCTGACTTTGTTATTTTCCCAAGAGATATAGATATAATTTATGTAGATAGATATAATTTATGTAGTTTTTGTGTAGATTTAAAGTGTCATCTTTACAGTAGTCTAATTTCCCAGGTATAAATGGATCTATTTTTGACCTACAGTGAATTTTCTGAAATAAAAATTTTATTTTTATCTGGTTTTTTGTTTGTTTGTTTTTTAAAGAGGGTAAGCCAGAGAAATTTTCATTTGGTCTTCTGGATCCTCCTTTTCGTGTTGGAGTCCCATTCAATATTCCTCTGGAGTTTCAAGATGAATTTGGTCATACTAGTCAACTAATAAATGATATTCAGCCAGTTCTTGAAGCAAGGTAATTTGAAGGATCAACTTGTATTTGGCTTTTCATATTTGCTAAGCATTTACTCTTCTCTTTTGTTAGCTTAAATTATTTGTATGTGGTTAGCTTAAATATTATCATTTAAGATGTTCAGTGGCTTTTGTGATACCTGGGGGATTTATTTAGCCCCAAGCTATCCTCTGTGACTACAGTGTCATATATAAATTGCTTCAGTAAAGTTTATGTCTTAACTGAATTTACTGTTAAAGTTTTTAGGTGAGACTCATAATGCTCAGTCCATTTCTTTTTGCAAGTTTGATAAGATGTCTCCTGGTGATTCTGTTAGAAATACCATGTTTGTTTTGTTGCTGTTTGCTTAGAAGTTATGGCCATTTAAACTTAGTGGTATTTCCTACTAGCAGGTTTTTTAACCTGCTAATGCAGTTTATTTTGGTTTGTTTTAAAAACTGTAGCAATCAAGTTTATGCTTTTCATGGAAATTTGAGTATATCCTTAGAATTTGCCTTTACTGAATAGCCCTTTAGAGTGATGTAATGGGTTTATATTAAGAAATAACTGTTAGAAAGTTAACACTGTGTCCAGTGATGTAATTGAAGATGTTCGTTATTTTCCATTGCCTCTTTCTGAGGTGTCTAGGGAGAAATTCTTGATCATTCTGAAGAGCATGAATGCTAAATATTTCTTTTTTTGCTTTGGCTTTGAAATTTATCGTTTTGGGCCTCCTTTTTATGTGTGCTTTCTTTTATTGTCTGTATGTAGTTTTTCCCTTGTGGTGTAATCGTTTACTCTTTCAGTCATTTGAGCATGCACTACATTCTAGGCATTTGCTAGCTGGAGATAAAGAAGTGAATAAGGACATAGTATTTGCTTTCTGGAAGCTTGCAGACAAGCGAGGTGTAGAAAGTTTAGTTTTCAGATTTGTACCATGGTTGAGTTCCTGAAAAGCAATATGTAGTCAAAATGAATTTTTCAATTTTCTGTTCCCTTAAGTTGCAAAAAGCGATTCTTGTCTTTTGACATATTGCATTCATTTGAATATTAAACAGTAATGGAAGAGTTGAATACTTAAAAATAAAACTCTAAAAAAGCTAGTCCCAAAGGGAAAATATTCATCAACATTTACTTATCAATTATAACTTCTCCCTTATTCTTGATAATAGGATAGTCTTACATATGAAGTCTGTCACATGTACATATTGATATTTAAGATTTTCGAGTTTAAAAAAAATCTTGGCAGCATGGACATGTGAATTTATCTTCAATAAAGTTAAGACCATTGTCTGAGTGGATTTCTTTGTTGTTTTGGGGTTTTCTTACTGTTATCTAGATTTATTAACCTTATTCACATGTATCACCTAAAAGAGTGAAATCATTTGATCAGGCTTGTTATGAAAAAGAGCACTTCCTCCTCCCTATGCCCACCCATAATCCACTTCTCAGAGGACCACTTTCAACAGTGTTACTTGAATCTTTTGGTAACTACTGCCATATTTCTCAGTAACTCTTATGTTACTACTCCCGGATTCTTCAGTTTTAGGCATTATCTCTTGACTTATGGCTATGGAAGATGATGACATACTCTCTTGTTGCCACTTCTATTACAAATAAACCTCCTTCCTATTTCCTCATTCTTCAGTAAAGTTACATTCTGGCTTAATCACTATTTGATGTTTATTTTCTTATAAGTATGTAAATGCTAGTCACTTTATTGCACAATGTTGTTGTTACTAATGCTTTTTTTCTATGCTAAGTTTATTACAGAGTAAACCCTAAATTCTGCCAACTCGCCTGGTCTCTTCTCAATATGTTTAGGTGCATAGATAATCAGTTTCCTATTCTTGGAGACATCTCTCCTGGAACTTGTGATGTGTTCCAGTCTAGACTGATTGTTTTTATGTTATTAACAGTTGTCATTCTGTGATCTTCCTTCATCTTCCTCTGGGGATTCCTTTTGTCTTCTGTGTTAGGGAAATATAATTAAAAACAAAACCTACACCTAACCTAGAAAACTTCTTCTCAAATTTAGAAGAGAAAATAATTTTATTATTGAATAAACATTAAACCAGAATGTGATGTTCATCGCAGGCAGTCTGATAAAGAGATTGCAAAGATTGAAGGAAATCTTACTCTTTTATATCGGAAAGTGGCTACAGCCTGTTACATTCATGTTTGCAAGATAAAGTGCTAAGTATCTTTATGTCTGGACGTAGAGTTTGCAGTTTGGAGTCAGCTGACTGGAAGTTCGGCCCAGGAAAGTGGGAGGTAGGGCTTTGATCATTTCAGACAGGTAGATCTCATGTCCCTGAGGAAACAGGATACATGTGAGATAAAATTATTGCTCTGGAAATGTTTTTATTCTACCCTGATACTTGAATGATTGAATGGAAAGTTGGACACTATTTTCTGTCAAAATTATGAAAGCATTGTTCCATTTTTGCCTTTGAGCTTCCACTGTTGCTGATAAATTTGTTTTAATTAATTTTCCTTTTATGTTTCCTATGTATTCTCTCTGGAAGCAAAGATCTACTTTATAGGATCTACTTTTTATTATTATTTTTTTTTTTTGAGGAATATTAGCCCTGAACTAACATCCGCTGCCAGTCCTCTTTTTGCTGAGGAAGATTGGTCCTGATGTAACTTCTGTGCCGATCTTCCTCTGCTTCATACATGGGACACTTGCTGTAGCATGGCTTGATAAGCGGTGCATAGCTCCATGCCTGGAATCCCAACCTCTGAACACCGGACCACCAAAGCGGAGTGCGCAAACTTAACTTCTATGCCACCGGGCTGGCCCCAACTTTTTATTCTTAACAAGCAAAATTTGATAGTGACACACGTTGGTATAGGTCTCTTCATTATTTGGAATACTTCATTCTCTACCTTCTAGCCTCACTGTTTTCTCTTCCTGGGGTCCTCATTTATTTGATATTGAACCTTCTGGACTGGTTCTCTGATTTTCTTAATTTTTCTTAATCCTTTTGTGTTTCTTCTGCTTTACCTTCTGATAGATTTTCTCAACTGTATCTTTACAACCTTTCCATTTCTTCCCTTCCTGCTATATTTTTATTTTCCAAGAGTTCTTTTATAGATCCTGTTCTTGTGTTATGAATATAATGCCTTTTTTCCTTTGGTAAACATATGGTAGTTTTTTAAAAAACTTTACCTACACAGATAATTTCTGTTGTCTCCAAGTTAGTTGCTTTTATTTGTTGGTTTTTGATCTCTTTTCTTTGGATATCTGATAATCATTGGTTGTCTGCTTATAACTGAGTAGAGAATTAATGTGCACACAGCAGACTCTGAGAGTGTAGGAGAGAGACTGTTGACTATGAACTATGCTATAGGTTGATCTGTCTATAATACTTTACTGGGGGGAAATCCTGTTGTCAGTATCTTTAAGTCTTTTTTTCTTGGGCTGGGCAGTTTTCTTAAAGATAAATCTTTAGTCTCTTGTCTGGAGGGGAATAACTTGGCTCTCCAGGTTCCTAGCCAGTCCAGGAATAAGGCTGGGGTGGGAATGGGAAGGTCTCGGCATTGGTAGGCATTCATTCAAGATTACTCCTTCTAGGGGGCCAGCCCGGTGGCGCAGCAGTTAAGTTCATATGTTCTGCTTCTGTGACCTGGGGTTCGCCCGTTCGGATCCTGGGTATAGACCTATGCACCGCTTGGTAAGCCATGCTGTGGCAGGCGTCCCACATATAAAGTAGAGGAAGGTGGGCATGGATGTTAGCTCAGGGCCAGTCTTCCTCAGCAAAAAGAGGATTGGCAGCAGATGTTAGCTCAGGGTTAATCTTCCTTAGAAAAAAAAAAAAAGATTACTCCTTCTATTCCTTTTTACTCTTTTACCTTCTCCTTCAACTTATCTGCTTTCCCTTGGTTCAGATTCTCTGCTTTAACCTTTCAGAGAATAATCTTCTAGTCATCTGCCAGAGGCAGAGAGGTGAGATCTGGGGATCTAAATTTTTGTCAGCCTATTTTTTGCCTTTCTCTTTTGACCTCACTTCTCAGAGGCACCTAGTATTACCAATTCCTGAGGGGTACCTGGACATTCTGCAGTGTGGATTGGTTTCCTGGTTTTTCCATTGCTGTTTTTAGAGTTCAGTTTTCTTGGGACTACTAGGTCATTTGCCGCTTTCTGTCCTGTTTTCTAGCACATAAGTTTTGTTGTCCTTGTCTCTTCTTCCCTTTTCATATCTTTCTCTTTAATAGTAAGTAAACCTCTTTGTTTTCATATTCCTGAGGTTTTAACAGACAGTAAAATTAGATGTATGCCTTTAATGTACCATCTTTCCCAGGGAGTCTATTTTATCTCCTGTGCTGCTTCACATCTTTTTTTCAAAGAAAGCATGTCGTTTAATTTTTATAATTCAGATAATGCCTGTAAATATTTAATTTCAATTCTTCAGAAAAAATAGGCTTTTTCTTTATCATGGTCTTTTTTGTGTTTTTTTCCTCACCTTACCCCTGGATAGGGTAAATTGTTTACACTGTAAGGATCTGCATATGTTCAGAGGTGATTTAGGAGTCATATTGCCCATCGTAGTAAATTAGGGAATCCCAGTGTATATTCTGACAAGGTTATATCATCACAAGGCTGTACTTGATTATTTGGGCATTATCTAAAATTGCCATTTAGTTTAATAGGTGCCAAAAATTCTCTGAAATCCTGCTGGGTAAGAGATTTGAAAGAATACATGGCAAAGTCTGAAGAAATCCTGAAAACTGGCCTATTTGGATATTTCCTTTTCTTAGGCTTATATACACAGTGTAGCATTTGATTATTTCCTACATTGTATCTTTACTAATTCAATATTTGAAGTTTTATGTTTTACTATTTATCTGTCATTTGCAGTGTTTGGCCCACTGGTATCTCTTATCAATACTTGTTGGCTCATTTTTCTTTGTAAAAGAAATTCATGGGAATTCGTGTCTGTTCAATTATTTCTTCCTATTTTTTAAAACTTTTTTTAGAAAATGAATTACATGTGTAAATGGCATATAAAAAAAAACACCTTTGCAGCTTATTTGTGAGGTAATTGAGGGAAATTTAAAAAATAATTCATTTTTTTTTCCAGTGGTTTATCTTTACATTATGAAGAAATAACCAAAGGACCGAATTGTGTAATCCGAGGTGTTACAGCTAAGGGCCCTGTAAACTCTTGTCAAGGCAAGGTGAGCATCGTACGTAAATGTCATAAGACGTGTTTATTTCTTAAATGGTAAAAATGAAAATTGGACATTTTAAGCTGAGTAACTTATTTTTTAAACAAGATAACAGTAATGTTGAGTTCTTAGGAATTAATCAGAATCATGTCACCTGAGTTATTTATATCCAAGAAAAATCACGTTTGCTACTATTGTTTAATGTTTCGTTAATTATTTTTCAACTGTCTTCATCATCTTCCATCTGGTCTTTCCAAGCCATTTTTTCAACATAGTTATCTAATACTGTGTTCTTTTTTCTCTCTCCAACTATTTCCATCCATTTTTGAATATTTTTCTTAGAACAGAAACAAAAATATTTAAAACTTAGATCACTTCTGTAAACATATTGGGTTTGATATTTGGATGAAATAAAGTATTTTGGGGAAGATAAAGTTAGGAAAAGTAAAGGCATAAACTCCAATAAGGTAATTTTTCAATTAGATCTATAAAGCAGCTGATAGATTTATATAACACTATGGCTAATAACTAATGTGTTGCTTTTTTTTCCCACTGTATCATTACCTTCAATATGTAAGATTTTTTCCTATCAAAATGATGTTTAAAATAGAGCATGTGAATTTAAGTACTATATACTATACTGCATCATATAATCAAATCAAATTAAAGATCAAGTTCTGTACATCTTTCTGAATTCAGATGTTTCTAGACAAAGAACTTGAATTCATGGAAAATTTGTCTTTAGTAAGATAAACTTACTAAAAAGATTGCTAGATTTTTAAAAACAACTTTTTATCTTGAAATAACTATATTTACAGAAGAATTGGAAAAATAGTATAGAGTTGACATATGCCCTTCACTCAGCTTCCTCTATTAAAATCTTAGATATTATGCCATCGTATATTTGTCCAAACTAAGAAATTAACATTGTACAATACTATTAATAATATTAGGGACTTTATTCACATTTCCCCAGTTTTTCCACTAATGTTTCCATTATACAATCTAATCTAGAAGACCACATTGCATTTGGAGATTTCTAGATTTTTGGTTTTTCCACTTCACTGTTTTCGCACATTTTTTATACCATTCCTGATTCTGATCATTATTAAGAGTTTTGCCTTTTAAATTTGAAGAGACTTTTGTCTGTGAAGAAGCAATATAAGTCAGTTTTTTCAACTTGTATCTTTTAAATACATATATATAATTTTACTATAAGATTACTGAGTAGATTTCTATAATGGCGTGAAATGAAAAGCAAGAAGTAAATCAGAATTGAAGTGATAAACAACTTAAGTATTTAAGACTTGAATTTAATTAAAAATTTTTTTAACAGAATTTTAATCTGAAGGTTATTCTGCCGGGTTTAAAAGAAGACTCACAGATTTTGAAAATTAGATTACTACCAGGTAATATTATGTTAAGAAATATTCCTAATATTTACTTTTTAGATAATACTCTTATGATAAAGTATAATGATACTTAGAAAGGTGAAGTGTTTTTGGTTTGATTACAGTGTAAGTCTTGAAGTGAATGTCAAAAATAGCACTGACAGGACCAAATTAAAAAACAGGAAAACACTGAGGAATACTTTAATGAAGTTCTAAAAATAACCTTGGGAGAAAAATTTGAATATTGAAAATGTATTGGGGAACTCTATTCTTAGGTATATATGTTTATTTTTATATTAGGTTCTTTGCCTTTTCTGATATAACTGTTTCATATTTTAAGAGGAAAAGTTTCTCATGTATTCATGTTGTTAATTTGATAATGACATAGTTTGAAAATGAAGTTACATTAAAGTTACACAGGGTAGAATATGCTGGCTAATTTGAGAGGCAATCTGTTGTGGAGATCAGAGTATATTCTGAAATCAGCTCTTCTGGATTTGAATCTAAGCTCTCATACTTTATTAGCTGGGTAAATTTGTTCTGTGCCTCAAGTTTCCTCCTGTGTAAAGTGAGATAATATTTACCTTCACAGCATCATTGTGATGATTAAATCAGTTACTGTAGGCAGCTGTTTCTTTGCATGGTTCTGTGGTAACTGAAGGGAGGACACAGTTTCAGTATGCATGAGTTCTCATTAACACAGCACTGTACGAAGTGAGAACTGTGCGTGCTTGTAAAACACCTAGAACAGTGCTTTGATAGGTAAGTTTTATCTGTGATATTAACAATACCATGATAATGTCTTTGTCCACATATGACCTTTTGTACTGGTTTTCTTTCTGAGGAAGATTCGCCCTAACATCTGTTGGCAATCCTCTTTTTTTTTTTTTTTGGCTTGAGGAAGAATAGCGTTGCACTAACATCTGTGCCAGTCGTCCTCTACTTTGTATGTGGGGTACCTCCACAGCATGACCGATGAGTGGAGTAGGTCCATAGCTGGGATCTGAACCTGCAAACTGGCCACCAAAGCAGAGGGGGCAGAACTTTAACCACTTGGCCACGGGGCTGGTCCCCTTTTGTACTGGTTTGAAGTGAAAAGAAACATTAGCTTATTTGCTTTCACAAATTCAAGTAGTTTGAGGTTTCCAAGCATAAATTTACAAAGATGTAAAAATTGGCACATTGGTAGAAGTATGACAAAAAAATCATTGCATATTAATAAATACTTATAATGCTTTTATTTTAGAAGTTAGCTATGGATTTGAGTAGTGAAATTCTTAGTAACCAGATAGTTCTGACTTTTTTTTTAATTTGAGAGTAAAAGTGGTAAAGTAGGAAGTAGCACCATATAGTGATAATGGTCAAGAGGTTCCAAATTACAAACCAGGACTTAAAGCTGAGTCTGCCACTCACTAGCCGTGTGACCTGGACAAGATACTTAATCTCTCTGGATCCCAGTTTCCTCCTGTATAAAATGGGGACAATAACATTGCCTTCTTTATTAAGATCATTGTGAGGATTATATGAGAGTAGTGCTTCAGTAAAACATAACACGTTGCCTGGCATATTAGTAAAAAAACATTAATAATATTATAAAGTAAAATAAGTGTTTCCAGTAGCTGTTCTTTGTAAACTTATGTTACCAGCATTTAGCATAAGTAGAATATTCTGAAATTCATATAAGTAATCTCTAAAATATTTATAAAATTTTAACATAATAAAATATTTAAAACATTAAAAAATATCAATATTTATAGACCACGTGAAGTCATCTTGCTACAGAGGTGTAAGCCCTCTATTAGTCTTAGAGGACACTTGTGTAACTTGTTCATGACATCAAAGTAGTGGGTGATCTAACAGATAAATTTTCTGGGTATGTTCTTACATGAACTGGTCCTTTGAACGTTATTACCTAAAACAGACATGTAGTTTACATATGCCTGAGAAATCAGTCATTGTGTTAAGTTAAAAGTAAATAAAAAAATAGTTCAATGAAGTTTTACTTTCCTTTTTGAATACTTTTTGCCAGGATCTTTTTAAGATTTTACACATTTAGGTGATTTCTAGCATGAGTTACCACTATTTCATAGCTTGTTGCAAAAAACTAAGTCTAGACCTCAGACATTTTTGTACAATTGAGACAGTTCTGGTCATGTATAGAATCTATGCATTTTGGGGATAGAAATGATGAAAGTTGGATATTGCTTGTTTTTCTTTTTGGGAATTTATAAATTATTAAAACTTGAAATGTTAGAAATTGTTTCTCTTGCTATTTCAATATTTCAGTCTTAGAAACCAAATCAGTATTTCATTATATAATTTCCTGGTAGGTCCCCCTCGTCGATTGAAAGTGAAACCTGATTCTGAAATTTTAGTTATAGAAAATGGAACAGCTTTCCCATTTCAGGTAGAAGTTTTGGATGAATCAGACAATGTAACAGCACAACCAAAACTGATTGTTCATTGTAAGGTAAGCTACTGTAAGATAAGAATATGTAGATTTTATTTTGAGTCCCATTGTAGTGAATGGAAATGACTTTATCTTTCAGTTACTTTATGGTAAGCTTTATATAGTATCTAGATCTTTTAATGATTGTTCCATGGAGAAATTTGCAGTCTATCTCACTGCCAGGAGTTTTCAGTATCCCAAAGCCAATAAAGATGCCAGCTACACTGTTTCATAAAGAAATTTATGGACTAAAGATCCCTCCCCTCTCCTTCCTTGATCGATCCTCCTTATTTCAGATGAAGTATTTAATTTATGAGTAGCATGGTAGAAATGTCCTTCAGGATTGGAGATGGATGGATAAATGAAGATGAGTAAAAGACTACAAGAAGGAAAGGAAAACCTAAATAGATAAAGTAAAAAAGGAAAGAATAGTGGTTGAGGAAGTTGGATTTTCTTCCAAGATAGATACATTTTACTTAAGAGTTGTTGAAAGTCATTGTTTTCATTCAGAGATTGTCTAGAATATCAGTGAATTCTATTTAGAATTTTCCAATTTATAGCCAGAAATAGTAGCTGTAGTGAAATATTGGAAAATTTAAATAAGTTATTGAATAATCAGTTACATTTGATTGGGAACTTAATTTATTTTGTATGCTTCTAATAGTTTTTAGGTGCTCCAAACCTTCCAGTTTATGTTGTGGATTGCAGTAGTTCTGGAACCAGTATTTTATCAGGATCTGCAATTCAAGTTCAGAATATTAAAAAAGACCAGACGCTTAAAGCTAAAATTGAAATACCTGTAAGTTGTCATTTTTATTCATTAATATTGTATTGAGTCTTCATACAAATATTCAACAGCTTTATAATATTTTATGTAAAGTTGTTTGACTTTTATAAAGGAGGTATTTGTGGTTCTTTTAGCCAAAGAGAAGAAAAGGCAACATGAAATAGTATACTGAATAATTTAACATTTTGTATCAAATATTAGTAATTTTCTTGATCTAACCTTTTACAGTGTCTATAGCTATCATTGATTTACATATTCCTAAAATTAATTTTTTCTTACATTAAAATGTGACGTGTCAGTTTTATTTATTTATTTGTTTGTTTATTTATAGTTCATACTTGTGCCTTAGAAAGTTTGGTAAATATCTCCACTTAAACCACCACTACAGGACATAGGAACATTTAATTTGTGTGTATAATTTTAAAAATAAATACATGGTTTTTAATTAGCATTTTTGCATAAATAGATTTCTGTGTTAATGTGCTACTAACTTCTTATTAGATATAATAATATCATGGCTGAAAGTGAAGCCAGTCTGGAGGAGGGCAAGCAGTTAATATAAGCAATTAATTGATCTCCTAAGATTGATGAATGGGATAACGAATACTTAAACAAATGAAATGCTTATATGTGATTTCCTCATAAATAATGTGGTAGATGATGAATAACCTTGAATCAGTTGATTAACTGATGCTTTCCTACCAATTAGACATCAGTTAATGTATCTTGAGCCTCAAAATGGTAAAAGATAGCTTCTGTTTTTTTAGTTAGAATGCGGTGACAACTTTATTCCAATTCTTTTCTTTTCAATCTTGTTTTATTTGATAATATTCTGATATTTGTTGTGCATTTCATTTTTTCAATAATGTGGGTAACATATTTTTGAGTATACTGTCTTACAAAAGATGAGGAAGAGTCAAGAAGAAAAAACTTGGAGTTAGGGAGGCATCTGGGCTTGGAAGCAAGTGTAACAAACATTAGGAATTATGTACATATTACAGGCAGAAGACCGAGAATCCAGGTCAGTTAGGACAAAGACCAAGGTATGTCCTGTAGTATGCAGTTAGAAAAGGTTATCCAAAGGCAATGACTCTTGAGTTTGAGTCAGGGAAATAAAATATGCTTATGATAGAGGCTGGGTCATTTGTCTGATAGTGTGTGAGGTAGGAATTTTGAATATGTCATTATTCATGTGGATGGGCTTCAGTAGGAATGACTGCAACTGAATGAAGAAGGAGACATGAGCTAAGTAAGATTGTAGAGGTATTTTAGACTTAGGCTTATTTTGAATTTTGTGTATGCTATGGAATGCACTATACCTAGCTTATGAAATAACGATGTAATGTTTTAATTTTGTGTGCCTAAAATCAAATTATGTAGCATAATCCAGCTCATCTTTACTGATCTGTAGAACATTGATGTGCCCGTAATAAATTATAAATATGCCAGCTCAACCTTCAGGGCATCTAGAGTCTCTTTATATAGCTCTGAGCAAGCTTGTCCATGTAGCCCAATGCGTAGTGAATTGAAAAATCACCAGAAACTTCAGTGTTACCTGCTAGCATTTTACAGCAAGTATCTGTCTCTGATTTTATGGGAAATTCTTATTTTCTTACATCTTCATTCTTATTAATGGATGCTAGTCACCGAATCTGTGTCATATGCTTAAAACTTCACAAGTTTGTGACACTTTTAAGTAAATTTACAAATAAGGGGAAAGGAATCCTTTTAAGTCCAAATATGCTAGTTTTTGATTTTAAGAATGTAGCCACTGTTGCTGTTTATAACTTTATGGTATAAAATATGGAATTATTAGCAGTACAGTATTGTCTTAATGACAAAACCTGTGAATGTTAACAGTATGTAAGATCTTCAATAGTATGGGAAAGTATTAAGCAGTGTAAATGATTCACCATTAAAGCCGGAAATTATGTTTTCAGTACAGATGTCATTCAGTGTATATTTGTGTTTTCCTGTCTTCCTAGAGTTGTAAAGATGTAGCCCCTGTGGAGAAGACTATTAAGTTGCTTCCCAGTAGCCATGTTGCAAGATTACAGATTTTCAGTGTGGAAGGACAAAAGGCAATCCAGATAAAACATCAGGATGAGGTCAATTGGATAGCAGGCGATATTATGCACAACCTTATTTTTCAAATGTATGATGAAGGAGAAAGAGAAATCCATATAACATCAGCTTTAGCAGAAAAAATTAAAGTAAGTATCTCAAATAGATTGATTATTTGCAAGAATTTTGTTCATTTTATGCTGGGAAGACTCTGAATAAGAAATTTTATAGGATAGCCTCTGAGAAGGAGCTTATCACAGGAAAATAATACTATTATTTGAAATTCCAGGCTAAGATTTTTATTTTCATGCACTAGATTGAAATGCGAATGATTTATATGTAACAAATTTGTGCTTAAAAAAATGATTTTGACACTTAAACAAAATTCTGGTCTTCGGCATTTTGTTTAGTTGTGCATTTCCTGACCAACTGTATTTCTGCAGTCACAATCAAGATCATCACCTTACCAGAGCAGTGTATTTGTAGCTATTCTAAAGGCACTAAATCAAAGGTCTGTTAAAGGCAAACAATGAAACAGTGTTGTTAACCACAGAACCCTGATTGGCCATTTGAAATTGGTCAATTGAAACTCTAAAAGCATGATCCTTAGAAAACAGTATTGTCAGTTCTCAGTAGCTTCAGGTGGTCCTCGTCAATCTGCTGTCATCTAAATGTATCATTTGTACCTTGGTAGGGTGAATCTATACGTTGAAACTTAACATCTCACTTAACAGATAACCAAATCAAAATGGTTAGATTCTTATTCTATAAAATAGACAGCTGTAGCACTTCTTTTGTGGTTCGTTGAAAGAGTAGTGGACAGTCTATGCTTGCTCCTTTCATAATACAGTCAATTCACTGTAGCATGTAAAATAGTGCAATAAAAATCACAAGGCTTAAGACGTGGAAGCAACACAAGTGCCTGTCAAAGGTGAATGGATAAGGAAGATGTGGTATGTATATAAAATGAGGTACTACTCAGCCATAAAAAAGGATGAAATCATCCCACAAGACAACATGGATGGATCTTGAGGGTATTATGCTAAGTGAAGTAAATCAGACGGAGAGAGACAACTTCACTCATGTGGAAGATAAACACACGCATAGACAGAGAACAGATTGGTGGTTACCAGAGGGGAAGGGGGCAGGAGGAGGACAAAAGGGATGGGGCACGTGTGTTTGGTGACAGATGACAACTAGACTTTTGGTGGTGAATATAATGCAATCTATATAGAAGTTGAAATATAATGATGTACACCTAAAATTTATGTAACATTATAACCACTGTGACCTTAAATAAACAAATAAATAAAAATTTAAGAAAATCACAAGGCTTATGAGGAAAATGGGAATTAGAGGCACAATACTCAAACTTCATTGGTCACTCATTGAAAAAAAAGATAGGAAACTAAATACTACCAAAAACAGTAACATATTAAATGATTAAGAAATCCATAAACACTATAATAATATGGCAGTTTACTTTGCTTGTGGAAGTGGGTGCAGGAAAGTTGTAGCTTATGAGTTACTGTGAAGTGGTGGAAACTCCAGTAGATGTGGACACTCGTGGCTCAAGACACATAATTAGCTGAGGTGGCTGGCAGCTATTGGAGGTCTGTCATTTTGTATATTCTTACATGGCGTGGTTCAGCGGGGTACAGTTTTCTGTGTTCAGCTATTGTTTTCATGGATGAAATGGTACATAAGCAAAAGTAAAATTTGCTTTATATTCAAATTGTTCCCTAATATTTTAATCGCATTAGAACAAATTTGCATTTTCAAACCAAGCATAATAAGGGAGGGGAGGATTGAGAGAGAAATAATCCTGAGCCTGCTTGGGAGGGAGGCAAGTCATTTTCATACCTGTGTCAGCATGTTTGAAGGTGAGCAGTTTTAAATGTGGTATCAGGAATCTGGCTTCTGAACTGGTTCCTTGGTGTATCATAATAATGTTTCCACATTCTAGTTTGTCAAGGTTAAGAAGAACTGGAGGGCTTCCTGTATATAACCTTCTTTTTGCCATTCTCTAGGCTTCTGGCCTGCATTTGACACATTTTGCCTCAAATCTAATAGTTATGTATTTTTTTGGTTCCAAAGATTTTAAAACATGCACCTCTTTATTGACAATAAAAGATATTAAATACCATTATTTTATTAAATTAAGTTTGTAGTCTTTAAGGTGGTTTTTGTTGTCTTTAGAGAGTCCAATATTCAGGAAAGTCTAATGAACTGAACCAGGAATCCACTGAAGGGATAGCACAGCTAGGGTGAGGGAAGAGCATCTTTTTCTGTAACTCCTGCTTGCTTCCATTAAAAAAAAAAAAAAAAAGTGTGATGAATAAAAGATTGCTTAAAAAGTGACTTAGAAGGTTAGAACAGCATAAACTAGGATCAAAATATTAAGTATTCATGATTTAAGAATCAGAACTATAGAAGGCTAAAAGAAAATTGAGATAAAAATTCTTAAATAGAAAGGTTTGGAAGTTTAAAAGTAGGATAGAGTAGGATAATCAACTTTTAAAAAAATGGATAAGTAACAAATTAAAATGTGGAATGCAAGAGATGCAAAATTAAAATAGAGCTAGAAGCATCCAAGAATGGATTAACACCACAGGGTGGCCAGGATGATAATTAACATCAATGGATGTAACTTCTGTTTTCTTACCTTGTTGAATAAGAGCCCACCTAGATCTCATTCAAAGCCTGTAATAAGATTCTTTTCAAAAAAGCAATTGAATATTACCTCTCAGAATTGATCACATGATTTGATCGATATGTTACTTTTAAACTATAATGACCACAGTGATAATCTTGTGGCAGAATTCTTAAGTTTAGACTCTAAAGAAATACTTAAGAATTTTTTTTTTACTGCATTGAAAGATATAGCAACATTAACAGCAAAGACAAGATACTTTTTTGTCATAGTAATATGGGAACCACCATCATTTCTGGTCATAAAGGGACTTTATGGAGGTGGGGATGATGGGTTATAATTTAGCTTTAAGAGCCTTCAATAAGATGAGTGGCAGTAGGAAGGCATTAGACTAAGCTTTATGTTGTTCTTGAATATATAATTTTTCTCCTAGGTTAATTGGACTCCTGAGATTAACAAAGAACACTTGCTACAGGGTCTGCTTCCTGATGTACAAGTACCGACATCTGTAAAAGATATGCGTTATTGCCAGGTTTCATTCCAAGATGATCATGTGTCTTTGGAAAGTGCATTTACAGTAAGGTTTGTGGGCATGATACATTTTGAGGTATCTCAAAATTCAGCATATGGCCACAAAAATATTTTTCTCCGAAGCACACATGTAAAAGTTGTTTTCTAATGTAGAAAATATGACAATTTCTGTGAAATATGGTAAGTTGTCTTTGGAATAAAGCTTCACTGGAGATAGTGATTAATTCTTAGTGTCAGTATAACCCTCTGCCAAATTGGCCCTCTTTTCATTAATGGAAAGTCCTCCTAGTGCAAGCAATAGTGAAAACCCCTGCAAAATGGCAAAGATGTGAAAAATACAAAAGACACAATGTGATCAGTCAGTATGTTGTTCAGAATGAAAAATTCTTTCATTGGTTAGTGATGATTTTCAAAGCTGAGCCCAACCAGACCTAACATGTAGAACTGATATAAGAAAGGGGAAGACTTAAGTAAATATATAAAAAAATTATCTTCCACCCTGGCCTGTCAGTTCCTTGGCCACCTCTTTTGCAGTAACCTCTTTCACTTTTGTTTCACTACCCATTTTCATACTATTCCCAACAATTAGAATAGCTCCATGTTTGAGATAAAATTTTCAGTTGTGTACTACTCTCCAGCCACAGCCACATCTCTTGATGAGTTATTCTTAGCCATCGGTTTTCTTTCTCAGTGCTCTGATGTGATAATTGCCTTTTAATCCAACATAGATACTATGATTTAACACTACAAAAGCGTTAATCTTTTTTTGGTCCGTATTCTCTACTATCTTTTCACTGTTTCTTTTGGATTAATAGTGATGTTCTATAAATTGAGGTATTTGGAGGAGTGTTACTGTATTTAAGTTTTAGAAAGTGCGTGTTACATTTTACTCTTTGGCATATTGAAATTGTTTTAATCTTTCTCTACAATTAACGATGTGACTAAAGCCTTTTAACTTGTTAACCAATTTCAGACCACTTCCTGATGAACCTAAACATCTAAAATGTGAGTTGAAAGGAGGAAAAACAGTACAGATGGGCCAAGAGCTTCAAGGAGAAATAGGTTAGTATGGCCTGCTTTATTTCTTTAGAACACTTCTATAATATGTCCTTAAGTTCATCTTTTGGTATACATAATCTGAAAGGAAAGCTTTCAGTTGATATATGATTATTGGTTTAAAATCCATTGCCGGAAAAGATTGAAGTATTTTCACTATCTTTGCCTAGGCTGACTTAACTGTAAAATCAGCTTGGCAAAAATACTTTGTTGGCTTTTGTTAGAAGTAATACTAGTTAATATTAAAAGTATAAAGTAAATATATCAGTGGATTCATATGTATCCTGTATTTTTCTTAAATATCTAGAATATTACATAATACTCAGTTATTTTCTTCAAATTCTCCTGTTAAAAAATCTGATTAACATCAGCATCATGTTAAATGTACAAATATAAATATGCTTATGTAGACTCGATATTTTTGTGGTGATTTTAAAAGAAGTGAGAATTAGTTTTTACAAAAAATATGTGAGAACAAAGTTAGAGCAAGTTTCTACTACAGTTTTTATTAAGTGTATAAGTGTATTTTCAGATATTTATATCTTTTATCAAAAGATTACACTTTAAAATTAAACTTCCCTCCCTTTTTATAGTTATAATAGTTACAGATCAATATGGAAATCAGATTCAAGCATTTTCACCAAGTTCTTTATCTGCCTTGGGAATTGCTGGGATTGGACTTGATAGCTCACGTTTGAAAACTACTTTTCAGGTATGACTGCTTTCAAAACAGTTGGCTTATACCATTGGTTTACATATAACAAAAATTTGGGAGCAAAACTAAAATAACTAAAAGAGGTTTGATTTAAGTGTTTACAGTGAAAAATCATAAAGGGCATTAAAAAATATTTTATCAATGGAGGCTGGCATGGTGGCTTACTGGTTGAGTTTGCGCTTTGGCAGCCCAGGGTTCACTGGTTCAGATCCCGGGCATGGACCTCTGCACCACTCATGAAGCCATGCAGTGGTGGCATCCCACGTACAAAAATGAGGAAGATTGGCACATATGTTAGTTCAGCGCCAATCTTCCTCATCAAAAAAAACCCAAAAAACTTTATAATGAAAAATTTTGAACATATGCAAAAAGTAGAATAAATAGTATAAGTAATTCCCATGTTCCGATCACTCAGCTGAAGTAATCATCACTTCCCCCCATACCATATCATTTTGAAGCAAATTCCATACGTCAAATCATTTTATCCATAAATATTTTGGTGTTTGTGTAGAGGTAGTTTTTTCATGTAGCTATTTAAATAAAATTTCTTGGTGCTCACACCCTGCATTACATAGGATGCTGGGGAGAAAACTAATTGTGAAAGTTTGCAGCTGGACAGTTAATTGAGATTTGCTTGAAAAGTAAGAACCTGGTGGGATTATTTCAGTTTAAAACAAGGAAGCAAACCTGATATGTTCTGCTTGGAGAAATCAAAGACAGCTTGCAGGGAAAGGAGATGTTGGAGTTGGGCCTTCAGAGGAGGAATTCTAAGGCCCAAGTAAAGATGAATCCATTTAGAGCACTTAATGCTTTTTAAAACTCTTCTTCCTTTTGGAGCCTCCATTACACTTTTTACCTGGCAGAATAATCATAAGAATAGCCTCCTTTTTGCTCATCCTAACTAGGGTTTCTGTTTCTGCTAATCTGTTAAGCTATTATTTTCTGGTTTTCAGAACCCCATTTTCACTGTTTTAGTACTGCTGAAGAGCTTTTAATCTTTTGTTTACTGTACACAGATAAGGTTTGCTCTTTGACTTTCTGGTTCTTCCATTGTCTACCCTCACCCTATATGTAGATGAAATCAGAAGATAACTGTGCTCCCATTGCTATGCATGAACAATCTCTGCTTCCTGTCACTTTATGCATAGACTCCCATCCTCTCACTGATTACCCCTGAATTGTAACCAGTCTTCCTACATCTTCAGTTTTCCCTATCTATTAGATTCCCATCAGTATATTAAACATGCTATAATATCTCTCATCTTAAAAAACAACCCTCCACCCCCCGAGAAAAAAATTTCCTTTGGACCTGAATCCCTGTCCATCTACTGCCCTATTTCCCTCCTCCTTTTTATAGTATAACTCCTTGAAGAGTTGTATATACTCTGTTTTCACGTCCTTTTCTGTCATTCCCAGACAGGCCCCTCTCATCATGTTTTTCTGCTTTCTTCCCCCTGACAAATCCAACATCAATTTTCATTTCTCATATTGTGCCACCTGTCAGCATTTTACACTTTAAATTTAGACTCTCTCTCCTTAGCATGGCCTAAAATACCTTATAGTATTCTACCGTAGCATAATCTCACATCTTTCTCCTTTCATAGCTCACTATTCTCCAGCCAAGTTGACTTTCTTTCTTTGTACTCTCATTTTATAACTGATGTATACTATCTTGACTCACTTTCAAACCAATGACAGGAGTCTGCCCCCAGTCTGCAGAGAGAAATGAAGCCTTCAGGTTTTTTAAACTCGTTTTTTTTAAAAATTGTGTTTTTTAAAAATAAAAGTAGTTTTAATATGTCATTCTTTCTTAAAATCATTTTTGCTTCTACATAAAATATGCAGCTATTCTGAAGTATATTCCTTTGATAATTTCAACATTAGACCTTAGTACCTTTCAGAATTTTATATTTAATTCTGTATGTGCTCATTTACAATTTGTAAATGCATATACAAATTTTATTTTCAAGTTGTGAAGTAAAACCAGCATAACTTCCAACTTGACTTAAAAAAGAAATCACCTCTTCAAAAGGGCTTTTGGTATTTCACCATTAAATATGGAATGATACTAGACTTTACATATTTCGAACTTTGAATATGGTTTACTAATTAATATTTAATTTGCCAAATGTTGAAAAAATTCCCCTTTACTCAAAGGGGTTTTTGGGGAGATTAATTTTGATTATTTTGCAGGGTCCTTTTACAGAAAATGTTCTACATATAGTTGTTTTCAGAACATAAAACATGAAATTTTAACTCTGGTTTTTAAAATCTGATGGAATTGATTTGTACTTAGTGAAAGTTTAAGATGATGAAATTATTAAGGGTCACTATTAAAATGCAAATACTACAGTGCTCCTACCAGTATGGTATCAGTTTATATCAATTAATCACATTGCAAAAATTACAGGCTAGTTTAATTAGTTCCCTTTAATATGATGTGTTAGGCATCTAAGTACCAGAGATTGAGCAGTGACAAGTCAAAGTCCCTACCTTCTTGGAGATCACCTTGTAATGAGGAGAGCATGCCGTAGGTAAGAAATGAGTGTTAAGAAAAATAAAGTGGGATAAGGGAATAGAGTGCCATTATATAGGGTGGTTAGGGAAGACCCCTCTGATTACAAGGTATCCTGTGTGCAAAAACCTGAAGAAAAGCCATGTAGATACCTGGTAAAGAATGTTGCAAACAGAGGGAAAGAACAAGTGCAAACAGTATTGGGCAGGCACATGCTTGCCTATTTGGGGAATAGAAAGGAGACAGTGTAAGTGTAAATAAGAGGGAAATTAGGAAAAGATAAGATAAAAGGACATAGCCAGAATCCTTTATATCTCTTCCTCACAAAAAAATTCAGTTTCTCCTCTCAAGGAAATGAAACTCATGGTATATCAGTATTGGCACGTGTGCAAGTTATTTGCCATTGTTTTACCAGAAGCACATTTGTATGCACATGGGTGAATGACATTTTCTTTCATTTTCCTGAAAACTAAACATTATTTGCCTGTCTTTTCTCAATATTCTTTTCCTCGCTAGGAAAATACACAAAGTATAAGTGTAAGAGGCGTCAAATTTATTCCAGGTCCTCCTGGAAATAAGGATCTTTGTTTTACTTGGCGTGAATTTTCTGACTTTATTCGAGTGCAGCTAATTTCTGGACCACCAGCTAAACTTCTCCTCATAGACTGGCCAGAATTAAAGGAGGTAAGTAACTTCCTGTCTTGAGTGAAAGAGTTTAATATCACATGGCTTACTGCTTTTAGACTGTCAGTGTGTCAGAACAGATATATTTTCTTGTGGAAGTAACGTAGTAAGAATAACAAAAGGACAAAGTAATTCTTAATATTTCATTATTTAATTTAATTTATCAGTGTCCTCATTTGTTAAAAAATAACTTAAATTATTAAGTTATTTCAAATCCTAAAAACTTTATTACAGAAATTTTGAAATGTGGCATAAAAGTAAAAATAGTCTAATGACCCCAAGTTTCATTAGTTATTGATTTTTGCCAATTTTGTTTATTGTTCGCTCTCATTGACTTTAAATGTTTTTGCTGGAGTTTTTTAAAGACTTACCGGATTTCAGGGCCCACCCCATGGCCCAGTGGTTAAGTTTGTGTGCTCCGCTTCAGTGGCCCAGGGTTTCACTGGTTTGGATCCTGGGTGTGGACATGGCACCACTCATGAGGCCATGCTGAGGTGGTGTTCCACATAGCACAACCAGAGGCACTCACAACCAGAATATACAACTATGTACTGGGGGGCTTGGGGGAGAAGAATAAAAAAAGAAAACCTGACATCGAGTCATTATACCCATAAAAACTTCAGTATACCTTCCTATAGAAGTAATTAAATCTTAAATACTGAATTTGCAAATGTCCATCAACTCTGTTACCTTTGTTGAGTTTTCACTGAATTTTTAGAATTCTAATTTTAGAATGTTCAGATTCTGGCATTCAGTTATGGTGTAGCAGAACTCTACCTGTTGGGATGACAGCTTACATTTTTTCCTAAAGGAAAATGAGCTCACATGACCGTGGTAGTAGATGAAATTATACTAGTAAAGGAGCATATCATCTAAGTAAAGTTTATGTACCTGTGCCTGGTTTCAGATTGCCCTTTTTTATTTGTGAGTTTAAATAAACAGATAAACTGGGGCCACCCTGGTGATGTAGCAGTTAATTCGTGCGCTCTGCTTTAGTGGCCTAGGGTTCCCAGGTTCAGATATGGACTTGAACCTATGCATCGCTTATCAAGCCACACTTTGGCAGGCATCCCATATGTAAAATAGAGGAAGATGGGCACGGATGTTAGCTCAGGGCTAATCTTCCTCAAAAGAAAAAAAGATAAACTAGTGTATGACAGTGTTCATTAAAAACAGTTTCTTTCTGTAATAGTATGTTGACTCAGGGAGTTTCATTGAAAGGCCAGTGCATTTACTTTTATCTGGGAGCACTTATACTACATAAATTAATACGTTCTTTGTGCCTAATGATGTCAATAAAAAGATTTGTTGGTTGACTATTTGTTGTTGTTAGTGCCATCAAGTCAATTCTGAATCCTAGCGACCCTGTGTCCAGAAGAGTGGAACCCTGCCCGATCATTTTGAAATGTCCTCTCACCTTCTGGCACTCTGTTCTGGTAGTGACTGTATGGTGGAATAATTGTGTACCTTTGAGGTGGTAGAAATGTTGACATTTTCATCTCTTCCTATGGTTTTGTAGGGAGAATATAAAAAATCATGGCAGCTTGTTAAGTCAAAAATTTATCCTAAGATTTATTTGCAAATACCATAGAAATCCAGAAGCTTTTAAAATAAAACCTAAAACTAATTTCTCATTTTGTTAGTGAGATATATGGATAAGGCTGAAAAATAGTCATTGAATATCTGGTTTTCCTAGGATTTTCAAATTAATTCTTAACTTACTTTGTCCCCACAGGATCTTAAGTGGAAAAGGGGAAGTGATTGAACACCTAAGTATGATAAATAGAAAAAATATATAAGTATACACATATATTCTCTCATTTAATCTTCAACATTATGATGTATTATTATCATTCTTATTCTATAAATGAGGAAACTGAAATCCCAAAATGTTAAATTGCGTGCCACTTTCATATTTATATTTATGAACAATTGACTTTGGATATTTGCTTTTTCCCCGAAAACTTTTATGACGAACAGCTTACGCTACAAGTCATTTACTGAAGGATATCCTTTAAAAGTCATTACTATTCGATGGGTAGACAGTTATGTGATTAGGAATAAAGTACCATGATATGTTTACATTTGGAAACTGTCAACACTTTTTTTATTCAAGTTTTTTATAAACTTCAGCAGATAGAATATAGTCAACTGTATCCATGTAAACTTTGTGGTAGTCAAACATTTTAACTAAACCAGTCAACTGGTTTCAAGGGTATCTGGGGTATCTTTTTTTTTTATAATCCTCTTCATAACACATCATTAATTTTTTTCCCACTTTTAGCAACTTCCTAGCATAATTGGGTAACCAACTACCTCAGATATTGTGGAGGGTGGAGGAAGCAGAAGAAACATTGTTGGTGGGAGATGATAAATTCTGTTTTTGTTTCCCTTGACTTTGAAAATCTGACACAGAGGACTGGACCTTTATCAGGTTTCTTGGTTGACAGTGTGTTTCCTTTGAAATAACCAGTATTAATAGGTCAGCAGGCAAATTCCCGGAGTTACACAGGCCTTACATGAAGTAGAGAAAAAGCAAGAAGCATTTTAAGCTGACAAGGCAGTGTAGATTACCAGTGACTACTAGTCCTGTTTAACCAAGGGCTAGAAAGCTGTGTATTACTGCTTCTTGTAGACTGGCAGAGGCTGAAAATTGACAGAGGAGCTAACCTTTAGATAGCCAGTGCTAAGTCTGATAATCTTCTATTTCCACTGAAGTCATACTGATGTGTACTTTTAGGAATGTATTAGAAACCAGTAATGTCAAATGCTAGTTTTCCTTTTTATCAAATTATTAATCATTTCTATAAGAACAAGATTTTTTGTGACAATGTAATTGACTTTCAAAGGTTTATTTTAATTGGTGAAAAAGCCATTCATGAATGGAATAAAGATAATTAAGTGAGTGTTTTATAAGCAAACAAGTACTTGTTTGGCACAGATATTTTAATGCTTCTTAAAATATTCATATCTGTTTCAGTCCATTCCAGTGATTAATGGAAGAGAATTACAGCATCCTCTCATTGTTCAACTTTGTGATCAGTGGGATAATCCAGCACCCGTACCACAAGTTAAAATAAGTCTCATAAAAGCTAACTACTTAAAAGTAAGTTTTGGGACTGGCCCAGTGGCATTGTGGTTAAGTTTGCACGCTGTGCTCTGGCAGCCTGGGGTTTGCAGGTTCGGATCCCAGGTGCGGACCTAGCACCACTTGTCAAGACATGCTGTGGCAGCATCCCACATGTAAAATAGAGGAAGATGGGCACGGACGTTAGTTCACTGACAATCTTCCTCAAACAAAAAGAGGAGTGTTGGCAACAGATGTTAGCTTAGGGCCAGTCTTCCTCAGAAAAAAATAAATACGTAACAATAAAAGTAAGTTTTAAACGTCCTTAAGTAATTTTCACTTACTTAAAATTCTGAGTTTCTTTCTAATGGTAATGTCTTTAGGTAACACATTTCTTTTTTTTTAATATAGTGTTACATAATCTTCATTATTGCTTAGTTTAAACCAACCTAAAGATTTTTTTATAATTATTTTGAGGAAGTAAAGTTTCTATCTTGTAAGCAGTGTAACAAGGTTCAACATTCTACAATTATGACTGAGTGTTCATTTTATAATGCTAATAATATTTGGATTTTAGGTTAGGATGAGTAGATAAGATGGACAAGGTGAGTGAAGGCAGATGCAATGATCTGCAGTATGGGTTACGGAACAGGTATTGGGGAAACTGACAAGCTGAGGGTAAGCAAAGAGTCATGCAAGCACCTGACCTCTACTTACCTTATGGAGAGCTACCAGGACTTGGGCATAGCTGCTAGACCTATTCTGAGTTGTGTGCTAGGGTATGGGGCAAGCATGCACGTGGCCTTGTAATGTTTCGGTACAAACATAGTGCTTGGATACTAGGAAGTGCAAGATTAGGTACCTGCTGTTTACATGAATATTGGGATAGCCAGCTGCTTAGGATCTACTGAGGACTTTGGATGCCTGGTGCAAAATTAGAAGCCCTCGTGTGCAGGGAAAGGGGAGAAGCTGCCAATCCCTTGCAAAGTTGTATTTTGACCCAGTCTCTTCTGTTGGTTGCAGGGAGTTCGTTTGTCCCAGCCAGATTGTTGCCATGCAATGCAGGGAGAGTTCTTGGGGTTATACTTAGCCAGGCTCGAGTTTCCTTCCACAAACATTTTATGTTTTAGTGGATGAAAACAGTTGATGTTACGTAAATATGTAGTTCTCTTGAAATTAATCTGTTAATTCATTAAGAATCCCAATAGGGATTTCCCAGGACCTGAGAAGTTGATCTTAAAAGTCATTTGGGAGATTAAAGTGCCAAGAATGACTTGTGATCCACATGGCCTTGTTTTCATAGTAAAGTAATCAGAGTCAGGGTTGTTAAGCCAAAAGACTACGATATTGCTACTATACAGCCTAAAATAGAAGACTTACTTCTCTGACTTAGCTACAAGGGTTTAGGACCCAGATGGAAGAAATACTTTGAGAAAGATGGGTTGAGAGACAATGGATCAGAGGGTAAACGGGACAGGTACAAATGTAGGACTTTATTCTAGCATTTCAATTACTCCTCATTTCTGCCTCTCCAACTATTGCTTTTTTTGTCTTCATGTACCATAATTACCTAATTTTTAGGTTCCATTAAGCAGAAATGGGTATTAGGAGAGAGTCTGATTTTCTGCTACTACAATCTACACATTCACCTTTGTTCTTAATGTTTGTTTCCAGGAGAGTTAAACAGTGATTATTTTCTACCCCAAATAAGAGTATGGTTTTAGTTTTTAGAGAAGCATCTGCAAAAGGCTAACAGACTCTTCTAACCAATGATTAGGAATTGTGACCACTGATTCTTAGTCACTTGAAAGTTAAAGCTTGGTTATCACCACAGAGGTGGTATTGCAGCAAAGAGTTAAGAGGCACATCTGAGTAAACATAAAGAGAAAGATGAAGTAACAATGGACATAGTATTATGATGCCTTCACTTAAGTGTATGTGTATGTATCTATGTTTATATCTCCTGTGCCTTCTCCCACACCCCCTGGTTTTGGAATATACCTTCAGTGTTTCTGTAACCAAACTGCACTTGAGGTATCACTGTTAGTGAAACAGTGGACACCGAATCCTGCAACTTAATAAGTGAAATACACTAAATTCTAGTTTAACTGAACAAGATGAGTGATTTTTATCCTTTGGATTATGTGATTTCATATTACGTTATTTCAACTAGTTCAAATTAGAAAATTTTAAGTTTTAGAAGTGTGTGAAAATGTAACTTTTAAAATAGTAATAGAGGGAAAGAACATTATAATAGAGAAAAAGAATTTGATCTCTAGAATTTTCTAATTAACCATTTTGTTTTGTTTTTAGCTCACCCCTTCAAACCAACAGCATAAAACAGACGAAAGGGGCAAGGCTAATTTGGGAGTGTTCAGTGTTTATGCCCCTAGGTAAGAACCAAAAGTTTGAGAGTTATTGATATTATAGAGATTGATTTTTCTTACTACTTGCTGAAGTTAAGAGTAATAACTAGCCTTCTATTTAGTGTTAGGCAGAAATTGGAACTGAAGAGGAGTAGAGTTCCTAAATGACTTAAACTTTATATAAAGAATTTGTAGATTATAACTAATGTAATTTGAATCCTCCCCCTTTTTCTTCTTGCTAGAGGAGAGCATACTATTCAGATTAAAGCCGTCCATAACAAGACTACCATAGAAGGACCTATAATTAAGTTAATGATTCTTCCAGACCCTGAAAAACCCATTCGTCTCAATGTTAAATATGACAAAGATGCTTCCTTTTTAGCAGGAGGTGTTTTCACTGGTGAGTTATATACAGTTTTAAGATAAATTAGTAATGATAATTTACCTTTTACATGAGTGGAATAAATTATTTATCCCAGGTGTTCAGCATGATAAAAAAGCAAGCACATAGGAGGAGCCTTTTAGATGGCAAAGAAAGTACATTCGACTTAGCTATATCATCTGTCGCCCCTATGTCCTACATTCCATTAATGGTCAAGAATGAACTGAAAGTTCATAAATAAACTGATAGCCTGAGGTAGTTCAGTTTGTTTTTTCATTCACTGAATTGTGAAATTTGGCAAAAGAAATATGAACTAAATGACAAGAACTTTGGGGTTATGGTCCACTAAATAAGTTGCAGTGTTATCTTAAAGCAAAAAGAACCAGGATTCTTTAACTTAATTTCGATGGAAATACATCACAATATAATTTATGATCAAAGATATTTCAGGACAACACACATTTACTAAATATCTGCTTTGTCCAGGCCATAAATATTGGGCTCTTTGTTCCAATAATGAAGACGACAGTTTTCAATGAGTTTGGTCTAATGTAGAAGACAATCAAGTAAGCAAATAATTTCAGTGTAGTGTGGCAGGTGCCAAGTCAATAGGAAATAGTATTTGCTTTATACAGATAATTTTCTTGAAGACAACTGCTCTTTGAAGGGATGAATTCCTCCACGTAGTTATAAACAGTGAAAAAAGCAGACCAAAAAGTTTAAATTCAAAAATTAACAGTTTTTAATGATTAAGTTACATATATACATAGTCATTTTATTCAGAGTTTTAAATCTGTTTGGGGAGATAAGACCTATTTCCTGTGATTAAAAAACTTGTAACAGGTGCCAAATGAATGTTACAGATGATAAATATAAGGGGGATATTATTATATATAATAATAGTTTACATACGGTATGCTATTGAAAATCATAAAAGAAAGTGAACACTGTATTCTTGGAATACATAAAGCATATGAATTTGTGACCATTTGTCCTAATTCTAGGTTGCTGAGTATTTACAGCCTCACCTTTTGGTCTTGCATGGTAGAACTTAACAGCATGTCAGACTGTGACAGTAAGACAAGGGACTGTTAATAGCAAAGATGTATTTGTTAGATTTCTAGGGGAGATATAGCACTAGCGTGTTCTCTGTCATGATTAGTAAGTTTTCTAGACAAATTTGTGGGGATGCTGATTAAAAAGTAATTTTATTTTCTTCATCAGAATTTTGTTAACGTTTAGACAAGATAACAATGTATACTTTGACTTAAAATTATTTAGCCAAATCCATTAATTGAACTAGAAAGAAAATAACTTTTTTAATGTTTACTGTGATCACAGATTTTATGATTACTGTTATTTCTGAAGATGACAGTATCATTAAAAATATTAATCCAGCACGTATTACTATGAAAATGTGGAAGCTGTCTAACAGTGGGAGCCGACCACCAGCAAATGTGAGTCATAGAAAGCATTTTAGAATTTAAATGTAGCTCGTATATTTTAACTTAAAATTGAATATAATTTAACGTGAAAATGCGATGTGTATATATTGGAGAACTAGAAATTAACCCACTTCATCACTTGGGATTTAGGAAAAAAAATACTTCAGAGTATGTTTAAAAATTGTGTTGATGCTGTTGAAAAAGAGTAGCCTAAATTGTGATTTTTCTTGAACTTTTAAGGTACTTTACACTTTGAAATTATTTCTTCTAAAGGACAGTAACACAAGGCAAAAAGCCATTAAACTTCACTAAGAGATAATATAGAAAATGAGTAGAGATGTGATTGATAAACTACAGGGTTGAGAAGGGACATAGTGTGGGAAGAACAGTTTGAGAGTCTAAAGCAGCACAGTCCAATGATACTTAAGTCAAACACATGATACTTAAATTTTTCTAGTAGCCACATTAAAAATATAAAAAATAAGTAAAATTAATTTTAAGATATTTTTAACCTACTGTTTCAAAAATTACCATTTCAACATGTATTCAGTATTTTAAAATTTATTAATGAGATTTTACATTCTTTTATCTTCCCAAGTCTTTGAAATTTGGTATGTATTTTATGCTTACACCACATCTCAATTTGGACCAGCCACATTTCAAGTGCTCAGTAGCCACTTGTAACTATTGGCTATCATACCAGACAGTGCAAGTCGAAAATAAATCTCAGTTTGGAAACTAAACCTGAAACTATATCAGAGAATCCCAGTTTAAGAATGCTTTTCAGGATTTATGGTTCATTTTAATCATCTCTTTAGGAAACTAGCTTCCATTAATTTATACCATCAGTCCCATCACACTGCTGTTACCTTAAAATTATATCATCACCATAGAGATCTGTTGTTTGCTTATAATGGTAAGTCTTTCCACCATGGCTAATCTCAGTATTGTGTCTTACATACATTGTAAGATATATACCTATAGGTGTGTGTATTTATAAATCTAGATGTGATCTGGATTCACATTCAGTGGATGTAATATAAATTTTCATCCTAAGTATACTGTGTTAAATGTTTGTGGATTCTCTCCCCCTGTCCCCCATTCTCCTACTTCCCTTTCTAGGCAGAAACATTCAGTTGTAATAAAATAAAAGATAATGACAAGGAAGATGGCTGCTTCTACTTCAGGTATTTCTCAAATCATTTTGTATTTTTATGCATATTCAACCTTGGTGATATTTACCTGCTCAACTAGGGAAAAATAATTTATGATTGAATAGAATGTGTTAGTATCTCAAAATTTTTGTCAGGAAGTTTTTTGAGAAATGTGTGTCTTGTTTGTAAACGTTGTAAAGTGGTATGGGGGAAGATTGTTGTGATGTGATACCTTTCTTTCAAAACTATCAAAGCCGTCAGAAAAAGAATTACATTATGTTGTTAGACCACTTTATATTTTATTATATAAGAAATTTCTATAATTCTAAACTTCAGATCTTACAAAGTAAAAAAGACTGAACTAACTTTTTGCTGTTTAACTATGTGACTTTGAGATATTGCGTCTTCATTCTGAACCACTACTTTGAAATCTGAAAAATGGCTTTGAATAGATTATGTCTGTTTCTGTATTTTTTATGAGAAATGTCCTTTTCACTTTTAGACTAATACTGGTTTTGTTTCTCTAAATCTATTAGTCTCTTAAATCATGTAAAATACAAAAGGTTCAGTTACAAGTTGTTGTCAGAATAATACTAGCATTTATGATTGCTTGTGTATTTACCTTTATTGAGATCTTATTTCTCCATATGGCTTCAAGATACTGTCTACTGTTCTTTCATTTTACCTTGCAGGACTCCCTTGAGCATTTCTTCCAGGCCAGGGACAGCGGTAATGAACTCCCTTAGCTTTTGTTTATCTGAGAATGTCTGAACTTCTGCCTCACTTTTGGAGGACAGTTTTGCTGGATGTTGGATTCTTGGTTGACAGGGTTTTTTTTTATTTTAGCACTTTGAATAAATTGGCCCATTGCCTTCTGTCTTCCAAACTTTTTGATGAGAAATCTGATCATCTTGTTGAGGATCCCTTGTATATAATGATTTACTTCTCTCAGTTTGAGAGTCTAACTCAAAGTCTTCTTGAGTCTTCTCTCGTTGCTCTCAATATTCTCTGTCTTGGTCTTTTGAAAGTTTGATAATAATGTGACTTGCTATGGGTCTCTTTGAGTTCATCTTACTTAGAATTCTTTGAGCATCTTGGATATTTATATTCATGTCTTTCATCAAACTTGGGAACTTTTCAGCCAGCCATTCTTCAAATAATTCTCTATCCCTTTCTCTCTTCTCCTGGAATTCTCACATGCTCATGTTGGTTCACTTAGTGGTGTCCTAAAGGTCCCTTAGGCTCTGATCACTTTTCTTCAGTCTTTTTTCTTTCTGTTCCTTAGACTCTGTAATTTCCATTGTCTTAATCAAGTTCTGTAATTCTTCTGCCTGCTCAAATCTGAATAGCTGCAGTGAAATTTTCACTTCATTCATACATTTCAGCTCCAGAATTTGTTTTTGGTTTCTTTTTAAAAAGGTTTTCTATCTCTTTATTGATATTTCCATTCTTTTCCTATATAATTTTCTTGACTTTCTCCACATCTTCCTTTGGTTCTTTGAGCATCTCTTAAGATACTTATTTTGAAGTCCTTGTCTAGTCTGTCTGCCATCTAGTGTTTTTCAGTAACAGTTTTGGGCAATTTGGTTTTTTCCTTTGGCCCATGGTTTTCTGTTTCTTTGTTTGCCTTGTGATTTTGTTGTTGTTGTTGAAAACTAGACATGTGAATCTAATGTGGTAACTCCAGAATTCAGATTCTTTGCCTTCCTCAGGGTTTGCTGGGTTTTGTTACTGTTTTTGTTCATTGTTTTTGTGTTTTTGATTATCATAGGTTCTTTCTCTACCAAGGATCAGCCTTAGCTGTAAACTTAAGGTCTTTTGTGAGCCTTTCCCTGGGCATGTGTAATCACTTTCTAATTTCCTCAGTATATGCAGTTGTTTTTTAATGTCTGGCTCTTAAAGAGAAGAAGAGAAAATTAAAGAGAGGAAGGAAAGGGTTCTGGCTCTTTAAATCCCACTGGAAGTCACTTAGCTGGTGGGTGAGGAGGACCCTGCAATAGTGGGTTGGTGCAACAACAGTGGCTGCCTGCTTTTTGTCTGCCCCTCTGTAATCAGAAGCAGCAGTCGGCAATCAGTGCACCAATCCCCAATATTTGGAGGATGGGGCCTTTTTGCCCACCCTGGCTCCTGTAGCGGTGCACAGGCTGCCCAGGAACATGTGCACAGCTGCCTGCCATGGGGCTGGGAGGTGGGGAATGAGTAGCTTCTACTGTGCTAAGAGCTGAAATTAACCACAATTTACTATGCAAGTCTTCCAGGTTGCTGAAAGTTGTAATCCTTCAGTTGCTTCCAGAGTTCCAAAATAGTTACATCAGACAGATTCTGCAGTACAATTGTTGTCTAGGTGGGGAGACAGATTCTTGTGCTTCCTACTCCCACCGTCTTCCCAGAATCCTAAGGTTTCTTTTATTTTAAAAATTCTTTAAATCATCATCAATAGGGTCAAAATGCTTACTATATTAATCCACTGCTTTTTCAGACTAACTGTACAAAAAGACTAGTTTCTATTTTCTTAAAAATTTCCAGTCTATTCTACACTGATGCTTTTTATTTTATTTTGTTTTAAAAAAGGTTCTCTGAGTGTGCACTTGTTGTCAAGGCAATGTTAGATTGCTATATACATTTCTGCATAATCTGAGTTTTCTTATTATCTTGTGGCAGACCAGTAACAAAATGTTTATACCAGCAACTGTCCTTGCTCTGCACTTTGAATAACATTGCCATAGGTCTTTTTGCCATAGATCTTTAAGGTATGCCCACGTTATTGCATGGGAATGATTGAGGCAGCCTACAAAGGACAATGCTGCCTTCTTTTGTCTATCATATTATCTTTTATTATATGAATCTATTAAAATGTGTAGTAATTGGGCTATTTCATTGTACTCCACAATATTTACGTAATTTGTTTTAAAGATTTTATTTTTCCTTTTTCTCCCCAAAGCCCCCCGGTACATAGTTGTATATTTTTAGTTGTGAGTCCTTTTAGTTGTGGCATATGGGATGCCGTCTCAGCATGGCCTGATGAGCAGTGCCATGTCTGCACCCAGGATCCGAACCAGCGAAACCCTGGGCCACCAAAGCCGAGTGCGCAAACTTAATCACTCGGCCACAGGGCTGGCCCTGGATATAAGTCTTTATTGTTAGATATCTTTGCCCAGTCCCATGGCTTGCTTTGGCACTCCCTTTATGATATCTTGAACAGAAGTTTTTAATTTTTATATAATCAGATTTGTTAATCTACTCCTTTGTAGGTAGCCCTCTTTGTGTCTTTAAGTCTTTTTATTATATTTAGGTCATGAAGATGTTGTACCACATTATTGTGTTAGGGGTTTCCAAGACCGCCCCCAAGTTTGATGATTCATTGGGAAGATTCACAGAAAGGTTACAAAGCAAAATCAAAAAAGAGAATGGGTGCATGGAGCAATGACCAAGGGAAAACGTATGTAAGTTTCCAAGGGTTCTTTCCACGTGGAATCACACAGGATGTGCTTAATGCCCCAGTAAGTTATGCTATAATACATACGAAATCTTGTCAACCTGGCAATCTCATTACAGACTTAGTGCCCAGGATTTTTCCTGGGGCCTGGTCACATAGGCAGCCTCTGCCTAGCACATACCAAAATTCCAGATTCCCAGAAGGAAAGCAAGTGTTTCTTATAAACCATGTTCTTTGTAGGTATTGTGAGCCACTCGTACCAGATAGTGGTAGGAACCTTCCTGAAATCTAGGTTCACAAATGCCAGCCAAGGGCCAACCTTGTAAGCAGGGCTTTAGATCTGCTATGTTTACTCTTTTTGGTTAACATACCTGGAATTAATATTTCTAATCTATGGTGTGAGGTAGTGGGTCATGTTTATGTTGTCCCTGCATTATTGAAAAGATCGTTTTTCTGCAATGCCATCTTTATTGTAAGTTATGTATCCATATATATGTGGGTCTATTTCTCGACTCCCTATTTTGATTTCTTGGTCTGTTTCTCTGTATTTTCCCATACCCTACCTTCTTGATTAGTCTGATATATCCTGTAGAATGAATCTTCTAACCTTGTTGTTCATATGTATCTTGGCCCTTTATTTTTCCATTTAAATTTTAGAATCAGTTTATCAAGTTCAAATAAAAAAACAATTTCGATAACAAAACGTCTTGGGATTTGGTTTGGGTAGAAATTTAGGAACATCTTGCAATCTACAAATATGGAATATCCTTCTATTTTCTCATATAGCATTTCATAATTTTTTGAATTGAGATGTCATACATCTCTCCTTAGATTGATTTCCTAGGTAGTTGATATTTTTTCCAGTTTTATTGATATATAACTGACGTATAGCATTGTATTAGTTTAAGATGTGCAACATGATGATGTATGTATTTTTGCAAAATGATTAGCACAGTAAGTATAGTTAACATCCTTCACCTCACATAGCTATAAATTTTTTTGTCTTGAGGTGAAAACTTGAAAGATTTACTCTCTTAGCAACTTTCAAATATACAGTATAGTATTGTTAACTATAGTCACCATGCTGTACAATACATCCCTAGGACTTATTTGTCTTCTAACTGGAACTTTGTACCTTTTGACCACCCTTGCTCATTTCGCCCACCCCCTGCCTCTTGGAGCCACCAGTCTGTTCTCTGTGCAGTTCTGATTGTTTAGATTCCACATATAAATGAGATCATACAGTATTTGTCTTTCCTTGTCTGTCTGACTTATTTCACTTTGCATGATGCCTGGATAGTTGATATTTTTGATGCTAATTGTAAATGATAGCCTTTAAAAAATTTTTTCTGTTTGTTGTGATTATAGAAATCTAGTTGATTTGTATGTTTTGACCTTGTAGCCAGCATCTATGTTAACCCTTTTTATTTCCAATTTTATTTGTAGATTCTTTGGGATTTTAAAATATTTGCACACTCATGTCTGTGAATAATGACAGTTTTATTGCTTTCCAGTCCTTATGCATTGTTTTCTTTTTCTTGCCATACTGCACTGGCTTGGACTTACAGTAGAATGTGAAGTGGCTGTAATGAGAGTGATCATTCTGATCTCATTCCCAATCCAAAGGGAACACTTCAGCATTTCACCCATTGGTATAATCTTTGCTTTAGGTTTTTTCTTTTGGTGGGTATTTATCAGACTGTTCATTTCTAATCATTACTAAGAGAATTTCTATTTATTATGAATTGACATTGGATTTTATCATCTGTTAACATAATATATGATATTTTTCTTTAATGTGGTGAATTACAGTACATTTTTCTTCTGAATGTTTCTTCAGCCAATTTTGCATTACTGGAATAAACCCAATTTTATCATCATATATTACCTCTTTTATATATCAGTGGGTTTGTTTTGCTAATTTTTAGTGTGGGATTTTTACATCTATATTAATGAGTCAAGGTTGCCTGCATTTTCTTTCGTATATCTTTTTTTCAGGTTTGATATCTAAGTCACGTATGCCTCACAAAAGTAACTGGAAGAAGTGGTCCCTAAGTCTTGGTTTAATAGTTAGAAGATCTTGTGCAAGATAAGAGTGTCGTTATTTCTTCCTTTAAATGTTTGTAGATTTTATCAGTGAAGTCATCTGAGCCTAGAGTTTTTGAGGGGAAAGGTTATAGTTATACTTTCAGTTTCTTCAAATTCAGCCATTACAGGACTATTTGTATTTCCTATGTCTTCTTTGGTCAGTTTTAGTAACTAGTAACTTTCTAAGAATTTGTCAGTTTTATTTAAATTTTCAAATTTGTTGTTCATTATATCTCCTTTTTATTGTCTTTAGGATCTGTAGTGATCTCTCTTTCTTGACATTAGTTATTTGTACTTTTTTTTGCTTGATTAATCTTACCAGGTTATTTCAATTTCATAAGTCTTTTCACAGAACCAACTTGTAGGTTTTTTAAAGGTTTTGAGGTAGTTGCGTAGCTCACTTATTTTTGTGTGTGTATATATGCATGTATACACAATATACATTCCTATATGTACATATATATTATATATATAATATATATATTAGAGCTATAGCTTGCCCTCTAAGCACAGCTTTAGGAACACTCACAAGTTTTTTTACATTGTATTTTCATTGTTATTTGCATCAAGATATTTTCTAATTTCCATTGTGGTTTCATCTTATACCCATGTTTTATTTAGAAATATATTGTTTAATTTTGAAATTGTGGGACTTTCTTATCTCTTTTCGTTACTGATTTCTAGTTTAATTCCACTGTGGTCAGAAAGCTTACTCTGTATAACTTCAGTCCTTTGAAATTATTTGATACTTGTTCTTGTAGTATATGTGTATGGTCTATTTTTGTAAATGTTCTATGTGTACTAGAAAATAATGTATACTGCACTTGAAGTACAGTGTTATTTATGTTCATTAGGTCAAAATTTGTGAATCATTTTGTTTAATTTTTCTGTCTTTTTTTTTTGTCTACTTTTTCTAGCATTGTGCTAAATCTCCCAGTGTGAGTGTGGATCTGTCAGTTAAGAGGTTTGTCTCTTAGTTCTGTCAGTGGTTACTTTATATATTTTGAGGCTATGTTGTTATTTATATTCAGACTTAGAATATTATATTTTCCTGGCAGATTGAATCAGCTGTTATTATGAAGTATTCATATTCTTCTCTAATAATACTTTTTGCCTTGAACTCTACTTTGATAACAGGATCCAGATGAATGATGGAACAAAAGCCACCATGAGTTAGTGTTTGCATGAAATACCTTTTTTCATTATTTCTCATATTTTAAGTGATGTTTTATAAATGGTATTATAGTTTTTTAAAAATGTTTTTTAATTAAAAAGTTTAGATCTTACATATAATTACCAAATCACTTGCTTTTGAATCTAATATGTGACTGTTTTTGATTGGATACAAATATTCTTTGTTCCTGGTTTTTTTAAATTTATTAAGTGTTTTAATTGTCTTTTTCTACTCCTTATTAACTTGGTAGTTATACAATCATTTTCTATTCTCTAAGTGACTTTTTTTAAGAGATTACAACATGCATAGTTGTATCCATGTCTAATGACAATGTACATTGTTTTACCCTCTTGGACAGAGCAGGTATCTTAGAACACTTAAACTCCATTTTGCCTCTCCCAACTTACATACCTTTGTTGTTGTGTATGTGAAATCTATCAAGGCGTTATTATTTTATATAGTCAGTGTTCATTTAGATTTACTAAGTTCTTTTCTGTTAATCTTCAACTCAGCTCAGGGCTTCCACCTAGGATCATTTTCCATCTGAGTAAGTTCCTTTAGTATTTCCTCTACTGCACATGTACCAGTGACAAATTATCTCTTTTTACCTGAAAATATATGCATTCGACCTTTACACTTATTTTTCCTGGATATGATATTCTAGGTTGGCTGTTTCTTTCTTGCAGTACTTGGAAGCCATCCTTCACTATCCTATCGTTTCTCTTGAGAAGTTAACTGTCAGTCTTGTTGTTATCTTGAAAAGTAATCATTTGCCCGCATCTTTGGTTGCTTTGAGTTTTATTTTCAGCAGCTTTGCTGTGACATGCCTGCATGTGAACTTCTTTTTGTTTGTCCTTGGTTTTCATAGGCTTTGGTTTTGTGGTCTTTGTTCAGTTTTGAAAAATTGTCAGCCGTTATTTCATCAAATATTGCTTCTGCCTCATTCTTTCCCTCTTCTTCTAGCACTGTTAATTACATGAACATTAGTCCTTCTCACAGTATTCTCTGTCTCTTACCATCTTTTCTCTATTTGCTCTTCTGTTGTCTCTCTTTCTTCTAGATGTTTTTTTCTGAACTACGTTCAGTTGACTAATCTCTAATTAGTGGTATCTGTTTTGCTAGTAAATCCATCTTTGAATTATCAATTTGTTTGGTATGTTTAGTTCTTTTTTTTTTTTTAAGGTCCAGTTCTCTGTTGGAATTCTCAGTCTTGTCTTTTATTACCCTGAGCAGTAATCAGAGTTTATTAAAATCTATCTTGAGTTCCTTTCCGTCTGTTTTGATTGTCCCTTGTTTCTTTTGCTTTTAATTCTAGTTCTTGTGCTACTTTATATACTTGGGTTTAACCATAGATTTTATTTACGAATATTTATAGAAATAATTTGAAGTCTAAGAAGTTATCTTTCTCCAGATAGGGTTTACATTTGCTTCTGTCTGTTGTCTGGGCCTCTGGCAGTCTGTTATCATTTCAGTCCAGTTTCAGAGACTGAGATGATTCAAAGCTAAGTTGCTTTTCTGTTGGGAGCCTTTCTGCTTTAGGTCCACTTTTACTCATATGCTCCCAGGAGTAAAGCAGCCTTAAGTGTGAAACTCACCTCCCAGAGTCTCCATGCTATTTTAGATCCTGCTGAATTATTTTTCACTTTTGCTTATTATCTCTGAAATATCTTCAAGTACATATCTTTTTTAATGGTTGTCTTTATCAGGAAGGGTTGGTCTGTCATTTGGAAGCAGGAGTCTTGTTTCATTCTTATTGTAACTGTGTTAGGAATTATCCTCTTGAAGAAAACATGGCCTAGGAAAAGTTTTAATATTTTTCTCCAAGGTTACGTATGTGTTACAGTGCTGGAATTTCAATTCAGATATGTATTCAAAGCCTTTGTTTACAGCGTTAAGCCAATATTTTGACAACATGAATGACATGTAAAAGCCACTTTAGAGATCATGAACCACATTGCACATCTCAGGCAAGGTATACCATAGAATGTCATTCATATTTTTGTTGTGTTTAAGTGTGACCAAAACAGGCTAGTAACCTTACATCTTATTAGGTACTGAACTCTTTATTGATAATCACAGTAAATGCCTTGTAGATATAAAGTTACATATTTAGAATAGTACTTGAAAGGAAAACAAAGCAACATAAAAAGGTCAGCAAGATATCCTATAATTTTGAAATATAAAACTGTACATTGGAAATTTGTAATGTAGAAATGAAGCAAAATTCACTTGACATATAATTCAGCATTTTTTATATTTACTACTCTGTCAACTGTATATTCCAATTCTTTCAACTTTTGCCGTATCCAGAGCCTGTGTTCCAAATGTTTTGTGAAAGAATGTCCAGGTAAGAGGGACCTGAGATTAATCCTAATGTTGCAGGAAATACATGTTGAATGAAGGTGAATGTTGTAATAGTAATGCTCTTCTTACTCATTAGCTTTTTGTGGAAGGAACAGAAATGTTGATGCTTTGAATTCCTTCCCCCTTTATTTAAAATTGTCAGTGATCTTCTCTCTTTTTCTTTAGGGATAAAGCAATTCCTAACAAAGTGGGGACATATTGTATCCAGTTTGGTTTTATGATGGATAAAGCAAATATTCTTAACAGTGAACAGGTTTGCTTACTCTCTCTCTATACCACAGTTAGCTTTACATTTTCTCATTTAGTTGAGGAATGAAATGTTTTATTTAAAAGGAATTAATTGTTGGATGCAAAGCATAAATATTAATTTCAAGAATATTTAGAATAGAATATATTTAAATTATGTTGATTAATTTGACGTGATACAGAAGTTATTATTGAAGACTCACTTAATAAGCATTTTAACCTGTGTCATAGTAAGTTGCTCCTATCAACCATACATGAAAAATTTTCAATTAATGACGTTTCAGGTGCTAGAATTCTGGATAATGAAGTTTAAGATAGTTTTAACATATGTCATTTCCGTTCAATATTGCTATGTAGTAAATTTTTAAAAATTACCTGTATTTTTAAATGCCTCTGAATTTGTTGTTAGATGGTTAACATTCAAACATTAATCTGAAATGCCTTTTATCCTGAATTTTTAAAAGTAAGTTGATTAGTTTTAAGAGATTAGTGGAAATAGATTTTATAAGGTAACGTTTCATTTAGTATATATTATCATTATTTCTTCTCTTTCTCTTAAATACTAAATCTTTAATATATTGTTACTCACAATGCTTCTTTTGTTTTCTAAGGTTATAGTTGATGTTCTGCCTAATCAACCTGTGAAGTTAGTTCCGGAAATTCAGCCAGCTACACCAGCTGTTTCAAATGTTCGCTCAGTTGCCAGTAGGACCTTAGTCAAAGATTTACATCTTAATATCACGGTAATGTTTATTTACTTCCAAATTACGAAGAATAACAAGAAAAATTATCTCCAGTTTTAGAGTGTAAGATAGTCATAGAACCATATCTTGATTATTCAGTTTAAAGTTATAGGGAAAATTTGTGCAGATGAATGAAATATTTATAAATATCTTTGTACTTGAGTACACAGAGAGAGTGCATAACATTATACATAAAATAAATCTAGAGATTCAGTAGAACTGATTAAAAAATGCAGAAATCTGACTACCTTTCTTAATATATACCTTTTAATCCCCTATTTCATGCATTTCTTATGAATATATGTGAAGTAAATTGATTCCTCAATCTCCATTTCCCTGTGGGGACAGGAGATAAGTATTTATTTTGGAGATCTGCTCTGATGACTGATCATAGTGAGCTCCTCAAAGCTTCTGATTACCCAGAGAGTAAGCAGCAATAGGGCTGCCGAGAATATTAATGAAAACATATAAAACACAGTGGCTGGGGAGTACTTAACACCTTCAGTTTATTTTCCTGTTTTAGATAAGTGAGTCATTCTTAACTTCTCTTTGCCAGCTCAATAGATGCTGAAAGTACATTTAACAAGGTGAAATTTTAAAATGGGAGTCCTTTATATAAGTTAAGAGCCATTGCATTAGATGGAAGCCTCTAGTTCTTTTATGGTTTCTGGAATTATTTCCTGCCTTTGGAGCACCTACTCTGAGAACTGAATTCTGTGCTTGGAGTAAGAAGAAGGTGTATAATTTAACATTTGGGGCTTTATAAATACATGTCATATTTCTGATGTATACATGTCCTTCTCTGGATTTAATTTTCTTAGGAACTCTTCTGATTAGTTACTTTTTATTTTTTACTTTAAGGATGACTACAACAATTATACCGGAATTGATTTGGTTGGCACTGTAATAGCTACCATCAAAGGTTCTAATGAGGAAGATAATGATACACCTCTCTTTATTGGAAAAGTTAGAACACTTGAATTTCCCTTTGTGAAAGGTTCAGCTGAAATCACGGTAATTTTTTATGTCTTTTGTTAGATAGGATTTCTGTATTTAATAGTTTAAACTACAATATTGTAATATCTCTTCTTTTGTACCTGTATCTATGAAGAATAGTTTAAACTACAATATTACATTATCTGTTCTTTTGTATGTGTATCTAGGAAGATGCTCCAATTATAGCGTTAAATTGAAAAGTTAGCTGAAATATTTTATGATTTTGCTCTAAGCTATTACAGATTGAACCCAGGATCATTATTACTATTAGCAAGATCCGTGTTTCCCTATGGATGACTGTATTCTCTGATTGTAGTGGTTTTTACCTTTAGCGATAATATGATATTCATGTTTCATTGAAAAGCTACCATTCTGTGGATAGAAACAGAATAAAACATAGCCCTGGTAAAACGTACATATAACTAGAAAAATTTAATACAACAGCTTATCTTTGTTACTCGTTTTTTTCCAAAATAGAAATAGCTTTACTTATATAAGAAATATACAGTGCAAGAACTTCAGAAATAATCACTATATCATCACCCTTCAGAGATATCAATGATTAGCAATTTAATGTATAGCCTTCTAGATTTTTCTGTGCATACACTAACACTGCATGGATACTCTGTGTGTATATGATTTATATACATAGGGGGTGTAAAATTTCATTAATATAATAGAACTCTGCTTTTATAAAAATCTTCATCTTTAACACCTTTGATATATTTCTTCATCAGTAAGTATAACCGTACATCATTGTATTGATAATTGTAATTTATTTGATCACCCCTAAGTGAAAACTTAGTTTCTTTCCAAAACTTGTTTTTATCAAAGCAGTACTTTCATCAGCTTTCTTCTGTGTATATCCTTTTGCATATATCTGATTAGTTCTTTAAGAAATTGCTATAGGGGCCAGCCTCATGGCCGAGTGCTTAAGTTCAGGTGCTCTACTTCGGTGGCCCAGGGTTTCTCCAGTTCGGATTCTGGGCGCAGACATGACATCTCTCGTCAAGCCACGCTGAGGCGGTTTCCCACATGGCACAACCAGAAGGACCTACAACTAGAATGTACAACTATGTACTGGGGGGCTTTGGGGAGAAGAAAAAGAAGATTAACAACAGATGTTAGCTCAGGTGCTAATCTTTAAAGAAAAAAAAAGAAATTGCTAGAAGTAGGATTAGAGATAGGGTATGTACATTTTAAGCCTTGTGGTAGTTATTGCCAGTTGCTCTTCAGTTTATATTGCTACCAGAAATATGTGTATGTCCTCATAATATTACAAACCCTGAATATGAACGTTTTTTAAAATTCTAACGAAGCTTCCTATATTTAAAAAAAAGTTTTCTTTGTTACTAGTAAGGTTAAACATTTTTTGTGTTTTTAATCTTTGTAGAATTGTCCCTTGACTCTTTTTCATTTGGAATGTTCATGATTTTCTTCTTTATATTAAAAATATTAGTGTTCTTTTGTATATAAGTGCTTTTTCCTGAGTTTGTCTTTTAGATTTTAGTTTTGTGTATATTGGGGCAGTTGAGGCAAGAGGAAGGCTCTAGTATTCCTTTTTTTTTTTTTTTCCTGAGGAAGATTAGCCCTGAGCTAACACCTTTGGCCAGTCCTCTTTTGCTAAGGAAGACTGGCCCTGAGCTAACATCCTTACCCATCTTCCTCTGCTTTACATGTGGGATGCCTGCCACAGCATGGCTTGACAGGCAGTACATAGGTCTGCACCCGGGATCCGAAACAGCGAACCCTGAGCCGCCAAAGGGGAAAGTGCGAACTTAACTGCTGTGCCACTGGGCCAGCCCCAAGGCTCTAGTTTTCTTATGCCTTTAATCTTTGATTTGTCTGGATTTTATTTTTACCATTTTTCAAATTCATTAACAAAATTTCTCAGTATCATTTATTGAATAATTCTGCCTGTATGAATAAATTGAAAATGTCACCTTTTCTTGTATTTTTTTTGTTGTCATTAGTCATCTTTATATCAATTCGAGTGCTAATATCACTTTGTTTTAATAACATTAGGCTTATATTTGGGGAGCCTGCCAGCTTGCACCTGGCCTACAGTTTGACTTGGTCTGGCAATGACTATTTTAGCATTGCCATTTTAATTAGTTTCCAGCATTTAAAGTTCTGGAGTTTTTACATAAAGATTTGCATTACTGATTTATTTGGAGAATTCTAAAGACCTGGCAGTACTGGGCCAAGATTCTCTTATAGCAGCAGAATTTTCCAGTGAGCATCGTTCGTGCCACATCTTTTCTTCTCTTGACATTTAGGGCAGGTGTCATTTGCTACTTGTAAACTTGTTTTTTTATTTTTATTATAGCAAAGAGTAAAGTGAAATTTTCTTTTACCCTAACAAAAATTAGGTAATGAAAGCAACATGTTGAAAAATGAAGGGGGGAGACATGTTGCACATGCAAAGTGGGTTTATGTTGGAAGAATGCACGTCACCCACTTTACCTATTTATCTATGTCCTATTTTATTGGCCCCCTGTAGGCATTTGAATTGGCAAACCCTGTGTACACATTTCTGAGATTAAGGTAGTACCTTAAGCTATCCCCCTGAAGCTGCATATAGAATCTAAGCTTCCTGTCATGCATAGGAATTTCCACTAGAGGTTCCTAATATCACACCAAATAAGCAAAAATCTCTCAAGTCCTATTTGGCTCCTCACCCATGTATTTATTTAGTGGGTCTGCGGCAGGGCTGTGGAATCTGATTTGTGACAAGCAGGTGATTCTTATCATTAGGAATATTTAGAAAACACTGGCCTTAGAAAACAACCAGTATTTGTAAATGCTCCATGTTTGCTTGAAAAGAACGTATATTGCTTTCTTTAAAGTTATAATCTAAATTTATAACTGTTCAGGTTTGTTAATTTTGTTATTCAGATTCTCTATATTATTTGTCTACTTGATCTGGAAACTTCTGAAAGAGATGTCTAAGTTTCATTCTGCTATGTGTCCACTTCTCATATTCCAAATTCCATTTTGTACTTGAATCCAGTTTTGGATTCTTCAGTCCTCTTGATTTCTGTTATTCTGTATATCCTTTTTTCTTGATAAGCTGTACATCAGAGATTACAAACTATAAAACTTTGAGTTAGGAAAAGCCTTCTTAAACAAGACATAAAGGAAAAGATTTTATATTTAACTATATAAAAATTTAAAACTTTTCTTTATATCATAAGCGTATCCTAGTCAGAATTAAAAGAACAGTGGCAGTGTGTTGATAATTGTTGACACTGAATGATAGGTATCTAGAATCATTATGATTATATAATAAAAAAGGAAAAAGTTTAAAGATGATAAATTGGGTAGCAATGTTCCCATGTATCCTTTTTATATATACATGTAATAGAGGATTAATATATTGAACATATTTTTAAAATCTCCTAAAGAACTTCCTGCAAATCAATAGAAAAAAGACAACCCTAGTAGAAAAATAAATGACTAAAGAATATGAACAGGTAATTAATGGAAGAGAAAATATTAATGAACAATAAACAAGAAGCATGACCTCAATACCAATCAGGGAAATGCTAGTTAAAACAATAATGACTGGTTGTTTTTAATTCACCTTTTTAGGAAAAAAAATACTTGATATTAAGTGTTGGCCAGCATCAGGGGAACTGGTTATTCTCATATACTAATGCTGAGAAGCTGTACAGCCCTTTTGAAGGGAAATTTGATACTACCTATTAAAATAAACTGTTTTAGCAAGTCATTATATTTCTCATTATCTGTTCTAGAGAATACACAAAGAAGTATTGAAAGATACTTTCTTTGCTTTATTATAAATAATAGCTAAAAAATTTAGCTAAAACTATTATAAAAAGTAGCTAAAAACTAAATGTTCATCACCCTGATAAAGGACATTATAGCGTAGTCTATAATGTGCATAAATTTTAAAAATTGGTATCTAGACATTCTCTTGAATTGATCAACAAATCATATTGAATGCTGAAAGCAAATTGCTGAAGTATAAAGTATAAGTTATTTTTTAAAGGCAAACAGTATTTTATTTTTACATATATTTATATTCGTGTAAATACATTGAAAACAGCTTTCAGAAACTAAGTGGGATTGAAGATTAGTTTAATGAGAGTCTTGTATTCTATGTTCTTTGGAAAAAATAATTGTTAGCTATAATTTATAACTTTATTCATGGATTGTTCTATGGTATTGATTTAGATTTTTAAAAATTCTCTATCTCTATCTGTGAATTGTATGATTGTAGTCTAAAAAGCAAAAGAGTAAGTTTGAAAATATCATTTAGGATATAAATACTTAGATTTGCATTATTTACTAGTTTTATATGCCATGGTCTTAAACTAGGGTATATCAAAAGTTTTTCTGTGTGTACGTTAATGAAGAAAATACAACTTAAAAAAAACAAATCTTTAGAGCTTTCAGGACCTCTTGTTTGGTCACCTGGGATTTGTGGGTCTACTTCCATGGTAACAGCTGTAACTTAAACTCAGCATTGGGCTTTGTGAATTTCTTTGTGATTGTTTTTATAACTTTCACACCATCAGCTGTTTCACTGCTTCAGCTTACTGGTTGGAATCAAGAAGGTCTTGCAGGTCAAGATCTAAGTGGCCATGACATTTCTGGTCTGAAAGAAAAGATACTTCTCTTGTAATTTTCAATTGTATATAATTTTTGCATAAGCTCTTTTTTGAGAAGATCATTTGGCTTTCAAACCAATACAGAAGGGTAAAAAGTTTTGTGTCTTGGGTGGTGCTGGTGATGTTTTAATCAATGTTTAATGAATCTTATGGGTCAGTCAATGCCTTTTCCTTTAAAATTTACCACTTACTTGAAAACCGAGCACAATGCAATATCTAGCATTTATACATTGAAAAATACCTTTTTAAATCTTGCTTTTCCTTACTCTTTTTTTTTTATACAGAGCCTAGTGCTGGCAGAAAATAGTCCTGGAAGGGATAGTACCGAATATTTTATTATATTTGAGCCTCGGCTACCAGCTTTATCAAGAAAATTAGAATCATATATCCTACCGTTTATGTTTTACAATGGTAAGTTTCTAGGAGAATAGAGGATTAAACTGTTATGTTCATGGTACTCTAGATAACCTTGTTTTGCTTTCCATTTACATGGTGCTTATTAGTTATCTAATTATATCACATATTTTGGAAAAGTCACAATTTTAAAATTATTTGAAGTAAATTATCTGAATGTTTTTTCTTAGATGTTAAGAAGCAGCAACAAATGGCAGAACTTACTAAAGAAAAGGACCAATTATCTAAATCTATTGTAATGTATAGAAGTTTATTTGAAGCCAGCAAACAGCTTCTTGATGAAATGAAGTGTAAGTCATTTTGTATTCAAAGGTAGTGAAAAAATTTATGCTTTGAGGAGTGGTAAGCCAGAAGGCTGAAACCGTGAAACCACAAACATTGTCTACTTTCCTGGACTTACAAGTAAACTGCAGAAAGGTGGTAATGATAGTTTTTATTATTCATTATTTGATCTTCTTAAGATGAAGTATTTCTTCATTTTAAATAAATCTGTATCCTGCTTACCTACAAAAATTTGAGATTTTTTTTAAATTAGAAATCTGAATCTGTAGAAATTTAAGACCTTTGACATAACAATAATGTTTATATTTAGCTCCAGCTTCCGGCAAAAGATATTGGATGACAGTATCAGTGAGGGAGTGATGTGTAACTTAATTTTTAATTTGATTGATAGGACTGTATATAGCTCACTTAAAACATCTGCAGTGTCACACTTTGGAGGTGTACAGGGCACACTCACTGAGAGAGACATCTGATTTATTTTTGAATAAATACGCAGAATGTTGGCTACAATTTTTGATAATGTTTGTGTACTAGTAAGGCATTTGCTGAGTTGTGCTCTATTACCTTTTCATATATCGGATTTTTTGCTGTGATTTTTGGCTTTGTGTTAATTACATAGTTAAAATTTTGATATGTTAACCAACAGATGTGTACTGCCTGTGTCAAAGTATACTCATTTTTGTATATCTATCCAAGATCAAGGCTATTTAGAGGATAATAGGAGCTAAGTAAAGTAATGAGATAATATATCATTTGTAGCACTGAAAATTGTTTTTATAAAGTCTTGTTTGGTTCTTAGAACAACCTCATGCAATTATGTGTAAATTATGTATAGTCGTGTGGATTAGGATTAAATAACATCCAGGATTACTTAGAGTTTGCAGTATAATATCATAATATGTCCCTTAACCACATTAATTTTGTTTCGCATCTTTTGTGTTAGATCTGAAGCTTAATTTTAGATTTTTAGTTTAATTTTGACTTTCTAAGATAGTGACTTGACATTTTTCATTTTAGTATCAGCTGTTAGAAGGAAAAAATAAAACGGATTGAAAATATTTATCAAAAACTATATTTTAGGGGGCTATCAGAAATTCATGCAGTTTTTAAAATTTTGTTTTTAATTTTAGGCCAAGTTGAAGAAGCAAAATTAAAAGAGGCCCAGTTGAGAAATGAACTAAAAGCACATAATATTGACATTCCTACAACACAACAGGTATAGTTTCCAAGTATATGTGAAAGATTTCTATTTTTATTAAATTCTAGCCTATAATTTTTTTTATCATTCATATTTTAATAGGATTGTATGGGCACTATTGTTTTTGGGTACCAAGGCATGTGGATTATAGTCTAGTCACTTACCAGACATTAAGGGAGACTAACAAAATGATGAGTGCTCTTTTCAAGGAAATTGCACTTTGTATTTATAATGTAGTGACACCAATGAGTGAAATGAATAGTACACCAACTAGAGAACTGCAATGAAGAGGCTTAAGTAATGAACAGTATATGAGGTGGCAAAGAAAATGAGAGAAAGTAACAAAAGACAATAGTTTTTTTAAAACTTACTTTCTTTTGTGTGTGTAACTCAGCTTCAAAGAGAAGTCTGGTTATAGGTTGTGCGTTTCTTAACTAAGATAGAAAAAAATCAGTGAGATGGAAGCTTTACATTATTGTAACCATATTCTTTTGAAGTAATGCCTGCTTAGTAACTTTATGTTCTTGAGTTGTCCAGATTGTTGATTTTTCTCTGCTATCATTATGGGCTGCCTGGTACAAGAGTAATTGCCCTTGTAGTTAATTTTTCCTTATGAATTACAGATGCCACACATTGAAGCACTTTTGAAAAGAAAGACATCAGAACAGGAAGAACTAAGGAAAAAACCTAGAAGATCATGTACTCTTCCAAACTATACTAAAGGCAGTGGAGATGTTTTGGGAAAGGTTTGTATTTAAGCCTTTTTAGAGGCAGTACATTTTATTATCTTGTTTTGTTTTAAATGTGTTTTAAAATGACATTATATTAAAGGAGTGTCAGTTTCTTTGTACTTTTAAGTTTTTTCCAATAAATTACTTGCTCTCATTACCATAATAAGGATTTGGCAGAATTTAAAACTGAAATGCGTAATTAATTCCGTAATTCATATTAATGTTGAGGGCTGTGGCAGAAATTGTTAGCATGTCTTAGTTCAAGGCTTGTTGTCTACTTAGAGGTGCTTTCCTGTTATGTGACTATATAAGTAGCCAAGACCTTTACATGCGACTCAGACTTCAATGAGACAACAAAAGAGAGAGAAAGATCAGAATTTTTCTGAATTCTGAGTGTAATGTTGTTACAGAGAGAATTCTTGGATGCTCCTAGAACTTAAGAAAAAACAACAGCAAACAAAAACTTTATACGTATTTGCTCCAAGGGAAACAGTGCCATTCTTCCTTCTTTTCTTTTATTATTTCCTTCTTTGGTTTTACCTTTTGTCAAATGAATTGGATTTTCATTTTTATCCTACTATTATTCAATCCAGAACATTTGATTTTATATTTTTTCTCCATCAGAATTCCTGTTTGCAATTATTAGTAAGTTCGTTAGCTAGGTTTTGGTTCTTCAGTCTATATTTTGATTATCATCTGCTTTTTCTCCCAACACCTTCAATTTTTAATGAAAGGTTTGTGGTATGTATGCATGTGTTTTACTTGTTAAACTTTACATTTAATATGCATCTCACCTTGCTGCTTTTACCTCTGTTTTAAAATTGAGGAAACTGAAACTGAGTTATGCAGAGATTAAAAAACTTGCTCAAGGTTACATAGCTAGCAAGTAAGTGGCAGAGCCAGGACTCAAACCCAGGCAGTCTGACTCTAAACTCTGTGCCATTCAATCACTGTTCTTTATTCCCTGTGTGTATCACTCTACTTTTACAACCACTCTATGAACTTCTTACAGTATTTCTAGTTTTTACATGAGGAAATAGAAGTTCAGAGAACTGAAGTATCTTGTCAATATATGGTTAGTAAGAGACAGAACTTAGATGTCAACCAAGGTCTTTCTGACTCAGAAGGTCGTCTCTTTGTAAATGGTTCCCTAATTTCACAGGCAAAGTATACCCTGAAAATAGGGGGTAATGGTTACTCTAGAAGTGTGGAGCAGGGTTTACTACTGAAACTGTTACATTAATATCCAAGCCCCAAATGCGAAAATTGAGAAATTAAGAATGTAAATTCAAAAATTGGAAAACAAGATGCTAATATATAATTTTTTAAATCATTATTCCTCAGAACCAATTTCTAGAAAGAAGCGATCTTTATAGAAAGAAGTAGTCCTATGAATCTAAGTGTATAAATATCTATAGTTAGCCTAGTTTCAGGTAGTAACATACCACATTTCAGTGGTTCATTTAATATAAAATTCTTGCTCAATATGTAAAATTTTTACCAAAATATAAATTTTAGCAGAAGAAATATATTTTAAAGTCTTCTATTCAAATATTCCTCATTATATCATGACAATCTGGGGGAAATCTATGAAAATCATTTTATATGGTTTCTCTTCTGTCCTCTCAGAAGTAAAAACCCTCTCATAACCAGTAAGAGAAAATTTCCACTCGCTCCAAATTATGCTTAATCTTCTTCCTTGATTCCTCTTAAAAACTTCTTCCTGGCAATATAGTAGGAGAGAAGGGAATGTTTTTCACCCAAACCTTTTGTTTATTTTTGATGTTGAGAATACCTCAATTAATTTGGATATTTTAGTCGTGTCCTCCTTAATTCCAAATATCTTGAAATCCCATCCATATTCCTTTTTTTTTTTAAGTGCCATTCGTTTCCCATCCCTAACTGAGGAAGTAGTAGTAACATCCATGAAAATGGCTAGGGTGGACTCAAAAAAGCTGAAAAAGTAGTTAAAGTTTGAAGGAACAGAACATTGTCCATGGTACACAGGTGAAAAAAAAAAAAAGTGAGTTCATGTCTTAGAAAGGATTAGATTTTTGAAAAAAAAATACTGTATATACTTCATGTTACCTGAAAGTTTAAGGAGAAAATGTAATGTTAAGGAGTCTATGAGAGTTTCCAAGCATATCTTCACTTAGAAATAATTACCCCAGTCATAAGATTAGGGTGCTTGTGAGCAACCACAGAATAGATAACTTGTCCAAACACTTACAGTCAGAAGTAGAATGAAGTCGCTTAATTTGGTTTGACGTACTGAGTCTTCCTTTGTTGGCTATAATACTTTTTTCTTTTTCTTTTTCTTTTTTTTTTTTACTGAGGAAGATTAACCCTGAGCTAAAATCTGTTGCCAATCCTCCTCCTTTTTTTCACTTGAGAAAGATCAGCCCTGAGCTAACATCTGTGCCAATCTTCCTCCACTTCATACGTGAGTTGCCACCACAGCATGGCTGACAAGTGTAGGTTTGCACCCAGGTTGCGAACCCGTGAACCTGGGCCAGCAAAGCAGAGCATGGGAACTTAACCACTATGCCATGGGTCCAACCCCTGGAATATTTTTTTCATCTTTATTTACGTGTGCTAGTTTCTATGCATGTCTGTTTTTTTATCTTTCTTCCACTAACTTCTAGAAAATTGGAATACAAGGGTAGACATTATGATGTTTTTAACACTGACACACAACATTTTCATTGCTAGGGCAGGTTTTTGCTACCAGATCAAGAATAAAGGGTAAGCGTGACCATACATACCAGTGCAATGAATGAGGTTTTGAAGTTGGCCAACTTCAGCCTTGTTGGGCTTTGAGCAAGAGTGTTTGTAACTAAAGTTTCATAAATAGGAGAGTGACTGTTTATCCTAAGCTTGAAAATGGTTTTGTAAGCAGAAGAAACGATTCTTATTGGTGACATTTAGGTTTGTTTTCTGAAAGAAATAGTATAGTATTGGAGTAAAATATTTACTTAGAAGGATATGGTATATTACTGTATTTGTGTTTAATTGAATCTAAAATTCCATTTATTATTGTATGTGTATATTATTTTAATGTATTTTATGATTACTTTATCAATTAAGATACATCCCAATAGTAGAGATATTAAATGTTAAAAAATGTGCATCATTAGTTAGCTGATAATATTCCAAATATTTTTATTTGATCTTTGCAAAATTTACTGGAGTTTAATCTGTGGAACAATGTTTCTGAAATTTAACAGCAAAGTAGACAGTTTAATATATTAAAGCGAGTACATTTTTTACAGCTTGAGAATTTTTTGCTAATTCACATGAATATTTCAGAAAAGTCTTTTTACTGTTTACACTTGGACTTTTAAAATATTTAATATCAAATTTTATATATTTAAAAATTTTTTTACTTGACTTTTAAAAATGGGTTATAGATTGCACACCTGGCACAAATTGAAGATGATAGAGCTGCCATGGTTATTTCTTGGCATCTAGCAAGTGACATGGACTGTGTGGTCACCCTGACCACTGATGCTGCACGTCGTATCTATGATGAAACACAAGGTCGTCAGCAGGTGTTGCCCCTTGATTCTATTTATAAGAAGACTCTTCCAGATTGGAAAAGGTTAGAAAAAAGTGAAAGTAGTAATTTTTTCTGAAATAACTTTTCTATTTTTAATCAAAGCACTAAATTTAAAAATGATTTCTCTAAAAGATGTCTGAAACAAACTGACTCAAATCATCTACAGTTATTTTGCCTTCATCACAAATGTGCATACTTCATTAAAATTAGTATTTCACTGTATTCAATTATACATGCTGGCCATGTTTAATTTGCCAATTAAATGTGATTTGTATATATGACACATTCATACACAAATGCATACACACACAAACCCAAAGCAAATTTTGGCCTTTGGGACAGGAAGGATTATAAGATGTCATTATCATTAACAAAGTATGGAGCACCTTTATTTGGAGTAAGGGTAGATATACGTGTCTTTTCTCCTGTTTGTGTCCTATGAAAATAAGCAGCCATCATTTAGGTAGAGAGGGTCTTTATTGGAACTGCCAGCAACAAAGTTGACATGTAAGAAACCATCTAGTTAGGATGTTCCATCCTTATTTTAATACACTACTGCCCCTCTTATCCTCAGTTTCGCTTTCCAAAGTTTCAGTTCTCGGTGGTCAACTGCGGTCTGGAAGCAGATGACCCTTCTGACTATTGTCAGAAGGTCCATTGGCCTAACGCAACGTCACAGTGCCTACGTCGTTCACCTCAGTTAATCTCATCACGTAGGCATTTTATTATCTCACATCATATAAGAAGAGTGAGTACAGTCTCATAAGACATTTTGAGAGAGAGAGACCACATTCATATAACTTTTATTATAGTACACTCATGCATTACTTGACAGGGATACTTTTCTGAGAAATGCGTCATTAGGCTTTTTCGTCTTGTGAACATGATAGAGTATTCTTACATAAACCTAGATGGTATACATTTCTACACACCTAGGCTATATGGTTCTAATCTTATGGGACCGCCGTTGTATATGTGGTTTGTTATTATGCAGCACATGACTGTATATTGTTATTCTATTTTATTATTATTGTTATTAATCTCTTACTATGCCTAATAGGTATGTATGAATGGGAAAAAACAATGTGTGTATGTATATATAGGATTGAGTACTGTGCATGGTTTCAGACATCCACGAGGGGTCTTATTGTATCCCCTGCAGATACTGGGGGACTACTGTATAAATCTGGTGTTTTTAAGTAATTATTTGCTCATCTATTTTTCAAAATATATTTTTAGGGAATAACTGCAAACCAATTAGGCTTTTTTAATTCACTTTTTAAATATTGTATGTGTACTCTGATTTTGACTATTTTTTAAAATCCACCTTAAAAGACTGGAAGGAATGGTAACAAAACAAAAAAAATAAAACATATAACAGAGGGTTGACCAATGATTTTTCTCAGATCCCTAAGCAAAACTCTGTAAGGCCTGCCATTGAATAGGAATGGGGACTTGAAGGAGAATGAGAGCCCATGTTAAGAGTCTACTATGTCATTAAAATAGTATTTATTTCATTTTGTAATCTAAAAATAGATAGGGGAAACAGCTGGAATTTGAACTCAAATCTGTATGCTTCTAAATCTCTCATTCTGCTGCTAGTCAGTACCCACTTTAAGGATTAGGAAATCCTGTCAGATCATAATTTCTGTGTTGATAAGAATAATACGTTTTGTGAAAATAATTTCTTTTATCTCCATAATCCCTCAAGACCAAGTTAAAAATCCTTGGTTTAGGGAAAGTATGAATTTGGTATTTAGGGCTAATGTTTGCTCCAGAAACTAGTTATCCTCTCTATTCCTGATATCGTGCCTCTTACTGAGATTGAGTCAGCTGGCTCCTAGAGCCACCACGTCCCTAGCACTCCTACCTTCAAGGTTTGGGAAAGGCCCTGACACCCGAGTCTACTGCCATCTGTTGGTTCTCATTGTTATCTCTGGGCTTTATGCTCCTTCTGTACACTGTGTGAGAGGGACAGGAGCCAGGGTACTAAACTGCCTCTCTCACAAGTGTCTAAGGCTTGGGCGTTGCCCTTCCCTCATTCATTCTAGGGCTGCTTTCCACATGAGACAGTCATATCATTGGCTTCCTCACGTAGGCCCAACTTAAAGTTGCTTTTCTCAACTTAAAGCCTGCTTTTCTCCTTTCCTTGTCAAACTAAACAACAGTTTATATTGATTTTACAAACTAATTGAGGGTAGTAGTACAGATAAAACTAATCATGTATTTTTAAATATGGTACATATTGCTTTCAGTTCTAAGGGCATAATAGTCAATCCTTTAGGAGTATCACTTGTGGATGGGGAGTTGATTAAATGATTACAATGATATACAATATATTTATATTTTTCATATTACATATTTTTTTAGTTAAAAAGTTATATGTGTTTTGTTTAATGTTTTTTAAAATTTCTTTTCATTCAGACCTCTACCTCATTACCGAAATGGAAAATTATATTTTAAACCCGTTGGAGATCCAGTCTTTGCCCGAGATTTGTTAACATTTCCAGATAACGTAGAACATTGTGAAACAGGTAAAGGAAATTATGGTGACTTTATTTTATATAGATTTTACTTTTGTTATCTAGATATATAAATTACTGATTATGGAAATTTATGTTCTTAGTTCATAAGTGATTTTTAAAAAATATTTAATTCTCTTATTTTTTCCTATGAGAGGAAACTGTTGAATAAAATTTTAATGGTGGCATTCTTTCTAAGAAAAGTTTGCACTTTGTATTAATATTTTAATATCAAAGAAGATGTCATAATTTTAAAAATTCATTTATTGAATTTTTTTTAGTATTTGGTATGCTGTTAGGAGACACCATTATTTTGGATAATTTGGATGCTGCCAATCATTATAGAAAAGAGGTATGTATTTGAATTCTTTTTTAATTTGTAGCTCCAATTTTAATGTATATTTTTAAAGTTTTAATGTATTAAAGCCCTATATGGAAATAATTTCATTTTATGATAAATGTACAAATGATTAAGTAACCTTGTCAAAACCAATTTAAATACTACAAATTAATGAACAGCATAAAATTGGGCAGAATATATTAATAGATAGGCGCTGGTCTGGTGGCGCAGTGGTTAAGGTTGCACGTTCTGTTTCTGTGGCCCGGGGTTTGCCGGTTCGGATCCCAGGTGCGGACATGGCACCGCTTGGCAAGCCATGCCGTGGCAGGTGTCCCACATATAAAGTAGAGGAAGATGTGAGCTCAGGGCCAGTCTTCCTCAGCAAAAAGAGAAGGATTTGCAGCAGATGTTAGCTCAGGGCTAATCTTCCTCAAAAAAAAGAGCATCCTGGGGTCTGGCCCCATGGCCGAGTAGTTAAGTTTGCTTGCTCTACTTCAGTGGCCCAGAGTTTCATCAGTTTGAATCCTGGGCACAGACATGGCACCACTCATCAGGCCATGCTGAGGCGGCATCCCACATGCTACAACTAGAAGGACCCACAACTAAAAATACACAACTACGTACCGGGGGGCTTTGGGGAGAAAAAGGAAAAGTAATATCTTTAAAGTGGAAAAGAGCATTCTGTTAGCTAAACTTGCTAAGGATGAAGAACAGTTTTCTAACCCAGCAAGTCCTAGGTTGGAAGTATTTCCTTGAAATTATTTTTGAAAATGAATTAGTTCCTACTTTATCTCGCATTCATACTGGCTAGCTGATACTGGCTGCTGGCTAGGCACTCAGCCAGGGCTGTAGGCAGGCAGACTTGGATCTCATCTTGTGAGCCTCTTCTTGTGGCTGCTTGGGCTTTTTCAAATGGCGTCTAGGATCTAAGGAGAGGTGTTCCAAGCATTGCGAAGGCAGAAGCTGGAGGTCTCTTTAAGTCCCAGCCTCAGAAAGTACATTTGGTTGGTCAGAATCTGGCCAGTCCAAATCTAAGGGTGGGTGGTAGGGGTCGGGAATAGACTCTCTCTACTCCCTGGGAAAAGGAGCAAAGAATTTGCAGCCATCTTTATACCATAACAAGGTATTAAAGTAATTTGTCTTACAGACACGCTCCCATAAGTACACACAGATGTGTAGAAGAATATGCATTAGAATATTAATGAGTTTTTAATGGGAAACTTGGGAAACAGTATAAATGTCTATCAGTTAGGATTAGACAACTCTATTATAGTAATTTATACATAGAGTAGTATGTAGCTATTAAAAAAATGTAATAGTTTCATGTATCCTAACAAAGAAGATGTACAAAGTATATCATTTTGTTGAAAAATTGTGAAATGATAATGCTTAAGATGATGCCCTTTTTAAAAATAAGCTTATGTACTTTAAGCAAACTGGGAGAATATGTTGTATACTGTTGGATATATTAAGAAGGATTATCACTTCTATATTACTTTTAATTTAAAAAAGAAAGGAAATCTACTCTAAAGGAGGGCCTTTCAGAGTGCTCTTGTAAACACTGAATAATACATATAAAGCATTAAGCAAAGAGCTTGGAGTATGGTAAAGTTTCAGTAAAGGAAAGATCTCTTTGGATCTGAGATCCAAAGGTCTTAAATTCTTTGATACACAAGAAGTATTAAGTTTAGTAAGTGTGGTGTTGGGGGCTTGGAAATGGCAGGTGGTAAACATATATGGAAAACGTTATATGATTGCAAATTATTATAACTGAAAATAAGAATGTTTGTGGTTATAGAAGAGAAAACAGAGGCCAGTTTAAAATCGGAGCCAGTATCTATAAATAGTGTATTCTCGAATCATGGGAACCTTAGAAATCATCTACTCTCACTTTCTAGATGAGAAACCTTAAGTTCAAAACAAATAATGGACCTATACCAAGTCACACTACTAATTCATGACAGAACTAGAACTGGTCAGAGCAGTTTTTCTTTGGGCCTAGTTAAGAAGAAATAATAAATGCATCTTGAATTTAGGAGAGCTAGATTAGTGAGATTATTGGAAATTAAGTAATTGGGGAATAGTATTTAGTGTCTTCATGAATGGTTCCTTGTGAACCTAATAATGGCTGTAATATACTATACCAGAAAACAGTTGTGGATGGGGGAGCTACCATATTCTAGTGATGGTTAGTGTGTTTATATATCCTGAATTATGAAATAGAAACCATATCCACTAAATGTTATGACAACATGGAATCTATTAGTAGAAGATGAGAAGCTTACTAATGGGGATAGAGTTAACAAATTGGGTAATAACTGGACGATTTAGTTAGTTCCATCAATTATTTGAACACTTTGTGTATGAGACGCTGTGGTATACTATTAAATGTTGGACAGCCAGCTCTGGGAAGTCTGATGGTGGGACCCTGATTTGTAGATTTTGCCAGTCCCCATAGTTAAATACTCAAATCATGGGTGATTTCTAGCTGCCTGTGTGCAGTCATTGAATGAGGCATTCAGGAGACCTGGTTCTCATGACCCAGTAAATGCTGGCTCCAGCACACCACTAGGCACAGTGCTAGGCACTGAGGGTTGTACAGAGGTGGACTAGACAGTTCAGCCAGAGGGAATTCCAGCAGAGAGGAGCTAAAAGGCTATTTCAAAAGGCTGTTTCTGTCTCTATGTCAAGATGTGTATCTTAATGTGTGAACTGACGGGAAAGTAAGGATTCCAAGTGAAGGTGGGGACCCAGAAAGATAAACAGAACACTGAAGCCAGATTTTGCCTTGAGAACATTTGTCAAACTAATTGAACTTGAGCATCAATTTTCACTCCCTTGAGAAGCTCAGAGAGTGGGAGACAAAACCCTGGGCTTTCACCAGAGTGGCAAATCTGATGGAAGACCCCTTTCCCAATAAACTTGGAACCCCCATAAGGGCTAAACTTTAGTGTAAGGGTACACAAAGAAATAAACTTGCCACTTCTGTCTCAACTCCAAGTGCCTCTAGAGATTGCAAGAAAATTGCCTCTCTTGAACTTTGGCACTAAGTGGAAAAGGAAAAAAATTAAACTGTTTGCCTAGAGAATTCATCAATATAAACAGATGGGCTCTCATGTCTTTTTGCATGCTGCATTCATAATTTGTGAATGGTCTGAAAAGCTTCAAAGAAAACATTTGATTTCCTATGGTGCTGGACTGCACCCTTAGATGTCTGATCGGAACAAACGCAAATTCTTTTTGGAAGAATTTACCTTTATCTTAAAACTGAAATAATTTCCATAAAGAGCAAATATTTTAAAAATATGTTTAACATATTTTAAGAAATAAAAGTGTTGAGTATAAGAGCAAGTTGACTTGAAAAAATCAAATAGAGCTTCTAAAAATAAAAAATTTAATAAAAATTAAATATTCACTGGATGGGTTTAACAGCTTAATAGAGAATTAGTGAATTGGAAGGTAGGTCAGAAAAATTGTCCAGACTGCAGCCCAGAGAGAAGGAATCAAAGAGAGAGGCTGATAGTCATGGAGGATAGAATGAGAAAATCTTTTTAAAAAGTCTAAACAGAGTGCCAAGAGAAAGGGAAAAGGATCATAGGCAATATTTGAAGGACTAATGCTGAAAACTTTTTAAAACTGATGAAATACACCAATCCATAGCTTCAAAAAAAATGTTATAGAGCTTATGTTTCAAAAGCAGGTACTGTGTTTGTTCCTTGTAATTGGTATGGCACATGCTAATTGCTCTGATTCCAAAGTTTGAATGAAGTCATATCTAACTCCACCAATTAAATAATGTTTTAAAGCTCTTCTGAGAAAAGGCTTTTATGACATCCTTTGGTAACATTGTTAGGTTTCAGTAGTCGTTGTCATTTTCTCTTCCTAAATTCTTGATGGCGTTTATACTACTACAGCCCCTTGTCCACCCCTTGCTGGTCCTTACAGCAGTTGTGAATAAGCATTGCCAGAGCTGTAGCACTGCTGTTCACTCACTGAATTTGCAAAAAACTGTTGTGACTGTTTTTGTCCTAATATGAGTGTTTAGTGAGTTAGAATCATAAGATTTAATGGTAAATGATGGTAAAAAACACATAAAATTTACCATCTTAACCATTAAGTGTACAGTTCAGTAGTGTTAAGTACCTTCACATTGTTGTACAACGAATATTTCCAGAATTGTTATAAAAGAGGAGCCAAACTGTCCTTTCTTCCAGAGGTTTATAACTTAACATTGTTGTCTCTTAACAAGAGAGTAGACAACTGTGTAAACTTGAATGTGTTACTTATTTAAAATGGCATTAAATCCTTAAAAACATTGCCTGAATCCTGATAAATGGGTAGTACATTAATCCAGTTTGTATTTGTAATGTTCACTTTTAGACCGTTAAAACTAAGAAAGCAAGATGTGATTTTTTTACTAAAAGATTCATTTTACCAAAGAATTGACCATAGATTTTCTTCAGACATCCTAATGCATTTAAATTTGGTTTTTAAATACCCAGTTTGGTGGGAAAACATCTGTAAAGTATCCCTGGAATTATATTAAAAGAATAAACACTAGTCATGATTTTCTATTACATATCCTATTACTTTTTCATTTTAAAAAAAAATAAAGTTTTGTTTAATCTCTTATTTTTATAATTCAGAGACTAATCGCCAAAATTAGATTGAATTAGGTGTTTTTACATGTCAAGTTATAATATTCTTCTTCAGTCAATTTTTTAATGTTGCATTCTGTGTTCTTACGTGGATGTGCCATAATTTATGTAACTTATTGAGACTGTACATTTCATATTTTTCATTATTAAAACAATGTTTCAGTGCACAGTTCACATCTGTGATTTTTTTTTTAGAATACATTCTTAGAAGTGGAATTGCTGGGTCAAACAAAATGTTAAGCTTTTTAACACTTGTCACATTTCCTTGAGAAGGGCTATCTCAGAGCAGATTAATTAGTACAAGACCCTTTCTCCATCTCTCTCTCAACACTCTATATGGGGGCGGGGGGAGTTAACATTTTGAGTAGTGAAAATGTCTCATTTGAATTCCACTTCCAGTTATTCCAGTTCCACTTATGGTTACCAGTGAAATTTGAACATTTTATTTTTGTATGTTTCCTAGACCTTTTTTGAAAGAATATTCTTAAAGATCATGAAATAATAAATCCAGTGTTTTTCTTTTATTTTCAGACTTCCCTGAAGAATTTAATTCTTGACTAACCGTTTCCATGACATAGGTTTTACTACATAATTCTAGTTCCCCTAACTCTCAAATTACGAGCTCTTTTTCTTTCCACAGGTGGAATAGTAGTGTTGTCCTCTGCAGATTCAGCCCTATGCTTTTCAGTGTGTTTTTCTTCAGTCTGATACTCTTTTGCTGTCCTCTACTCATCTGGAGAACACTTGTCTAACAGCAGAACTGAGAGCTGGGGATGCTGCCTTGGGTTCAGCAGCACACAGCTCTGGATGTCCCTCTCCCCCTTCCTCTTATCAGTCAAGCTGTAAAATTCCCTTTTTTTCATTTGCATTGTCACTATTCTAGTTTAGGCTAACGCTCAAGAAGTAATCTAATTTATCTCCCTGCCTCTGGTTTTTTCCCCCAGTTCATCTTATACATCACTAGCTTCTTAATTTTGTGGAAATACTACCATGATCATGTCATTTCTAATCTCAGAACCCTTAAATGATTTCCCCTTTCTTCAAACAATTGAAATAAGTTTTACAGACTCACTAATTAATATCCATTCACCCACAATAGGTTGTTAAAATTACACACTGTCCTACACTGCTGACCAGAGATGGAGATCGCATTCGAAGTAATGGAAAGTTTGGCGGCCTTCAAAATAAAGCTCCTCCAATGGATAAACTTCGGGGAATGGTATTTGGAGCTCCAATCCCAAAACAGTGCCTGATCTTAGGGGAACAAATAGGTAGGTTGAATAAGTACTTAAATAACAGTTTCTCATTTTATTTTAATCCTTTATTTGAGGCTTGTGTATTGAGATTCTAACATGAAAAATTAACAGATAACAAATAGGAATAAGATGTTTTTGTCTTTTACTTTCGGCTTTCTTATATCAAGTAGTTTCGAATTATACGGAAAGTAGGTTTTCCCTTTGATTTTCATTCTTCTTATCTTGAAATAAAGAAAATATTGTCCTGTGGAATAAGTGAGTACTTCATCAAATCATCATAATACTTTTTATATCAAAGTTGGTAACTATCTAGAATACAGCTAAGAACTGTTTTAGAGTGCATGACGTGACCTCCCTCTCTCATCTTCCTTTGTACAGGCTGTGTCCCCTTGTTTGTAGTCAGCCAATGTAATTGTCTCTATGTCTATGTTCTGAAGTGCATATTTTTTACCGAACGTCTCCTACAGGTCATTACCTGTTTGCTCTTAATTTTATATAGTTCTTATATATAGTTCTTAATTTTATGTAGTTCTAATATGATGGCATATGTCCTTTCCTGGCAAAAACCAGTTTGTTGTTAACTTTAAAAATAATGGTAAATTATGGTAAAATACACACAACATAAAATGTACCATCTTAACCATTTTTAAGTGTACAGTTCAGTAAAGTACATTCACATTGTTTATACAACCATTCTCCAGAAATCTTTTCATTTTGCAAAATTGGTGTACCCATTAGACAGCAACTCCCCATTCCCCTTTCCTCCCATGCCCCTGGCAACTACCAGTTTCCGTCTCTGTGCATTTGACTACTCTAGGCACCTCATGGAAGTGGAATCATACAGTATTTGCCCTTTTGTGTCTGGCTTATTTCACTTAGCATAATATCCTCCAGGTACATGCATGTTGTAGCATCTGTCAGAATTTCCTTTCTTTTTAAGGCTGAATAATAGTCTGTTGAATATATCTACCACATATTGTTGTTAACTTTTAGTAAAATATAATACACATATAGAAAAGTGCACATTTCATAAACATACATACAGCTTGACAAATTGTCACAAAATGAATACTTCCCCTGTATTAAGAAATAGAACATTATCAGCACCACAGAGGCTTCTCAGGCCCTCTTCCTGTCACTGCCCAACCCCCTCTCCAAAGGATAATTACTTTCTTGACTTAAAACAGCATAGCGTAGTTTCGCTCATTTTTGTACTTTATGTAGATAGAATCATGTAACCCATACTTCTTTGTGTGTCTGGCTTTATTTGTTCAACACTATGTATGTACTTGTAGCTCATTTTCATTACAGGATGGTATTTTATTGTGTAAATACCCCACAATGTATTCTTTATTCTTGTATTGAAGAATTTGGGTAGTGTCCAGTTATGGGTTATTACTTTAACCCCAACACTATTTAAAATAGTAAGTTGAGAAAGACGGTGGGAAGAAGATTGTTTTGTATTCTTTTCTGAGATGATCAGTCAGCTGCAGCTATAGGAGAAGACACAGGAGAGGCTCCAGAAAACAAAAGTTTGTTATACTCACAGGTCCTAGAGGCAGGAGGTGTGGTGCTGCATGCCATGCAGGGCCATGTGGAAAAACACCAGGGTGGTCAGGAGGCAGAAAATAGGAACAAGGAGTGCTTAGGCCACCACCTTTATTGGGGTTTCCACAGGAAAGCAAGGCCTGACAGGGTAAACAGTTTAGGATTGACTAGTTTGAATAATTTCGAGTGGGCTTTGGGCTCTAGGCATAGTTTCTAACTAAGTGCCTGGTACTTGGTCCTGAGATGCTTAAGGCAGAGGACTAGCTTCTTGGGGTGCAGGAGCCAGATAGAGGAGATTTGGCTCTGGATTGGCTAGTTTGCATATCAAAGGCATGCTAGTCCCTGGAGGGGCAGTCTTGTCAGCCAGAAAGGTTTTTTAAGATGTCAAAACATCATAGTATACAGAAAATTATATACAACATAAAGTTTCATACTCTGTTTATGATGGCAGTGAATGCATGCAAAATATCTTCTCTGTAGAAAAGGAGTGAACATCTAAACAAACTGATAAGAAATCAGAGACAACAATTCAGCTAGGGGCAGTGAATCAGAATAAAAAGCCTCAACCCTTATCCGCTCTAGCACTACAGTGGATCCCAAACCAGAAGGAATTACCTGTGAAACAAAGTACACAGGTGACATCTTGACAGAATGTCCAGTTTACCTGGGCCTCTGAATGTCTGTGTAACAGTAAGGCATTATCTATAGATCTTTGAGAAGATAAGATTATAATTAAAGATCCCTGTGCCCTACTGGGTTGTCAAATATGTAAGGTAAACAAATAATGCAAGGATTTCAAAATTAAAAGTTAATTATTCTTGATAAGTACCTTCAAAGATACACTCCACATACAGACTAATGATTCAACAGTAAGAACTCAAACATTAGACATACGGTTTAGAAAGTCAAATGAGACGATTTAAGATTACTCATCTGTATAAGGTACTTTTGATTGTCAGCAGGAGCAACCAGTCCTGACCATTTTAAGCAAAACAGAAATGTATTGGGAAGAAAGGGAAGAAATCACAGATTCAGAGGAGATTGGAAACAGCCAAGACAAAAATAAGGATGGCTCTGGGACATAAGCAGGTTGAGTTCCTTGCACCTTCACCCATGACTCAGATCCCACAACTCCAAGGAGAGAGAAATTCCCTCCTGAATTAGCCAGCCATAGTTAGGGTCAGATAGAATAGATGGCTTTGAGGAACCTCCTCTTTGTGTATTGTCGGATTGTTTGCAGTGAAAAAGCAATTTTGAAGTAGACTACCACCACAAAAATTGTTTACTACTAGCACAATTAAAAGTAGAGTGTTTGTCTTCTACTTTTGCCTACACAGTGTTTTGCACTATAGTATTTGATATGAGGTCATGAAATAAGAGCAAATAAAATCCGAGAAAAATATGAGTATTTACATGGTATAAAATAAGATGATTAAAAATAAGACTTTGAATAGCATGTAAATATGCTAAGTTCTTTAATTAAAAGGCAAAGACACTCAGATTTAAAAAATCTAGTCCCAGGATATATGAAAATAGCTGTCACTTATTGAGTGTTTAATATGTGCCAGGAAGTATGGTAAGTTAGATAAAGTGAGTAAAGAGAGACCTGTGAAAATTTAAATGACGTATGCAAACCCACATGGTCAGTAAACTATAGAACAGGAATCGAACCCAGAGCCATCTGTATCTAAAGGCTGTCTCTCTCCATGACACTGCTTTACATTCTTTACAAAAATCCCCTTCTGAACAAAATACGAGGTAAAATTGAAGAATAAACAGAGATGTAAACATTAAATAGAAGAAATCGCAGGTAACAGTGTAAGTGCCAAAGTTAACTTCAAGGCACAGCACTAAAAGGACAAAGAAATTCATTTTGATAACAGATGTATTCCATACTAGAGGTCCAAAAGTCAGTAAACTTAATGCAATAAATTAGAAAATCAAAATTCTTGGGGCTGGCCCCATGGCTGAGTGGTTAAGCTCACACGTTCCACTTCGGTGGCCCAGGACTTGCCAATTTGGATCCTGAGAGTGGATCTAGCACCACTCACCAAACCCTACTATGGCAGCATCCCACATAGAAGAAGTAGAATGACCTACAACTAGGATACACAACTACGTACTGGGGCTTTGGGGAGGAGAGGAAAAAAAGGAAGATTAGCAATAGATGTTAGCTCAAGGCCAATCTTCCTCACCAAAAAGAAAACATCTTAGAACTGTTGCTAATACAGAGATGGAAACATTATTATGAGAAACCATTAATCCATGACAGGTTGTTAGTCAAAAAACAAGAAATGTCTACCTAATAAGTTGTAACACCAGGACTGTCTTAAATATTTATAGAATATATCACAAAAATTGGTCATAATTTCAGTTGATCAGATTGCTGCTGAGCTACAACAAGACTAAAAACTATAAAAACAAAATTTAGGATACTTTTTTTTAACATAAAAAGTAATAGAACTAAAAATTAACTTATTCTTTTCTTCCCAAGTAACCCCAAATAGTGGACATTTAGAAACAACTATTTTGTCAAAAAAAAAAAAGTTTAAATATTAAAGAGAACAAGAACGTTACAAATTAGACTTAAGAGAAATGAAAATAGCTGAGATCAAATGTAAATATACAAGCTTAATGCATTTATTATTAAATGAGGAAAAAAATAAACTAATCATTCGACCCAAATGACAGGAGGGAAAAAATACATCTCAAGAAACAAACACAACCAAATAAATAAATTAGAAAAAAGAAAACCCTTGTATTGAATATATAATTCTTAACAATGGCCTTTGGGCAAAAACAAATACAAAAGGAGTAATGGCTCAGACTGTGTATTCAGACATAGAGATTTCTTAGGTTTTCATGCTACTCCTTAGCATCTCCAAATAAAATCGACTGAATTCTAGAAAATTACAAATGAACAAAATTGATATAAATAGGGCAGAAAACTTACATAGACCATTATCTGAGAAAGTGTTCAAAAAGTTAACCCCACCCTATAGGTTTTTCATAAGTCAATTGAAAATTTTAAATATAATTTGTTGCAGAATAAGATAAATATGGAGATTACCCAGGTCATCTTATGAAACTAATAACAAACCTGTTTCCACAAATGTCACCAAAAAGGAGAACTTAGATTAACACTCTTCACTTGTGTTCAGGAAGTTCTGGGCACAGTTAAATAGAAATAAGAAATCTCAATATTTAAGGGAAGAGTTTCTTTTAATATTCCCTTTATAATGGTTTTGCCTCAAATATGTGTGTGGCTGGCTTCTTGTTCTTCCAGTTCTGTGCTCTAATGTCACACCTTCAAAGAGAACTTCGATGATCACCCTGTTAAAATAGAAGCGCTCACCTTGGAGAGAAGGGCTTTTTGACAGAGAAGTACTGGAAGAAGTGAGAAAAGAAAATATTTCATAGTTAATTTTTTGAAGTTTATATGAAAATTTTAAAACATCATGAAGAAAATGGAAAGACAAATGACAAACGGGGGGAAAAAATTTCGACATATAGTAGGCAAAGGCTATAGTCTTACTATTAAAAGCAACCTTTAAAATCAGGGGAAAAAAGCCAAGACTAATAGAAAAGTGGGTGGATGACATAAGCAATTTTCAATGAAATAAAATAGTTGATGTTCGAAGGCTTAATTTTGTACCAGTGCTGTGTTAAGCTTGTCACTTGAGTTATTTCATGCACTACTCTTCTCATTTTGCAGGTGAGGAAGTTGAGGTTCAGAAAGGTTCGATAGCTTTCCCAGGTTCGGAACATGTGTGTGTTCTATCTGCTCAGTGAAGCAAAAGAGTAGACAGAAAAAGGTTTTATTTCCAGATTATGTGATTGAGATAATTTTCTTCTCCATTATTATTTTCTGTATATTTTTCTAAATCTGCCTCAGTCTGTTTGTGTCACTTTGATAATCAAAAAAAATTTACTAATTGTTTTTAATACTCATATTCTTTGAACCAGTAATTGATCTTCTCGGAAACATGCCTAACTAAACAATCCTAAATACAGACTAGACTTTTTTTTTTTAACTCATAAATATTAGAGCCTTGTTTTTCGAGCAAAACAATAGAAATGTTAAATCCTTTCATTGAATTTATTCTCTGGGAAATGTCTATTACAATGTTAAATGGAAAGTGGATAGAAAATATCACACGTGTCAAAAATTAAACCTGCAAATTTGTGGAATGAAAAAGATAAGAAAAAAGTGAGGCAGTAGACCTACAGGTTTTCCCCAACCTTCCTTCTTTTCTGTACTATCCCAAGTTTTCTATAGAGATCTTGTAAGTAGAGATACTTTTTTTTTTTAAGGAAGATTAGCCCTAAGCTAACATCTGCTGCCAGTCCTCCTCTTTTTGCTGAGGAAGACTGGCCCTGAGCTAACATTCGTGCCCATCTTCCTCTACTTTATATGTGGGACGCCTACCACAGCATGGCTTGCCAAGTGGTGCCATGTCCGCACCCAGGATCTGAACTGGCGAACCCCACGCCACCAAAGCGGAACGTGAGAACTTAACCGCTGCACCACCAGGCCAGCCCCTAGAAATAGTTTTTTAAAAAGTCTTAAAAGAAATTAACTATGGCCATTGCAGAAGCCAGGATATGGACAGAAGAAAGAAAGAAGAGTTGTTAATAGCAGCTGAAGAGAGGAAAAGCATTTTAAAATAACTTAAAAGTAATCAATATGTAGTTTATAACTGTGATATAATCAACTCATTAACACTTTTATTATGTTCATATATTCCAAATATGTATTCTACATCTAGTCAGCCTAGACATTATTTACACTTTATTATTATCATGCTTAATAATTCTAATATTTAACCTTTCAATTGTTACAGTCCACACTTACTGGGTTTTTTTTGTTGTTAAGTAAAATCATTTTTAATATTTTTAGAAATAATGACTAAGAATATTTAAGTTCTGTGGTTTTCAGGGCAAAGGATATTTTGCTTTGTTTTGTTTTATTATGGAAATAAACAGAGAAGTATAATGAACTCCCATGGACCTGTCAGCTACCCACTTTTATTTCATCTATACCCATCTCTCTCTCAACTTGCCACCCTCCTGCTCTGCCCAGATGAACTATTTTGAAGCAAACGGTGCAGAGATTCTAGTCTATTTTTTGCATAATTTTTTCCCAGTCACAAGTCCTTATCAGTTTTTTGCCAGTAAAGTTTTTAGAATCATGTAGAACATAAAGTTTGAAGAGACCTAAATATTATTTAGTAAAGTCTACCTACCCATGTACAGTGGTAAAGTTGCTTCTGGGGCTGGCTCCATGGCCAAATGGTTAAGTTTGCGCATTCTGCTTCACTGGCCTGGGGTTTCACGGGTTCAGATCCTGGGCGCAGACCTAGTACTGCTTGTCAAGCCATGCTGAGGCGGCATCCCACATGGCAGAGCCAGAAGGACCTACAACTAGAGTATACAACTCTATACTGGGGGGGCTTTAGGGAGAAGAAGGAAAAAAAAAAAAAGAAGATTGACAGCAAATGTTAGCTCAGGTGCCAATCTTTAAAAAAAGAAAGTTGCTTCTGCCTTGTAAGCAACCTTAAATACTTGCCTAATAACAGGGATTCAGGTGAATTTTCAATTCTTTTGTGTTATTTTTAGTAGCTTTGCTTACATGATCTTTCCTCTAGATATATTAAAATAATCTGTATCTTTCTTTTTTCTCTCTTTTTTTTTTGCTGGGGAAGATTCACCCTGAGCTAACATCTGTTGCCAATCTTCCTCTTTTTTTTTTTTTAATGTGAGCCACTGCCATAGCATGGCCACTGACAGGTGAGAGGTATGGTTCCACACCTGGGAAGTGAACTTGGGCCACCAAAGCAGAGCATGCCAAACTTCAACCAGTAGGCCATTGAGGCTGGCCCTATCTTTCTTAATATGTATCATACAAAAATTAGTACATTTTGTAATTTTAGCTTTCTTCCCTTTATATGAACTAATGTTTTGCTGTTTTCACAGTAAAGCTTCATTGCCATCAGTTTTTTCCTTAGATAATTGAAATTTTCAGATAACATATAATATAAAAACTCTAAAATCATTAGTAAACAGAATTAAATTGAATTTTGAGTTGTTCTCTTTGGCAAAATTCTATTAAAGGAGTTAAGAAAGACACCATGGTAAATAGAAGTTACATTTTATATACAAAAAATTGGGGGCCAGCCCCAGTGGCCTAGTGGTGAAGTTCAGCATGCTCTGCTTTGGGGACCCAGGTTCAGTTCCCAGGCACAGACCTATACCACTCATCTGTCAGTGGCCATTCTGTCATGGCAGATCACATACAAAAAGAGGACGATTGGCAATGGATGTTAGCTCAGAGTGAATCTTCCTCAGCAAAGAAAAAAAATTTAGGCTTAATAAGGCATATTAAATTAAGCTGCTACTGGCTATCTTCTGCATAAAATATGAAACTACTTACTATTAGTGCGGCATTTAATGGGAAGTATTCAATGTTCCATCTTTGTTTATAAATAACAAGACTAGTGTTCTACTAAAGCTTTTGAATACACTAATTTCTTCAGTATTTAAAAGGTAAAAGAACCTCATAACTAATTTATTATATTAATAATCAGAATTTCAACCCTTAAGGACCTGAAGTTTTGTGTATTGCCTTCTAAATAGGGGCAGCATCTCTGACATATGGGTCTGGACATAATTTTGTAACTCATTCAGATAAAAATAAGTGTTATTTTATGAACATAGAAAACATTAATATCAATTGGAAGTTCTGTCAGACCAGAAAACCAAAGTTTTTTCTAGATACCTTTTTAAGAGTTCCCATGAAATCATAAGGAATTATGGAACATAAGGACCTTGTCATCACTCAGTTACACATCTAGAATTTGTATTTAAATATATAAATATGTTCATAAGCATACAAAGATGTGCATGTATGTATGTACTCACTCATTCTAAGTGTGGATTCCCAGAATGCTGGATAGTTCTCTTTTTAAAATAGTGTTCTTGACCCTTAAAGTGTAGAATGTCTCATGTTGTATCTGATGTACTCTAAGTCTTAACAAATATACATAGTGGTTTACATAAAAAACTGTGGAAGAAGTTAAATGTTTGGGTATTTGTATGCCCATTCCCATGAATATTGATCATCTTTTTGTGTGACTACAGTCTCAAAGGGCCAGATAGTAAATATCTTAGGTTTTGTGAACCAAGAGGCGAAATCGAGAGTATTATGAGAGTATTTATATAATCATTTAGAATCTAACCATTTAAAACCGTATAAACCATTCTTTGTGCGTGGGCTATAGTTTGCTGACTTCTGGACTGGAGTGTAGTCACTATGTATAATATTTAATGTCTAGTAAATCATACAGGCAATAAATAGTCTCAAACTTGAATAATGTAATAAATTTTTAGATCAAGTGATTTTAGGAAAGTTAACTTTTTTGAAAATTAAGTATTTTATTAAAAGCGCATTTTTGAAAGCTTTGTTTCAGATAATGGTCCTGTCTGCTGGAAGCAGTGATTTTCTAACAGTAGTATATTTAATGCATCCTCCCACCCCACAAATTTCTCTGTGTGGAATTAGATTGAATACTGCATATCAAACAGGATGTAAACATTGAGAGTGATCCAATTCATAGAGCACTTTTATATAGAAAACTCTTTCTAAGAGAGAAAGAAATTTAAGGTCAAACAATTAAAGAAAATTAAAATTTAACAAGCACCAGTCTTGTTCTAGAGTCTAAACTGTGTTTTTTTATTTCGTTTCTTTACATTGAATGTTTTATGACTTCAAAAGTAATTCCCACATGTTACTATAACACTATACTCAGTCTTGCTAATTCTTCTTGCCTAAAACACTGATTTGGTATGGTGTCAGTAGTTTTAATCAAATGTCTTTGGTTTCTTTTCAGATCTTCTTCAGCAGTATCGTACTGCTGTGTGCAAGTTGGGCGCTGTGAATGATGACCTTAATGGTCAGTTAGAGTACCTTCACACGCCTGATATGAAGAAGAAAAAACAAGAACTCGATGAACAAGAGAAAAACCTGAAACTAATAGAGCAAAAACTAGGTATGTGCTTACTTTTTGTTAACTTCTACTCTGCATGGAGATAATATTTATGATGAAAGTTCAACTACAGAAAGAAAGAGTATGAATGATCCGGAACTTAAATTGACAGACACTCCTGGCCTTGATCAGTTATCTGATCAAGGGTTGTAAACTGTTCTCTCAGCAGGAGTAGTAAGAAGCATTTTCAGTATTGTTTATTAATTCTTTTTCTATAAATTACGATATATTTGCTTTATTTTGCTTATAATAATTCCAGTCTTTTTAGAGTTAATTTTTTATATTTTCTGTCTTTACAGGTATGACTCCCACACGTAAGTGTAGTGATTCATTGCATCATCCAATGGCTGATTGTCCAATTCCTCCTAAAAGAATGAGAAGAGACACTACAAGACAAAATAGGTGAGTCTCTTATGACCTGAGAGTTATTGGTTAGTTTATCCATGCTCTTGGCTCATCATATTTTAAAAATAGTGTGAGTTTATTTCTGATTTCCTCCTTGAGCCAGAATTGGTTTTTTGTTTTTTTAATTTAACCAAGCAATGGATAATGAAGATAAGACATAGTCGTTATATTCTCCTTGGATACTCCCAGTTTTCTAGATGATTTTTGCAAATCATTTGGTATTTTTATGTTGAAAGTCACTGTTAAGATTTAAATTGTAGGAGCCGGCCCGGTGGCGCAGTGGTTAAGTTCGCACGTTCCCCTTCGGCAGCCTGGGGTTCTCCAGTTCCATCCCGGGTGTGGACATGGCACCGCGCAGGAAGCCATGCTGTGGCAGGTGTCCCACATATAAAGTAGAGGAAGATGGGCACGAATGTTAGCTCAGGGCCAGTCTGCCTCAGCAAAAAGAGGAGGATTGGCAGCAGATAGTAGCTCAGGGCTAATCTTCCTCAAAAAAAAAAAAGATTTAAATTGCTTTTCTGTTGTTTGGCTTAACTTTCAAATATACTGCATTCTGTTTCATAGGATCAGCAACTTGATAAATACAGAATATGCAAAATCATGTGTACGTTACTTATTTAAAAATTCCTTATTTGTAATGTTTGGTTTAGAAAATCAGATACCATTTAGCTCAGAAAAAAAACAACAAGGTCAACTGCAGCCTAAGTCAATGAAGAAAACTGTGCTTTTTAGAGTAGATAATAGTAAAGGCCATTCCACAGAAGGATACCGCAATACTAAGGATTCTTGTACATTATTTCAAAAGGTTTAAATATAGACTCTACCTAAATAAGTTTCTCTTATTGACCTTAGAGGAGTTCCTTTGAGACTGTGGTGTTTGGAATTGGTATTCCATGCCCTATCCATCTGCACATTCTACATTTATTCAGTAGCTCTTTGAGTGTTCATTTTGTGCTATATGTTGCCAAGTGAAGAAAAGTGACATGGTTCTTGCCCCCATGGGCAAAAGAAGGACAATTCAAAAAAAGTAAACATTTTTCTACATATAAACGTATAGAATAATGTTAAATTTTATGAAAGAAAAAAGGATGAAGTAATGTAAAATAATGGGGAAACTGTATTGGTTGTCAGGAAAGATGCATTTTAGCAGAGAACTGAAGGATAAGAAGCCAGCCATATAGGGATTGGTTTCAGTCAGAGGGAAAATAGCTATGAAAGCTCTGAGAAAATAAGCATGGCATATTTGGGGAACTGAGAAGATGCTTGTATGACTAAAGCATGGTGGGCCAAGAGGGAGAGGGTCCCAAGATATGGTTGGAGAGGTAGGCAGAAGACAGATTACACACCTCCCCTCTCCAAAATCATGTTGCATAGAATTCTGAAATGAAATTCTTTATCTTCCAAGTCCATTGATATCCTTGAGTACTTAACATTGTGTGCTAGCAGGGGAGAAAAAGTGTCTTGGAATATCTGCCTTTAAACTAAATCAAGGAGGAGAGCTACTGAAATGATAATGAGATTGTAAGAATACAGTACTCATCAATATGAGAGAGGTGTTTCCACACATGTGGGCATGTGAATGTTGTATGTTTATTATGGGCACACCATATATGGAAACTATTAAGCCAGTCGTTGAAAGTGTGTTGGGGCAACTTAGCATCAGAAAGAATATTTGCAATGGATTTAAACACATAGAGATTTTACAAGTCATGAGTTCAAAATGATGCAAAAAAAATCTTTATTTACCACTATTGGCAGTTGGTCTAGCAGAACTCAGTATTCTGAAAATTGATGTTTTCATACAGAAAAGACGTGTTCTTTCTTTCTCATACGAACTCTTTCAAGGTAACCACATAACTGGAGAAAGTTCTTTATAAAAGTTCTTTTTTATAAAGTTCTTTATATAAGAATAAAGTACAACAGGCATGATAAAATTAAAACATCACAATTTTGCCATCCCTAATAAAATAATAGATCTAGGCAATAATCATCAAGCGATACCCAAATTATTAGGTAGAAGGTTGACAGGTAAACTTAATAATGGAAAGATCAGATTGACATTCCTGAACCCACTGATTGGTCTTAGCAACACTAAAAAAAAACAGGACATTTGCTGTTAGAGTCTGCCCTCCATATCACTGAGGTCTTGCATCTGCAGGTTGAAAGGCCTGTGCTGGTTGTGTCTGTACTGAACGCATACAGACTTTTTTTCTTGTCATTATTCCCTAAACAATACAGTATAACGACTATTTACATTGTATTAGATATTATAGGTAATCTAGAGATGATTTAAAGTATGCGGGAAGATGTGCATAGGTTGTATGCAAATACTACGCCATTTATATAAAGAACTTGAGCATCCCTGAAATTTGGTATCTGCAGGGGTCCTGGAACCAATCCCCCCTGCAGATACCAGGGGACGACTGTACATGAATCTAATGAAGCTTCTAGTCAGCCTTTCTCAACTTAAGTTCTGTTGAAGAATCAAGCACTGCAGAAAACTGAGTAGCTCTTTTCCCTAGAATGGTACATAATTGTTAACATTCTAGATGCATAGGAAGGAAATGAATTCATTGCATACAATAGATGCCTTTAGGCATTACAGACTAAATCTCAGAAATTTGAGAAGAGCTCAATTTAACTACAAGTGTATAGGAAACAAGGAGAATTTAGGAACAACTTAAATGATGCCACCAAGAAGCAATCAGGCAAATCTAGAATGTCAAGAATGGGACATTTTATAGGACACATGACTGGTTTTGTTAATAATGACATAAAAGAAGGGTAGGAGAAGGATGACCTTTGTTATAGAATGAAAGTGATTGAAAGAGAATAATCAAATGCGATGTGTAGACCTTGTTTGTATCCAGATTTGAGTTTAACTTTAAAATAACTTTGAAAAAATCTGGAGAAATTTTATTATCGCTTAGATGTTAGATTTATTAAGAAATTATTAATTTGTGTATAACAGCAGCATAGTATTTATGTTAAAGTAAATATACAGTTAGAAATATGTGCTAAGGTGTGTTTATCAGTTAAATATTACGTGATGTTTGGGATATACTCTAAAATATTGCAGGAGGAAAAACAGTGACAGGATATCAAAACAAGATTGGGTAAAATGTTATAATTAATGAAGCTTGAAATAGGCGCTCATTATATTACTCTCTGCTTTTACGTAGGTTTGCCGTAATTTTTCTTGCTTGCTTTTTTTTTTTTTTGAGGAAGATTAGCCCTGAGCTAACATCTGCTGCCAATTCTCCTCTTTTTCCTGAGGAAGACTGCCCCTGAGCTAACAATCTGTTCCCATCTTCCTCTATTTTATGTGGGACGCCTGCCACAGCATGGCTTGACAAGCAGGGCTTAGGTCCACACCTGGGATCTGAACTGGCAAACCCTGGGCCACCGAAACGGAACATGCAAACTTAACCGCTGCACCACCCGGCCAGCCCCGGTTTGCCATAATTTTTAAAGAAGTGTTTTATGAAAGGTGGGGAGCATTTTTCCAGTTTTCTAAGAGACCAGATGAGGAAATTTCTGCTGTGCAGTTCTAGACTGAAGTACATTTTCTTGAGGCTACACCACAGCCTCAGCACTGAGTTAGCCCAAGACGTTGCAGTTACTGCAGAATTACAACTGATGTCATTGATTTGGATCTTGTTAAGATTTTATGGCAATTCAGAGGTGGTATGGCCTAAAGTGTATTTTTCAGTTTATCATGAAGTTGTTAGCAGTACTAGTGTTGTTTTTATTAAAGTCATACATGTTTTAAATCAAATGATATAGACTTAGTATCATGCTGTGTATTGTGAGCCACACATGTAATGTAAAATTTTCTAGGAGCCATATTAAAAGGAAACAGATTAATTTTAATAATAAATTTTATTGAACCCAGTCTACAAAATATTATCATTGTACCATATTGTAAATAGTATAAAAATTTTTATTAACAAGATATTTTAAATTCATTTTTTCATATAAAGTCTTTGAAATTCAGAGGACAGCAAATTGCTATTAGGACTAGCTAAATTACAAGTGCTCTGGAGCCACATGTAGGTAGTGGCTACCAGACTGGACAGCACACGTTTAGAAAGAGGTTATGATGACGAACTCTTGTATCCTCTGCATCCTCAGCCCATCCCATTCCCCAGAGGCAACCTTTGTTTTAACTGTAGTAGTTACTCTGTTTTTGCCTCCAGTTTTTTATATATTTATGACTGTCTTATTTTATCAGCTTTCAGACAGTACAGCTCACCTGACCCCTTGGTGTGGTGGTCTGTTTTGCCTGACCCACTTAATGACTTTTGGATTGAGTTGTTCAGAATTATTTTAGAACTTGAACTTTATTGGATTATTTAGTTATATTCTATCCTGCAACCACAACGAAGTCCTCTATGCTTTTCTCAAAGGTAGAAAGCCGTAAACAACGTATATGATTATGGCTGTGTAAATATTTGCAGTAGGCAAACTGTGTTCTAGGATTACATTTTCTTCTCTCTAAGGTTCTGATGTCATGACCCTTGCTTAGAGCCACCAGTCAGTGTTCCAAACATCAAAGTCAAATAAATCTTCCATACTGTGTCAGTTCTTAAAATCATGGTAAATTTTAATTCTTATTTAGATTGTTTCTTGGATGTTGTTAATTTTTCTGGAGTTCCTTTCTTTCTTTTGTAACTATTTATCTTGATCACATGTGCTTCTTCTTGCTGCAGTGACTAGTAACTATGTAGGCTTCCTGGGTCTTCCTTGGCTGCTCTCTTGGGTTGAATCCACTGTTTCTTGAATTGCTTGTCTTTTTCTCTCTTACAACTTCCTTAGGAAAAATGTGTAGAAAGAAACTTGGAGCCCTTGCATGTATGAAAATGTTTTCTTTCTTCTCTTACATTTGATCGAAGTTTTCTGGAGATAGCAGGATAGAAACAAGAATAGAATATACTAAAGGTGGTACTGCGAAATAGTTGAGAGACCATGGGAGCTAGTCTGCCTGATGGAACCCCAGAGAGACTATGGACTTGGTCAGGAAAATCCAGACCAAAACAGGGGGGATGGGAGAAAAATGGAAAAGGAGAGGAAGCCACCAACTAGAATATGCCACATTTTCAGCCCAAAACTTTGAAAACTTTGTTCCCTTGTTTCTAAGCATTAAAGTGCCACTGCAGAGTTAGATAACAATAGTGATTAGTTAATTAAATGTTGGTCTAGTGGCTTCAGGGAGAGTTGGTGGCACCCAAGAGGCTCGTCTAATGCTGGCATTCAAAGAGGTGCCAGCCTGAGAGCTGGCTCTGCAGCCCCACGCTTAAACCACAGCCTGCTGGTCTACTGACCCTGCTCTGCCCTGTCCCACTTAAAATTCCCACTCACGGGAGACTTGATGGGAAAACAGTTCTGCTTTTATAGCAGCAAAAGAAATCCAGGCCAGCAACATCAGCATAATTGTACAACCAAGAATCCTTACATGTATGAGGGGAGTTAACAATGTGGGAGGGAAAATCCAAGATACATAGCAAAACCAACCCCAGAGGATGATTCAACAGAATGCTTTAAAAATTATAATTCCTAATTGGATTGCAGAAGGAGTTAACTTCATGAAACTCAGAGGGTATTAGGAGAAAGATACAGCCAGGAGAAGATGACAGATTATAAATACTGTTGCTGAAATAAAAAATTCACGGAACTAAAGTCAAGGGAACTTCCCAGAAAATAGAAAAAAAATATACATGAGGTGAAAGAAAGAGATGTAGAGAACCAATTCAGACTATCAAGAATCCTAGAAAGAAGAAGATGGAGAAGGAAAAATATGTGCAAGAGAACTTACCAGGGAAGAATGAAAGGGCCCATTGAATGCCCAGCCCAGTGACTGACATAAGATGCGCCAAGATAACTCATAGTAAAATTGTAGAATATCAAGAAAGGAGGAAGAGTATAAATGTTTTCAGAGAGCAAAAGAGAACCGTACTGTCAGTATGGTCATCCCTCGGTATCTGCGGGGGATTGTTTCCAGGACACACACACAAGTGCGTGCACGCACACACAAGTCCTTAGTCTGCCTTCCACATCCGTGGGGCCCACATCCACAGATTGTGAACATAGTACATGATCTCTGGTTGGTTGAGTCTGCGGATGCAGAACTCGTGGATATGGAGGGCTGACTACAGCTTTTGGCACACAGAAAATAAACACAAAAAAGTTAGCCATTGTTGTTTAGCTTTGTGGTGGAAATGTTAGAAGGATTAGGTTGAAAATTTGGTATTTATCTAGCCTATGGCTTCCTCCCTTGTGCATCCTGCTTATCTTTGGAAAATTTTAAATCACTTTAAATTTCCATTTAAAACTGAAATTTCTTAATTTAAAATTTATGGGGCCTGCCCAGTGGCATAGTGATTAAGTTCATGTGCTCCACTCTGGCCTGGGGTTCGCCAGTTCGGATCCTAGATGTGGACCTAGCACCACTCACCAAGCCATGCTGTGGTAGGCGTCCTACATGTAAAATAGAGGAAGATGAGCACGGATGTTAGCTCAGGGCCAGTCTTCCTCAGCAAAAAGAGGAGGACTGGCAGCAGATGTTAGTTAGCTCAGGGCCAATCCTCAAAAAAAAAAAAAAAAAAATTTAAATCACTGGTAATTTCCTTATCCGCAATTTCCACCTAGTCTCCGTAAATCTTGAACTAATAATTCTCTCACTATCTCAGAAATGTTAGAGCATTTGAAACTAAAGTATCTTAACATTATTGAAACAATCGAGGACAAATTTAACAGTAGGAAATTAGCAACGTAATATGTGTGTATGTGTATTTATATGTTTTTGTTTATAATTGTATATATATATTACATGGTTAATTATTTTTAGCTTTTATAGAGATTACATACCGTATTTTATCAACTCTGAGCAGCAACTATAAGAAACACCATTATTTCATGAAACCTTCAAGAAAAACACTGCAGATTAACTCATAACATTATAAGGTGGATTTCAGAGTGTAAAGTGTGGAAAAAATGTGAATCTTAGAATCAACAAAATATGCTTAGCAGTATACATAGTAGACTCATTGTCTTCAATAGAGGCTTCAGTTTCCTAATTCATTTTCTACTCCTCAAGGTGTTACAAATTAGCTCTTTATCAAAAATGTTTATCTTCTATTTGGAGATGACAGTTCAGGGAAGTATCACTAGAAAATAAAGTATTTAGATATATCTGAATAAGGAAATATCTGCATAGATATATACCAAAGTGTTCACTGTGTTCATCTCTGTGTGAATGGAATTATAGATATTTTTAAATGTTTTTTGTTTGCTTGTCTTTATTTTGTGACTTTCCTGTAATATGCATTATAATTCCTGCTAATTTTTAAAATAGTAATTTCATTTTAGGAAAGGGGAAAAGTAAGTGAAAATCTACAGAATTTGGGTCTGAGCTATACCATTCCAAAGAAGTAATAGTAACACAAAGTACCTGCTCTTTTCTCTATTTATGTTAACTACTGCTTTTATTTTGCAGCTTTTTTTCCTTATTTTTTGCATACATATGAAATAAGTGATTATGTACAAGGATTGAATTAAATTTGTTTATACCAACAATTATCGTAATTAATAGAACATAAATAGTTCTATTGGCTGTTTAACCATCCATATCTGATGAAGGAGTTCAGAAAGGAAACCTTTGGTACAGAAAACTTAACTATGTTTTTTTCCCCACTTTTACCAGGATTATAACCAAAACAGATGTGTGAAAGGTGACAGAGAAGAGGGGGCCATTGGTCTCACTAAGAATGCACTGCCTTCTGCAGCTCTGTTTCAGAAGACCAAGAGGGTGACTTACCAGACTGAGCATTTCTGGGGACGATACAAGTATCTGGGCATGCATTTCCATGTCTATCCAGATGGGACTAGAAACAGCCATTCAATTTTATGAATCTCACTGGACAGAATGCATTTACTGGAATTATTCCAGTCAGCATGCCCTTTGGTTGTCATTATCTTGCAAATGTGTCAGAGGAAAATGTGCAAATATGGTAGTGACTGTAAAACTGGCACGTAGCATTTATTAGTCCTCAAGAAAAGTGTCTGTACTATTTTGCAGTTTGTTTATCATGGATATGCTAGAACTATTTCTTGAAAACAAACCTTTGTTTATACACAAACAAACCTTTTGTGTGAATGTATTTAACAAAACTGTTTTGTCTGTTGTGTCTAAGGAAAGTTCTAGAAGTTAGGTATTTAATTGTAAATATGTGAGGAAATTCTTAATGAAGAATTCAGAATAAAAATAGAAAAAGCACAGGTATCTGGGAAATCGAATGTTAAGATACATGGAAAAAAATTGATAAGTGAACTTGTGACACCAGTAGCATTTTAAATTTCTAAAGACTTACCCTGTGTATATATATATAAAATATGCAGCAGCATCAATTTTTATAAGTATTGTTTGACTTTATTAATACTAGATTATATAGTCTCAGTTTTAATTCTACATTTACATTATTTTGTAATTTTTTATTACTATTTTTAAAGAACTGAAGAAGTTGTACACTCCTGCATTAATACAATAAGGATTTTGTTAGAAAATTGCTGCGAAAGCATTTGGATTGTGTATTAATTCAAGCTAATGTATGTCAATATATATGTCTTTGTGTAAGTCCAGGACTGTTGGTCTGTGAAGTTATTTTGTAAGGAAATACTTTTGGTACAGTTTTGTGTCCCAGGAAATGTGTGTGTTTTTTAAATCCTTTCTGAATATACCGTGAGGTTAATAAAGAGGATTGTTTCTTCCCTATTGAACAGATAAGTGTTTTCCTTTTTTAAATTGAAAACTCCATAAAAGTTACCTTGGTAAAGTCTATTATGCTGTGAACCTATCTTTATAATTGGAAGTCATTTAACTGTTTTGTTGAACAAAGAAACAAAATGGCAGTAATAGAATTAGGTAAAAGCAAGGTTGGATTCCTTTTAAGTGAAACTACTTTTTATTAGTTAAATTATTAAATATTAGTGCCAAAAAGATAAACAGGGAGAAAGAACACTATACATGAAGACACTAAGGCAGAAAAGACAGCATCTCTTTGGAAGGAGCTCAGTCTGACTAGAGTGCAATGGAAAATAAAATGAGCTCTGAGTTGGCACTAGATCACTGAAGCTTTGGGCTTTTAAGGAAATAGTGAATCAGTATAAGTAATTACAAGTTTTTCAGCAGTCTTAATCGAAACTGTGTTTTAAGAATTGAATATAGAGAGAGGGTGACGTTCACCATGACAGCATGAGGAGCTCCGCTGACCCTGCTCCCCAGTAAAACTGGTGAAAAGTAGAAAAAGCAACCATTTAAATCTCTGGGAATGGTCCTAAGGGCAAACAGCAATGAAACATCTGTTCAAGAAAATCTATGAAAATTCTGTAAGACAAATGAGCATCTGTGGCATTTTGAACCAAGCTTGATTGCTCCCTTCCCACCTCCCAGCTCAGCAGAAACTCCACTCCAGATCACTGCAGCCAAGAACCCTGGGCCCCCTCCATCTTCCAGCCAGAGGGTTTTCTTTACAGGAGTAGTAAGACGCTAGTGTTTCTCATTCTGCCCCCAGCTGCTTTTGCTGAAACTAAGTCCCAGGTCAATGTGGTCAACAGGTGAGGGCTCACCTCTTCCACCAAGGCCCCACCTGTGTAATGGAGGCTCTGTGTTGGGCATGGCATGCTGAGAATAATGGAGTCTTGTTAGCCCTTCCTCTGGCTCATGAGGGATGGTTCCACCCCAGGAGAAGAAAGCCAAGAGGATCTCAGACTGCCCTCTCTGCTGCACTCAGTTCCTAGAGCAGAGGTGTCACTCAAAAGTATGTCGTCATCCCTAGCTCCAGAGCCCTGGGTCTGAGATTTTGTTTAGAGAAGGGGAGAGAAGCATGAAAAACAGATACCTCCTAGTCTCTTCCCTAAGGAACTGATTTCATTTACAACAGAGCAGAGAGAAGTTTAAATCTAACAGCATTCTCTTAAAACAGTGAAGGCTGTGGTATAGAAAATTGGAAAGAGGTACATAAATCAAGTGAAGATATAGTCTAGATTATAGGCTGGCTAGTTTGCAGGAGAGAACTGGGGGATAAGACAGCTGGGAGAAGTCACTGTGGGGCATATGCAAAGCTGTGCCACCCAAAGAGGAACATCAGACGCTTAACACTGAGGTAGTAGGATGAGGGAATAGATCACTAAAATAATCCAGCCAGTCACTAAGTAAACAAGGAAATAAGCCCCAGAGACGGGTAAACCAATACCCAGAGTTCCTACAATGATATCCAAAATGTAGATTTTTCCTACAAAAATTTATGAGACATGCAAAGAAACAGGAAAGTATGACTCACACTGGAAATAAAACAGGTAGCAGAAACTGCCTGTGAGAGCAAGTAGATGTCAGAATTAACAGAAAGATATTTCAAAGTACCCATTATAAATACGTTCACAGAACTAAAGGGAAGCTTGATTAAAGAATTAAAGTACAATGACAATGTCTTGTCAAAGAATATCAGTAAATAGAATTTTTTTCTAAGAATTATATGGAAATTTTGGAGTTGAATAGTACAATAACTGGAAAAAGCAATTTGCTAGAGGAGATCAACAGATTTGAACTGGCAGAAGAGAGAATTAGTGAACCTGAAGACAGATTGATAGAGAGTATGCAGGCTGAACAGAGGAAAAAGAATAAAGAAAAATGAGCAGAGGCTCAGAGAAATGTGAGACAACATTAAGCACACCAACGTATGTATAATAGGAGGACTAGAAGGAGAGGAGGGAAAGAAGGGAGTATTAAAAAAAATTGTAAGAAGTAATGGCTGATAACTTCACAAATTTATTGAAAAACAATAACCTACACATCCAGGAAGTTCAATGAACTCCACATAAGATAAACACAAAGAGACCCACAGAGACAGCAAATGCCAAAAGTCAAAGATGAGGAAAAAACTTTGAAAGCAGTAAGAGTAAAATTACACACCCCTTACAAGGAAATCCCAGTAAGATTAACAGCTAGCTTCTCAGCAGGAATAGTGAAGACTATAGGGCATTGGGATAACATATTCAAAGTGCTCAAAGGGAAAAAAGCTGTCAAGAATTATGTATCCAGCAAAGCTATTGTTCAAAAATGAAGGCAAAATAATGACTTTCCTAGATAAGCAGAAACAATTCATTGCTAGCCAAGCCCATCTTAGAAGAAATAGTAAAGGAAATTTTTCAGGATGAAAGCAAAGTGACCTGAGATGGTAATGCAAATCCACATAAAAAACACAATAAAGGTAATTATGTAGTTTACACTATTGATGCATATTTTTTCTTTTTTCTCTTAAGTGATTTGATATACAATTGTATAAAATAATATATTCTTGGGCCTATAGTATGTAGAAATATATTTACCAATAACAGCATAAAGGAGGTGGGTGAGAGCAAAGCTGTAATGGGCTAAGGCTATGAAGACAGATGGTAAAGTAACAATTCTAACAATGTATTGTTGAGTTTGTAACATTAATAGATGTAATATAGGTAATAATAATACCACAAAAAGGTGAAAGGAATAAAGCTATATAGGAGAAACTGTTCTATATATTACTGGAATGAAGCTAGTATAAATCTGAAACTGACTCTAATAAGATGTGTATGGTAAACTCTAGAGCAACCATTAAAAAAACTTGAAAAAATGTAGTGAAAATATCATTAACGAAATTAAAATGCTACATACTATGGACTTATCTTCCCCTCTAAATTCCTGTGTTGAAGCTCTGACCCCCAAGGTGACTGTGTCTGGTGACAAAGTCTTTAGGAGGTATTTAAGGTTAAATGAAGTAATAAATGTGGGGCCCTAATTTGATAGGACTTTGGCCTTATACAAAGAGGATAAGAGAGTGATATCTCTCTCCCACCCACCCCTTCACCATGTGAGAACACAGAAGATGGCCATATGTAAACACTACATCAATAACAACATTAAATGTGAATGGATTACACAGTCCAACCAAGAGACAGAGGTTGCCAGATTGGATTTTTTTTAAATGATCCAACTATATGTTACTTACAGAAGACATGCTTTAGATTCGAAGACACAAATAGATTAAAAGGATGGAAAAAGATACATCATGTAAACAGCAATCACAGGAAATCTGGAGTGGTTATACTAATATCAGATAAAATAGACTTTAAAATAAAAAATATTAGAGATAAAAGGAAGATTTTATGATAATAAAAGGGTCAACCCATGAAGAAGATATAACTATTGTAAGTGTATATGCATCTAATAACCGAGCACCAAAATACATGAAGCACAAACTGACAGAAATGAAGAAAGACAATTCAACAATATTGGAGACTATGTACCCCATTTTCTATTTTTTTTTAAAGATTGGCACCTGAGCTAACATTTGTTGCCAATCTTTGTGTTTTGTTTTTTTTTTTTTACCTCTTCTTCTCCCCAAAGCCCCCCCAGTACATCACTGTATATTCTAGTTGTACATCCTCTGGTTGTGCTATGTGGGATGCCACTTCAGCATGGCTTGATGAACAGTGCCATGTCCGTGCCTGGGATCCAAACTGGTGAAACCCTGGGCCACCGAAGCAGAGTGTGCACACTTAACCACTTTGCCACAGGGCCGGCCCCCCCCCATCCCATTTTCAATAATGGATAAAACAACTAAACATGATATCAACAACAAAATAGAAAACTTAACACTATAAACCAACTAGATTTAACACATATAGAAGATTCCACCCAACAACAATATGTGTTCTTCTCAAGCACATATAGAACATTCTTCAGTATAGACTGTAGGCTAGGCCATAAAACAAACCTCAACAAATTACTTTGAGATGAGTGAAAACCAACACACAACATACCAAAACAGGGTTCACAGCAACAGCAGTGGTTAGAGGGAAACTTACAGCTATAAATGACTACATTACGAGAAAAAAAGATCTGAAATCAATAACCTAATCTTTCTCTGTAAGACACTGGATAAGAGGAGAAAACTAACCCTAAAGTAAGCAGAATGAAGAAAATAATAAAGGTTAGAGTGGAAATGAATAGAATGAAATAGTGATTAGAAATAAAATGGAGAAAAGCAATGAAACCAAAAGTTGGTTCTTTGAAAAGATGAACAAAATTTACAAACCTTTAGCTAGTTTGACCAAGAAAAAGAATATACGAGAATAGAGAAGACACTAGAATTAGAAATGAAAGAGGGACACTACTACTGACCTGACATAAATAAAAAAGATTATGAAGGAATACAATAAATAATTGTATGTGAACAAATTAAATAGCTTAGATGAAATGGACAAATTCCTAGAAAGACACAAACTACTGGAACTGGCTCAAGAAGAAATAGACAATGTGAATAGCCCTATAACAGGTGAAGAGATTGAATTAATAATAATAATAATGCAACTACCCACAAAGAAAGCCCAGGCCAAGATGGCTTTACTACTGAATACTACCAAGCATTTAAAGAAGAATTAATACCAATTCTTCATGAACTCTTCCAAAAAATTGGAGTAAATACTTATCTCTTTCTATGAGGCCAGTAGTACCGTGATAATCAAAACTAGACAAAGATGTCACAAGAAAAAACTATAGGCCAATATCTCTGATGAACATGGATTCAAAAATCCTCAACAAAATAGTAGCAAAACAAATCCAGCAACATACAAAAATAATTATACACCGTGACCAAGTAGGATTTATCCCAGGAATGCAAGATTGGGTTAACATCTGAAAATGAATTGATGTAATAAATCATATCAATAGAAGTTTTAAAATCACACAATCATGTCCATAGATACAGAAAAAACATTTATCAAAATCCAACACTTTTCATAATAAAAAACCTTAAGTAGTAATATAAGGGCATTTCTTCAACCTGATAAAGGTCACCTATGAAAAACCCAGAGCTAATGTCATGCTTAATGGTGAAAGACAGGATGCTTTTCCTCTAAGATCAGGAACAAGACAAGGATATCTGTTCTTGCCACTTTTATTCAACATTATACTAGAGGTTCTAGCCAGGGCAATTAGGCAAGAAAAAGAAATAAACACCATTCCAGATTGGAAAGGAAGAAGTGGAACTATCTCTGTTTGTATATGACATGATCTTGTATATAGAAAACCCTGAAGAATCCACTAAAAAGCCATTAGAACTAACAAATGAGCTCAGCAAGGTTTCAGGTACAACATCAATATACAAAAATCAGATATATTTTTATACACTTGAAATGAACAATCCAAAAATGAAATTAAGAAAACAATCCCATTGACAATAGCCTTAAAAAGAATAAATATTAGGAATAAATTTAACAAAACTGAAAAATTTATATTCTGAGAACTACAAAATATTGTTATAAGCAATTAAAGAAGATTGAAATGGAAAAACATCCGTATTTACTGATTGGTAGATTGACATTATTAAGATGACAGTACTTCTCAAATGAATCCACAGATTCAACACAATCCCTATCAGAATCCAGCTGACTTGGACAAGTTAACAAGTTGGTTCTACAATTCTACAATTTGCAGGCAGCACAGAATAGCTAAAACAATGCTGAAAAAAGAACAAAGTAGAAAGACTCATACTTCCCAGTTTCACAACTTACTAGAGCAACAGTAACCAAGACAATGCGATACAGGCACAAAGATAGGCATATAGATGAACGGAGAATTGAGAGTTCAGAAACAAACCTATTGTCAATTGATTTTCAACAAGAGTGTCAAGACCAACCAGAGGGGAAACAATCATCTTTTTGACAAATGGTGCTGAGACAACAGGATAACCACAAGCAAAAAAATTAAGCTGGACCCTACCTCACATCATGTACAAAAATTAGCTCAATGTGGATCAAAGACCTAAACATAGGAGCAAAAATTATAAACTCCTAGAGAAAACATAGGGAATCTTCATGACCTTGGATTTGGCAAAGAATTCTTGGATATGACACTGAAAACAAGAGCAACAGAAAGAAATGTAATAAACTGGACTTCATAAAAATTAGATACTTTTTTGCTTCAAAGGATACTATCAAAGTGAAACGACAACAAGTAGAATGGGAGAAAATATTTACAAATCATGTATCTGATAAGGGACTTAATGTCTAGAATATTAAAGAACACTTACAACTCAATAATAAAAATACAAATAACCCAACTTAAAAATGGGCAAAGGATATGAACAAACATTTCTCCATAGAAGATACACAAATGCCCAATAAGCACATAAAAAGATCCTCAACCTCATAATTCATCAGGAAAACATAAATCAAAACCACTGTGAGACACCACTTCACAACCACCAGGATGGCCAGAACCAAAAAGTCAGATAACAGCAAATGTTTTTCAAATAGGTGTAGAAGTTAGAATCCTCATGTATTCTGGAAATGTAAAATGATCCAGCCACTTTGGAGAACAATCTGGATCAGGCAGTTTCTCAAATGATTAATCATAGTATTACCACAGGACCCAGCAATTCCATTCCTGGGTGTATACTCAAAAGCAATGAAAACATTTGTCCACACAGAAATTTGTAGTGAATGTTATAACAGCATTATTCATAATAGCCAAAAAGTGGAAAGAATCCGAGTGTCCATCAATGGATACACAAAATTTCCTCTATCTATACAATGGAATATTATTTGGCCATAAAAAGGAATGAAGTACTGATACATGGTACAACATGGATGAACTTTGAAAACATTACACTAAGAGAAAGAGACCAGTCACAAAAGACCACATGCTATATGATTCCATATATACGAAAATTTAGGACAGGGAAATCTATAGAGATAGAAAGTAGATTAGTGGTTGCTTAGGGTTGGGGGTGTGGAGGCATGGGCTTGTGATAGCCAAAGGATGTGGAGTTATCCTTATGGGTTGGACTGTATCCCCCAAAAAGATCCTGAAGTCCTAACCCCAGTATCTCAGAATGTGACTTTGTTTGGAAATAGGGTCTTTACAGAGGTAATGAAGTTAAAATGAGATCATTAAAGTGGGCTCTAACCCAATGTAACTGATGTTCTTATGAAAAGGGGAAATTTGGACACAGAGACAGACACAGAGGGAAGATAACATGAAGATATACGGGGAGAAGATGGCCACGTGACTAGAATGATACATCTGCAAATCAAGGAACTGGAAGGTAGAAGAGGCAAGAAAGATATTATAGACTGAATGTTTGTGTTCTCCCAAAGTTTATGTGTTGAAATCTAATCACAAATGTAAGGGTGTTTAGAGGCGGGACCTTTGGGAAGTGATTAGGTCATGAAGGTTGAACCCTCATAAATGAGATTAGTGCCTTTATAAAAGAAACCCCAAAGAGATTCTGTGCCCCTTCCACCATGTGAGGACACAGCAAAAAGACGGCCATCTACGCACCAGGAAGTGGTTCTCACCAGATACCAGATCTTGATCTTGGACTTCCAAGCCTCCAGAGCAGTGAGAAATAACTTTCTGTTATTTATAAGCCCCCAGTCTATGATATTCTGTTACAGCAGCCCCAGTGGACTAAAACAGAAAGATTCTCAGAACATGGTACCACCAACACCTTGATTTCAGACTTGAAGCCTCCAAAACTCTGAGATAATTAATTTATGTTGTGATAATCTGTAGTGTAAGCCTGATAGTTTTTTTTTTTTTTAATGCAAGTGTCTGACTTAAGCTTTGATTGCCAAGGCATCCATTTCAAAGACAGCTATCTCAGATAAACACATTGCCAGCCACACGACTATATGAAGAACCAGGCTGCCTGCCCTTACTGAGGCTCCCCTGTTTTAGAGACCTTGGTGGATTTTGATAACTGACCATTTGGGTCACTTGTTTTTTCTCTTCCTGCACTTTAAGTTTCCACTCTTATGTTTTAAATTCACCAATAAAGAATGAGCACGTGAAACTCTAGGCCTCCACACTCAACCCCAATGAAAACAGAACACCAGGCCTGTACTTTCTCTCTCACTCTCTCTACCCATGACCTTGCTGTGTGGCCGCAAGCATGCTGCATAATTTCTAGGTCCTATAAGTAATAAATTTTTATGGTTTAAAAGTTTCTTGACGGCTATTCCTAAAGGCTGCCTTGCAATTGTAATAAGAACTGCAGGTCCTGGTCCAATTACGACATTGGCTATTGATAGGCTGAGACCAGCACAAAACATAAGCCACCTAGTTTTTGGTACCTTATAATGCCAACCCTAGGAAACTAATACAGCGGTGATAGCTAAAAGATATAGAGTTTCTTCTTCAGATGATAAAAAGTTTCCAAAAATGACCATGGGGATGGTTGCATATATTTGTAAATATACTGAAACCATTGAATTGTTAACTTTAAATGGGTCACTTGCATGGTTTGTGAATTATATTTCGATTTTAAAATAAATAAGGAAAAAGAGGACTTAAAATTCATAAATTTGTGGAAATTAAACATATTTTTAAACAACCAATGAATCAAAGAAGAAGTTACAAGAGAAATTAGAGAATGCTTGGAGACTAATGAAAATGAAAACATAACACACCAAAATTTGTGGGACACAGTGAAAGCACTGCTAAGGGGGAAATTTATAGCTATAAATGCTTAAATTAAAAAACAAGAAAAAGGGACAGTCCCGGTGGCACAGCGGTTAAGTGTGCATGTTCCAGTTCAGGAGCCCAGGTTTGCCAATTCAGATCCCAGGTGCAGACATGGCACCACTTGGCAAGCCATGCTGTGTCAGGCAACCCACATATAAAGTAGAGGAGAATGGGCACGGATGTTAGCTCAGGGCCAGTCTTCCTCAGCAAAAGGAGGAGGATTGGCAGCAGATCTTAGCTGAAGGCTAATCTTCCTCAAGGAAAAACAAAAAAGAAAGACCTCAAATCAACAATCTGACTTTACAACTTAATCTATAAAAAGAAGAGCAAACTAAACCCAAAGTTAGCAGAAGGAAGAAAATAATAAAGACAAGAGTAGAGATAACTGAAACAGAGAATTTAAAAAATGGAGAAAATTAATGATACCAAAAATTGGTTCTTTGAAAAGATGTACAAAATTGACAAACTTTTAGCTAGATGGACTAAGAAAACAAAAGGGAAGACACAAATGACTAGAATCAGAAATTAAAGTGGGGACTTTACTAGTGATTCTATAGAAATAAAAAGTATTATAAAACAGTGCTAAGAACAATTATATGCCAAATAGTTGGGTAACCTAGATGAAATGGACAAATTCCTGGAAACACAAAACCTAGCAAGACTAAATCACAAAGAAATTGAAATATGGATAGACTTGTTACTAGTGAAGAGATTGAATCAGTAATCAAAAATCTTCTGATAAAGAAAAGTCCTGGGCCTGATAGCTTCACTGGTGAAGGCTATCAAACATTTAAACAACTAATACCAATACTTCTTAAACTTCCCCCAAAAATTAAAGAGGAAGGAACACTTCCTAACTCATTTTATGAGGCCAGCACTTCACTGATATCAAAGCCAAGTAAAGACACCATAAGAAAAGGAAACTACAGACCAATCTTCCTTATGAACATTGATGCAAAAATCCTCAATGAGATATTAGCAAAATTAATCCAGCAGTATATTAATAGGATTATACACCCTGACCAAGTGGGATTTGTTCCTGGAATGCAGGAATGGTCCAATATATGAAAATCAATTGATGTAATACACCACAGTAACAGAATGAAGGGGAAAAAACACATGATAATCTCAATCAATGAAGAAAAAGCATTTGATAAAATTCAACATGCTTTCATGATAAAACACTCAACAAACTAGGAATAGACGAAAACTACCTTAACATAAGGAAAGCCACATGTTAAAAACCCACAGAGGGGCCAGCCCAGTGGTGCAGTGGTTAAATTCACACATTCTGCTTCGGTGGCCCAGGGTTTGCCAGTTCGGAACCTGGGTGCGGACATAGCACCACTTGACAAGCCATGCTGTGGTAGGCTTCCCACATATAAAATAGAAGAAGACGGGCACAGATGTTAGCTCAGGGCCAGTATTCCTCAGCAAAAAAAAAAAAGAGGTTTGGGAGCAGAGGTTAGCGCAGGGGTAGTGTTCCCCCAAAAAAAAAAAAAAAAAAAACCCCACAGGGGACAACGTACTCAATGATGAAAGACAAAGTTTCTCCTCTAAGATCAGGAACAAGGCAAGGTTCTCTACTTTCATCACTTCCATTCAACATAGTAGTGGAAGTCCTAGCCAGAGAAATTGGGCAAGAAAAACAAATAAAAGGCATTCAAATTAGAAAGGAAGAAGTGAGGGTGGGTGGAGCAAAATGGCAGGGTGAGCTGACCCAGGACTCTCTCCCCTCCAAACTACAACAAAGGATTGGAAAAAAACTGAATTTCAGCTAATAAACCTAATGCCAGGACATCAGAGACCTACAGTATCAAAAAGACGGAGGACGGAGACCCTGCTGCTGACCTCGGAGGAGCTGGAAGGGGGTAGGAGAGAACTTCGCTCCCTCCCCTAGAGTCTGGGATTGCTGCCATGGGTGCAGGAAGGAGCAGGGGAGGGCCGCATGACTGGGGGATCGTCCAGGACTCCTGCCACTGGTACAGTGGAAACCCACTGACAGAGGAAAGCTTCCATGCACAGGGACCCCATAAACCCAGGGCCTCAGAAGACCAGAGAACAGAACTGATCCGAATCCAGATCAGCGTGCAGGAAAAACAGCCCCTCCCCCCGGCAAACCATGCTGGGCACCGCCATCTTGCCCTAAGGCAGAGAGCTCAGAATGCACAGTTCTTGATCCTCATCTGGTGGCGACAGGCTGTAACTGCAACCAAATTCTACCACTACGCAAAAAAACCGCTCCTCTACCATCCAGCAATTTATAAAAGCTCCAGACCAGAAGGAAAACAATAAAAACACAGAATTAAGTCCTCAGGACTTGGAAATAGGTAAACTAAGTGAAAATGAGTTCAGAGTAGCTATAATAAAAAAACTCAATGAGGTAGAGAAAAAGATAGAGAAACAAGCCAATGAGTTCTGGAGTTACTTCACAAAACAGATTGAAACTATAAAGAAGAATCAATCAGAATTACTAGAGATGAAAAACACAATGGACCAGATAAAACAGAATATGGATTCCCTGAATGCCCATGTAGACACCCTAGAGGAGAAAATTAGCATAATCAAAGATAGACAGGTTGAATGGCTCCAGACAGAGGAAGAAAGAGAACTAAGAATTTTAAAAAATGAGGAAAATCTCCAAGAGATAGCGGATTCAATGAGGAGAAAGAATTTAAGGATCATAGGAATTCCCAAGAAGGTGGAAAAGGAAAATGGAGCAGAAAGTGTGCTTAATGAAATTATAGAAGAGAACTTCCCAAATCTAGGGATTGAGGGAGAAATGTGTGTAGAGGAAACTTTCAGATCTCCTAGATTTGTCAATGTAAAAAGACCTACTGCAAGGCATATAGTAGTACAAACGGCAAAAATGAAAGACAAAGAAAGACTACTCAGGGCAGCAAGACAGAAGAAAATAACCTACAAAGGAACTCCTATCAGACTTTCAGTGGATTTCTCTACAGAAACCTTACAAGCTAGGAGAGAATGGAGTGACATATTCAAAACTTTAAAAGATAAACATCTTCAGCCAAGAATACTCTATCCAGCAAGAATATCCTTCAGATATGAGGGAGAAATTAAATCTCTTCCAGACAAACAAAAGTTAAGGGAATTTGTAACCAAAAGTCCTCCACTACAAGAAATCCTCAAGAAGGCTCTCATACCTGAAAAAAGAAAAAAGGGACAAAGGGGTCACAAACCACAGAGTAGAGAGACAGATAGATAGAACCAGAATAGGATAGCAAATATTCAACTATAGCATTAGCATAAAGGTAAGGAAATCACCAAAGCAAAGATGATCTTATTACTCTAACTACAAACTCATAACACAAGTTGGAATAAAAAATGAAAATATTAATTTAGGAGGGGAAGAGCAAAGGGACTAAATCAGTCTAGGCCAAGTAAGTAAGAGACCACCAGAGAATAGACTATATTATACATGAGATTCTAAATATAAACTTCAGGGTAGCCACTAAACTGAAAAACAGAACAGAGACACAAAACATAAATAAGGACAAATCTAAGAAACCCAGCATAAGAAATTGCAGTAGTAAATGGGTAGTCTAAAGCACACAGGAAGAGAAACGCAGGAAAACCAGATAACGAGCAACAGATTGACAGCATTAAGTCCACATGCATCAATAATCACTCTCAATGTAAATGGATTGAACTCTCCAATAAAAAGACACAGAGTGGCAAAATGGATTAAAGAACAAGATCCAACAATTTGTTGCCTCCAGGAAACACACCTCACCCCTAAGGACAAACACAGGCTCAGAGTGAAGGGGTGGAGGACAATACTTCAAGCTAATAGCAAGCAAAAGAAAGCAGGTGTTACAATTCTTATATCAGACAAAACGGATTTCAAAATAAGACAGGTAAAGAGAGACACAGAGGGACAATACATAATGATCAAAGGGACACTTCATCAAGAAGAAATAACGCTTATAAATATCTATGCACCCAACATAGGAGCACCAAGGTTCATAAAGCAACTATTAACAGACCTAAAGGAAGATGTTAAAATCAACACAATAATAGTAGGGGACCTCAACACCCCACTCACATCAATGGACAGATCATCCAGACAGAAAATCAACAAGGAAATAGTGGAGCTAAATGAAAAACTAAAACAATTGGACTTAATAGACATATATAGATCACTTCATCCTAAAACAGCAGAATACACATTCTTCTCAAGTGCACATGGAACATTCTCAAGGATAGACCATATGTTGGGAAACAAGGCAAGCCTCTACAAATTTAAAAAAATTGAAATAATAACAAGCATCTTCTCTGATCATAATGCTATAAGGCTAGAAATTAATTACAAGAAAAAAGCTGAGAAAGGCACAAAGATGTGGAGACTAAACAATACGCTACTGAACAAGCAATGGATCATTGAAGAAATTAAAGAAGAAATCAAAAAATACCTGGAAACAAATGAAAATGATAGCATGCCATACCAACTCATATGGGATACAGCAAAAGCTGTATTAAGAGGAAAATTCATCACAATACAGGCACATCTTAACAAACAAGAAAAATCCCAAATAAGCAATCTTAAACTACACCTAACTGAACTAGAGAAAGAAGAACAAATAAAGCCCAAAGTCAGCAGAAGGAGAGAAATAATAAAAATCAGAGCAGAAATAAATACTATTGAAACGAAAAAGGTGGTAGAAAGGATCAATGAAAAAAAGAGCTGGTTCTTTGAGAAGATAAATAAAATTGACAAACCCCTAGCCAGACTTACAAAGAAAAAAAGGAAGAAAGCTCAAATAAACAAAATCAGAAATGAAAGAGGAGAAATAACAACAGAGTCTGCAGAAATACAGTGGATTATAAGAGAATACTATGAAAAACTATATGCCAACAAAATGGATAACCTAGAGGAAACTGATAAATTCTTGGACTCCTACAATCTCCCAAAGCTCACTCAAGAAGAAGCAGACAATTTGAACAGATCAATCACAAGGAAAGAGATTGAAACAGCAATCACAAGCATCCCAAAGAATAAAACCTCAGGACCAGACGGCTTTCCTGGGGAATTCTACCAAACTTTCAGAGAGGATTTAATACCTATCCTTTTCAAGCTATTCCAAAAAATTACGGAGGATGGAACACTTCCTAACACATTCTATGAGGCCAACATCACACTGATACCAAAGCCTGACAAGGACACCACAGAAAAAGAGAACTACAGGCCAATATCACTGATAAACATAGATGCAAAAATTCTAAACAAAATTTTGGCAACCAGAATTCAGCAATTCATCAAAAAGATCATACACCATGATCAGGTGGGATTCATACCAGGGACACAGGGATGGTTCAATATCCGCAAATCAATCAACGTGATACACCACATCAACAAACTGAGGAATAAAAACCACATGATCATCTCAATAGATGCAGAGAAAGCATTTGACAAGATCCAACAGCCATTTATGATAAAAACTCTGAACAAAATGGGCATAGAAGGGAACTACCTCAACATAACAAAGGCCATATATGACAAACCCACAGCCAACATCATACTCAATGGGCAAAAACTGAGCGCCATCCCCCTGAAAACAGGAATGAGACAAGGATGCCCTCTATCACCACTCTTATTTAACATAGTACTGGAGGTCCTGGCCAGAGCAATCAGGCAAGAAAAAGGAATCCAGATAGGGAGGGAAGAAGTGAAACTCTCGCTGTTTGCAGACAACATGATCTTATATATAGAAAACCCCAAAGAATCCATTGCAACACTCTTAGAAGTAATCAACAACTACAGCAAAGTTGCAGGGTATAAAATCAATTTGCATAAATCAGTAGCATTTCTATATGCTAATAACGAACTAACAGAAAAAGAACTCAAGAACACAATACCATTCACAGTCGCAACAAAAGAATAAAATACCTTGGGGTAAATTTAACTAAGGAAGTGAAGGACCTATATAATGAAAATTACAAGGCCTTTCTGAGAGAATTGGATGACGACATAGGGAGATGGAAAGACATTCCATGTACATGGATTGGAAGAATAAACATAGTTAAAATGTCCATTCTACCTAATGCAATCTACAGATTCAACGCTATCCCAAGCAGAATACCAACGACATTCTTTACAGAATTAGAACAAAAAATCCTAAAATTTATATGGGGCAACAAAAGACCCCGAATTGCTAAAGCAATCCTGAGAAAAAAGAACAAAATGGGAGGCATCACAATCCCTGACTTCAAAACTTACTACAAAGCTACAGTAATCAAAACAGCATGGTACTGGTACAAAAACAGGTGCACAGATTAATGGGACAGAATTGAAAGTCCAGAAATAAAAGCACACCTCTATGGACAGCTTATCTTCGACAAAGGAGCTGAGAGCATACAATGGAGAAAAGAAAGTCTTATCAACAAATGGTGCTGGGAAAACTGGAAAGCCATATGTAAAAGAATGAAAATTGACCATTCTTTTTCACCATTCACCAAAATAAACTCGAAATGGATCAAAGACCTAAAGGTGAGACCTGAAACCATAAGGCTTCTAGAAGAAAACGTAGGCAGTACACTCTTTGACATCAGTATTAAAAGGATCTTTTCAGATACCATGTCTTCTCAGAGAAGGGAAACAATAGAAAGAATAAACAAATGGGACTTCATTAGACTAAAGGGCTTCTTCAAGGCAAACGAAAACAGGATTGAAACAAAAAAAAAACCCCACTAACTGGGAAAAAATATTTGCAAGTCATATATCTGACAAAGGCTTAATATCCATAATATATAAAGAACTCTCACAACTCAACAACAAAAAATCAAACAACCTGATGAAAAAATGGGCTGGAGACATGAACAGACATTTTTCCAAAGAAGATATACGGATGGCCAATAGGCACATGAAAAGATGCTCATCATCGCTGATCATCAGGGAAATGCAAATCAAAACTACACTAAGATATCACCTTACACCCATTAGAATGACAAAAATATCTAAAACTAATAGTAACAAATGTTGGAGAGGTTGTGGAGAAAAAGGAACCCTCATACACTGCTGGTGGGAATGCAAACTGGTGCAGCCACTATGGAAAACAGTATGGAGATTCCTCAAAAAATTAAAAATAGAACTACCATACGATCCAGCCATTCCACTACTGGGTATCTATCCAAAGAGCTTGAAGTCAGCAATTCCAAAAGTCCTATGCACCCCAACGTGCATTGCAGCATTATTTACAACAGCCAAGACATGGAAGCAACCTAAGTGCCCATCAACAGATGATTGGATAAAGAAGATGTGGTATATATATACAATGGAATACTACTCAGCTGTAAAACAGAACAAAACCATTCCATTTGCAATAACATGGATGGACCTTGAGGGAATTATGTTAAGTGAAATAAGCCAGTTAGAGAAGGATAATCTCTGTATGACTCCACTCATATGAGGAATTTAAAAATGTGGACAAAGAGAACAGATTAGTGGCTACCAGGGGAAAGGTGGGGTGGGGGGTGGGCACAAAGGGTGAAGTGGCACACCTACAACACGAATGACAAACATTAATCTACAGCTGAAATTTCACAAGATTGTAACCTATCATTAACTCAATAAAAAAATAAAAGACATAAAAAAATAAAAAAACTAAAGTATGAAACAAAGAAAGAAAGGAAGAAGTGAAATCATTTCCGTTCACAGATGATATGAGTTTATATGTAGAAAATCCTAAAGACTCCACACACACACACACACACAAACCATTAGAACTAACAAATGAATTCTGCAAAGTAGCAAGATAAAAAGCCAACACACAAAATCAGTTGCATTTCTATACGCCAACAATGAATAATGTGAAAAGGAAATTAAGAAAACCGTTCCATTTACAATAGCATCCAAAATAATAAAATGGTTAGAAATTAAGTAAACTGAGGAAATGATAGTCTTGTACAACGAAAACTATAAAACATTGCTGAAAGAAATTAAAGACACAAATAAATGGAAACACATCTCATGGTCATGGACTGTAAGATTATATATTTTTAAGATGTCAATACTACCCAGGTGTATTCTATGTGTAATCTATAGATTCAATGCATTCCATATCAAAATTCCAATGACATTTTTCCCGAAATCAAAAACCCATCCTAAACTTCATATGGAATTTCAAGCGACCCCGAATAGCCAAAACATTCCTGAAAAAGAAGAACAAAGCTGAAAGACTTACACTTCCTAATGTCAAAACTTGCTACAAAGCTACAGTAAACAAGACACTGTGGTACTGGCATAAATACAGACATACAGACCAATGGAATAGAATAGAGATCCCAGAAATATACCCTTGTATTGATGGTCAATTTTTGACAAGGGTGCCAAGACCATTCAATGGGGAAAGGACAGTCTTTTCAACAAATGGAGCTTGGAAAATTGGGTATTTGCATGCAAAAGGCTAAAGTTGGACACTTACCTAATATCATATACAAAAATTAACTCAAAATGGATCAAAGACTTAAATGTAAGAGCTAAAATTATAAAATTCTTTTTTAAAAACAAATTTTATTTTTCCTTTTTCTCCCCTAAGCCCCCTGGTACCTAGTTGTGTAAATACATAGTTGTGGGTCCTTCTAGTTGTGGCATGTGGGATGCTGCCTCAGCGTGGCTTGAAGAGCGGTGCCCTGTCCATGCCCAGGATTCGAACCGACAAAACCCTGGGCTATCCAAGCGGAGCATGCAAATTTAACCAGTCGGCCACCGGGCCAGCCCCTATAAAATTCTTAAAAGATGACATAAGGTGAAACTTTCATGATATTGGATTTGGCAATGATTTCTTGGATATGACATCAATAGTGTGAACACAAATGAAAAAATAGATAAATTGGACTTTATCAAAATTAAAAACTTTTGTGCGTCAAAGAACACTATCAACAGAGTGAAAAGAGAATCTACAAGTTAGGAGAAAATATTTGCAAATCATTTATCTGATGAAAGGTCAATACCCAGAGTATATAAAGAACTCCTGCAATTCATTGACAGCAAAAAACAGATAATACAAAGAAAAATGGACAAAGAACTTGAATAAACATTTCTTCAAAGAAGATATACAGATAGCCAAAAAGCACATGAAAAGATGCTCAACATCACTAATCATTAGGGGAATCAAATCAAAACTACAGTGACATACCATCTCACAACCATTAGCATGGCTAATACCAAAAAAGCAGAAAAGAACAGGTGTTGGTGATTTGTGAAGAAATTGGAAGCCTCGTGCATTGCTGATGGGAATGCAAAATGGTACAGCCCCTGTTGAAAACAGTATGGCAGTTCCTCAAAAGATTAAACATAACATTTCCATGTGATCCAGGAATTCCACATCTGGACATACAGTCATGTGCCACATAAGGACACTTTGGTCAACAACAGACCACATATATGACAGTAGTCCCATAAGATGATAATGGAGCTGAAAAATTCCTATCGCCTAGTGATGTCATAGTCTTCATAACATGGTAGCACAACGCATTACTCACATATCTGTGCTGATGCTGGTGTGAACAAATCTGCAAGTAATGTGCTGCCAGTATAATGTATAGCACATACAATTATGTACAGCACCTAATAATTGATAATGATAATAATGCATATGTTACTGGTTTATGTATTTACTATACTATACTTTTTATCATAATTTTAGAGTGTATTCTTTCTACTCATAAAAAAGTTTACTGTAAAACTGTGCCTTGTTATGCTGGCAGCAGCCTCATACATCTCATGTTCACTCTGTCTCTTGATTGCATCTTTTTCCTCTTGGGCTTGATTTAATCTCATGTTGTTTTGTTCATCATGGCCCCTCACATACAAAATCCACTGCTAATGTTGCCAATAAGAGGCCTTGTGGAGTCATTGACCTAGAAATAAAATTAAATGTGCTTAAGGACTGTGAACGTGGAAAATCAGTGGTGGTTATTGCTCTCCAGTCAGGCATGTCACATTCCACCATAGCTACAATCTTGAAGAACCAGAACAAAGTGATGGAAGCTGTTAATGGATCTGCTTCATTGAAGGCAATGAGACTAACAAAAATTCTAGAAGGGCCCATATCAGACATGGAGAAGCTTCTAATGACCTGTCTTGAAGACCACACACAGAAGCGCATCCCTCTCAGGACCATGATGATCACAACCAAAGCAAAAAGTTTGTTTGTGATGTTGAAAGAAAAGGCAAGAGCCAACTGTGATGTTGAACTTACTGTTAATTCTGGGTGATTTAAACAACTCAAGAATCGTTATTCATTAGATAATGTGAAAGTGAGTGGTGAGTCTGTGAGTGCTGATGTGAAGGCAGCTGAATTATTTTTGGAAACTCTAGGTAAGCTGATTGTGGAGGAAAATTACTTGCTAGAGCAAATGTTCAATATGGATGAAACCTCTCTATTCTGGAAATGGATTCCTAATAGGGATTTTATCAACAAGGAGGCCAAGTCAATGCCAGGTTTCAGGCTTTTAAGGACAGGAGAACAGCCTTGCTTGGGGTCAATGTTGCAGGCGATAAACCAAAACCCTCTGTGATCTGGCACAGGGAGAATCCCAGGGCCTTCAAGCATATCAATAAGCACCCACTGCCAGTGTACTACAGGAGCAGTAAGAAGTCATGGATGACCCAGCTCCTCTTCCAAGAGGCCCTCTTGAATTGCTATACCAGCAAAATAAAGAAGTACTGTTAGAGAAGAACATACCTTTCAAGATTTTGCTTATCGTTCATATGCTCCTGGTCATCCTCCTTTTATTGGTGATCATCATCCCAATATCAAAGCAGTGTTTCTCCTTCCAAATATCACCTCTTTGACCCAACGAATGGATCAAGGAGTTATAACAGCTTGTAAGACCTACTATCTGAGGAGGATCTTTGCCCAGGCTATTGCTGCAACTGAGAAAGATACTAAGAAGACACTCATACAATTCTGGAAGGATTACAACATCTATGACTGCATCAAGCCGCTTGCTTGAGGTTGGGGTGATGTCACTAAGGAGTGTATCAATGGCTTCTGGAAGAAGATACTAGAGAGGTTCATTCATGACTTCAAAGCATCTGCCAAGGAAGAAGAGATTGCAAAAATCAACAAGGCTGTGGTTGAGATGGCAAAGAACTTTAGCCTGGGTGTGGATGAGGATGACACTCTTGGAAGTGATGCCTGAGGAACTGACTTATGAGTTGCTGCAAGTAGAACAGGAATGCATAGCTGAAGAAGAGGCAAGAGAAAAGGAAACTACAGGAGGAGAAAAAGAAGAAGAACCCCCAAGAAAATTCACAGCAAAGGGTTTAGCAGAAGCTTTTGCAGATCTCAACAAGCTCCTTAAACAGTTTGAAAACATGGACCCCAACACTAAAAGTTTTCATTAATAGAGAGGAATGTTCATGGTGCATTATCTGCTTACAAGCAAATCTATGATGAAAAAAAGAAACAAACCAAGCAAACCACCATGGACATATTTCTAAAGAGTGACACCTCCTCAAGAAAAGACTCAGGCAGGTCCTTCAGGAGGTATTCCAGAGGAAGGCATTGTCATCATAGGAGATGACAACTCCATGCATGTTATTGCCCCTGGTGACCTTCCAGTGGGACAAGACCTGGAGGGGAAGACAGTGATGTTGATGATCCTGACCCTGTGTGGGACCTAGGCTAAGGGGTGTGTTTGTGTTTCAGTTTTTAACAAAAAAGTTTTAAAAGTTTTTAAAAAATTTTTTTAAAAACCTTATAGAATAAGGATATAAAGAAAGAAAATATTTTTGTACACCTGTACAATGTATGTTTTAAGCTAAGTGTTATTACAAGAGTAAAAAGTTAAAAAAAATTAAAAAGTTCATAAATTAAAAAAGTTATAATAAGTGAAGGTTAATTTATTACTGAAGAAAGAAAAATATTTTTTATCAATTTAGTGTAGCCTAAGTGTACAGTGTTTGTAAAGTGTACAGTAGTGTACAGTAACATCCTACGCCTTCACATTCTCTCACCGCTCACTCACTGACTCACCCAGAGCGACATCCAGTCCTGCAGGCTCCATTCATGGTAAGTGCCCTGCACTGGTGTACCATTTTTATCTTTCGTGCTATATTTTTATTTTACCTTTTCTCTGTTTAGATATGTTTAGATACACAGATCATTGTGTTACAGTTGCATGCATATTCAGTACAGTAATATGCTCTACAGGTTTGTAGCCCAGGAGCAATGGGCTACCCCATATAGTCTAGGTGTGTAGTAAGCTATACCATCCAGGTTTGTGTAAGTACACTCTATGATGTTCACACAAGGATGAAATCACCTAATGATGCATTTCTCAGAATGTATTCCTGTTGCTAAGCAACACATGACTGTATACCCAAAAGAATTAAAAGCAGGGGTCTGAATAGATATTTGTACACTTATGTTCATACCAGCATCATTCACAATAGCCAAAATGTGGAAGCAGCCCAAGTGTCCATTGAAGGATGAGTGGATAAACAAAATGTGGTATATACATACAATGGAATATTATTTAGCATTTAAGAGGAAGGAATTCTAAGAGATACTACAACGTGGATGAACCTTGAAGACATTATGCAATGTGAAATAAGCCAGTCATAAAAAGACAAATACTATATGATTCCACTTATATGAGGTACCTAGAGTAGTCAAATTCATAGAGACAAAAAGTAGAATAGTAGTTGTGAAGGGCTGATGAAAGGGGGTAATGGGGAGTTATTAATAGGTACAATTGGCCTTTCATGTCTTGGGTTCCCTATCTGGGAATTCAACCAACTGTGGATCAAAAGGCCTATGATGGCTACATCTGTACTGAACACGTACAGATGTTTTTTTCCTGTCATTACTCCCTAAACAGTACAGTATAACAACTATTTACATAGCATTTACATGGTATTAGAGATTATAAGTAATCCAGAGATGATTTAAAGTATACAGGAGGATGTGTGTAGCTTATATGCAAATGCTACGACATTTTATATAAGGGACTTGAGCACTGTCAGATTTTGGTATCTTTGGGGGTCCTGGAACCAATCCCGCGCGGATACTGAGGGACGACTGTATTTTCAATCTGGGAAAATGAAAAAAGTTCTGGAGATGTATGGCGAGAATGGTTGCGCAATATTAATATACTTAATACCACTGAACTGTATAGTTAAAAATGGTTAAAATGTTAAATTTTATATTTATGCATATTTTACCACAATACAAAAATGTGTAGAGATGTGCAAAGATTCCAGAATATCTAACACTACTCTTTCTATTTTATTGAGGTATAATTGACATACAATATCATATTAGTTGCAGGGTACACTATAGTGATTCAATACTTATATACATTACAAAATGATCACCATGATAGCAGTAGTTACCATCTGTCACCATACAAAATTATTACAAAATTATTGACTATATTCCCTATGCCGTACATTACACCCCCATGACTTATGTATTTTATAACTTGAAGTTGGTACCTCTCAATCCCCTTTACCTATTTCACCCACCCCCAACCCCTCTCCCCTGTGGTAACTCCCAGTTTATTTTCTGTATCTATGAGTCTGTTTCTGCTTTGTTTTGCTTATTTATTTTTGTTTTTTAGATTCTACATATACATGAAGTCATACTTACAGTTTTTGTCTTTTTCTGTCTGACTTAGTTCACTTAGAATGGTATCCTCTAGGTCCACCCATGTTGTTGCAAATGACAAGATTTCATTCTTTTTTATGACAGTACTATTCCATGACTGACTAATATTCCATTGTGATATATACACGTATATATCCCACACCTTCTTTATTCATTCATCTATCAATGAATACTTAGGCTACTTTCATATCTTGACTATTGTAAATAATGCTGCAATGAAAATTGAGGTGAACGTATCTCTTCAAATTAGTAGTTTTGTGTTCTTCAGATAAATATCCAGAAACGGAATAAAATGATTTATTTGATTTTTTTGAAGAACCTCCATATTGTTTTCCATAGTGGCTGCACCAATTTACATTCCCACCAACAGTGCCTGTGTTCCCTTTTCTCTACATCCTCACCAATTCTTGTTATGTTTTTGTCTTTTTGATAATAGCTGTTCTGACAGGTGTGAGATGGTATCTCATTGTGGTTTTGATTTGCATTTCCCTGATGATCAGTGATGTTGAACAATTTTTCATGTGCCTGTTGCCTGTCTGTATGTCTTCTTTGGAAGAATGTCTATTCAGGTCCTCTGCCCATTGTGTCATTTGTTTTTCGATATTAAGTTGTATAAGTTCTTAATATGTTTTGGATATTAACCCCTTATCAGATATATGATTTGCAACTGTCTTTTCCCATTCAGTATGTTGCCTTTTCATTTTTTTTTTATTTTTATTTTTATTTTTATTTTTTTAAGATTTTATTTTTTCCTTTTTCTCCCCAAAACCCCCCGGTACATAGTTGTGTATTCTTCGTTGTGGGTTCCTCTAGTTGTGGCATGTGGGACGCTGCCTCAGCGTGGTCTGACGAGCAGTGCCATGTCCGCGCCCAGGATTCGAACCGACGAAACACTGGGCCGCCTGCAGCGGAGCGCGCGAACTTAACCACTCGGCCACGGGGCCAGCCCCATGTTGCCTTTTCATTTTGTTGATGGTTTTTCTTCACTGTGAAAAGCTTTTTAGTTTGATGTAATCCCATTTGTTTATTTTTGCTTTTGTTGCTCTTGTCTGAAGAGATTGGTCTAAAAAAATATTGCTAAGACTGATGTCGGTAAGCAGACCACCTACGTTTTCTTCTAGGAGTTTTCTGGTTTCAGACCTTACATTCAAGTCTTTAATCCATTTTGAAGTTATTTTCGTATATGGTGTAAGATAGTGGTCCAGTCTCATTCTTTTGCATATAGCTGTCCAGTTTCCCCAACACCATTTATTGAAGAGACTCTTTTTCCCCCATTGTATAGTCTTGCCACCTTTGTCATAGATTAATTGACTATATGTGTGTGTTTATTTCTGGGCTCTATATTCTATTCCTTTCATCTATAAGTCTATTTCTGTGCCAGTACTATACTGTTTTTATTATTATAACTTTGTAGTATAGTTTGAAATCAGGGAGCAGGATATCTCTGGCTTTGTTCTTCTTTCTCAAAATTGCTTTGGTTATTCGAGATCATTTGTGGTTCCATACAAATTTTAGGGTTCTTTGATCTAGTTCTGTGAAAAATGCCATTGGTATTTTGATGGGTATTTCATTGAATCTATAGATTGCTTTGGGTAGTACGGACATTTTAACACTATTAATTCTTTCAATCCATGAGCATGGTATATCTTTCCATTTATTTATGTTGTCTTCAACTTTTTAATCAGTGTGTTATAGTTTCCAGACTACAGGTCTTTCACCTCCTTTGTTAAATTTATTCCTGCGTGTTTTATTTTTTATTTTATTTTTAAAGATTAGCACCTGAGCTAACATCTGTTGCCAATCTTCTTTCTCTTTTTTTTCTTCTTCTCCCCAAAGCCCCGCCCAGTACATAGTTGTATATTCTAGTTCTGATTGCCTCTGGTTGTGCTGTGTGGGACGTCGCCTCAGCATGGCCTGAAGAGCAGTGCCATGTCCATGCCCAGGATCCAAACCTCCAAAACCTGCGCTGCTGAAGCAGATTGTGTGAACTTAGCCACTCAGCCATGGGCCTGGCCCCTATTTTTTTGATTCACTTGTAAATGGGATTGTTTTCTTAATTTTTCTTTTTGATAGCTCACTATAGTGTATAGAAATTCAACAGATTTCTGTATATTAATTTTGTCTCCTGCAACTAACTAAATTCATTTATTAGTTCTAATAGGTTTTTGGTGGAGTCTTTAGGTTTTATATGTATAGTATCATGTCATCTGCAAATAATGACAATTTTACTTCTTCCTTTCCAATTTAGATACCTTTATTTTTCTTGCCTAATGCTATACCTAAGACTCACAATACTATGTTGAATAAAATTGGGGAGAGTGGGCCTCCTTGTCTTGTTCCTGATCTTAGAGGAAGGACTTTAAGCTTTTCATCATTGAGTATGAGGTTGTCTGTGGATTTGTCATATGTGGCCTTCATTGTGTTTAGGTACATTCCCTCTATACTCACTTTCTTGAGAGTTTTTATCATAAACAGATGTTAAATTTTGTCAAATACTTTTTCTGCACCTACTGAGATGATCATAAAATTTTTATCCTTCATTTTTTTAATGTGGTGTATCACATTGATTGATTTGTGGATATTCAACCATCCTTGCATTCCTGGAATAAATCCCACTCTTCATGGTGTATGATCCTTTTAATGTATTGTTGAATTCAGTTTACTAACATATTGTTGAGGATTTTTGCATCTATGTTTATCAGAGATATTGCCCTATAATTTTATTTTTTTTGTGGTTTCATTGGTATCAGGGTAATGCTGGCCTTGTAAAATAAGTTTGGAAGCATTTCTTCCTCTCAATTTTTTAAAATGACTTGATAAGATGGATATTAACTCTTCTTTAAATGTTTGTTAGAATTTATCTGTGAAGCCTCTGGTCCTGGACTTTGGTTTTTGGGGAGTTTTTAAATTACTGATTCAGTTTTACTACTTGCAATCAGTCTATTCAGATTTTCTACTTGTTCATAATTCAGTTTTGGAAGGTTGTGTGTTTCTATGAATCTATCCATTTCTTTTAGTTTCATTGTTATTTTATTTTATTTTTTTTAGTTTCCATTTCATTTATTCTTGCTCTGATCTCTATTATTTCCTTCCTTCTATTAACTTTGGACTTTGTTTGTTCTTCTTTTTTTTAGTTCCTTTAGGTGTAAAGTTAGATTGTTTATTTGAGGTTTTCTTATTTCTTGATGTAGGCCTGTATTGCTATGAACTTTCCTCTTAGGACTGCTATTGCTGTGTCCCATAGATTTTGGAAAGCTGTATTTCCATTTTCATTTATCTCAAGGTATATTTTTATTTCCTCTTTTATTTCTTCACTGACCCATTGTTTGTTTAGTAGCTTATTTATTCTCCATGTGTTTGTGTTTGTTCAGTTTTCTTCTTGTAATTGATTCCCAGTTTCATACTGTTGTGGTTGGAAAAAATGCTTGATATGATTTAAATCTTTTTAAATTTGTTGAGACTTGTTTTGTGGTCTAACATGTGATCTATCCTGGAGAAGGATCCATGTGCCCTTGAAAAGAATGTATATTCTGCAGCTTTTAGATTGAATGTTCTGTATATATCTATTAAGTCTATCTGGCCTAATGTGTCATTTAAGGCCAATCTCTCTTTATTGATTTTCTGTCTGGATGATCTATCCATTGAAGTAAGTGGGGTATTAAAGTCTCCTACTATTATTGAATTATTGTCAATTTCTCTCTTTACATCTGTTAATGTTTGCTTTATATATTTAGGTGCTCCTGTGTTGAATGCATAAATATTTACAAATATTATATCCTCTTCTTGCATTGACCCATTTATTATTATGTAATGCCTTTCTTTGTCTTTGGTTACAGTCTTTGCTTTAATGTCTATTTTGTCTAAGACACTCTTGATGAAGAGAAAGACATAACTAGAAGATATAAAAAGTTATTATAAAGCTGAAGTAATTAAGACAGTGTGATATTGGCATAGGAGTAGAAAAATTAATCATTGGAACAGAAGTGAGAGGTCAGAAACATACTCAGCGTATGTAGAAACTTGATGTCCAAATGAGGTGGCATTGTAAACCAATGGAGAAAAGATGAGCTTTTCGATAAATGGTTCTGGGACAATTGATTATCCATATGGGAGTGAAGTTGTTCATGTCATGGCATCTGGCTTCCCCAAAACAAGTGATCTGGAAGAGGGAGTACAACAGAATGACCAAGAAGGGAGCTTCAATGTCTTTTTATTAGCTAACCTTGGAAGTGACATACCATCTATCACTTCTGCCAGAGTGGGTCTTACAGACCAACTGTGATACTGTGTGGGAGAGGACACAATGGTTTGAATACCAAAGTGGGGGTCTTGGGGCCATCTGGGAGGCTGGTTACCTACCACAGAGGATATATAAGGAAAATAACTTCATGACCTCAGTATAGAAAATGATTCATTAAGATCATAAAGAAAAAGATTAATAAATTTCACTATACATATGGGCCATAGAAAGTCATGGGCATTCTCTATGAAGAGTGGTGTCCCATAGTCCTTCAGTTTCCTCCTACATAGGTCCTGGACAAGCCCAGGAAAATATAGCAGGATTGCTTTTAGGGTACAGACCATGAGGCCTTGGCTTAAGATGGGGCACAGACATTTCCTTCCCCCATGACTGAGGCAAAAAGGGAAGAATAAAGAAGATTTCTGTGACTTTGAATTTGAAATACTTCAGTCTCATCCAGGATTTGTTTAGTCAACAAATACATTTTAAGGAACTCTTATTTATAAAGTGCTGGCATTGAACCATTAGAAATTGCATTCTCAAGAGGATTTGCATCATTTAGAGATTCAACACCATTTCAAATTTCACCTAGAATTAAGTGAGAAATGTGAACATTTTCGTCTAATGTGGTCACTCTATTAAACAACTAAAATCAAACCCAGGGCAACCAGGAAGAGGGGTTTATATAGAGTTATTTACTCTCCCTTTTAAAGTTGTATTAATTCACTTATTTTATTTTGAGCACCTACTGCACATCCAGTGTTGTGCTAAATGTATCACACACATTATTTCTAACCACATCTCTGTGAAGCAGTTTTAATCCATTGAAAAGAACAGTAGCAATCATGCACAGAGACACAACCATGACAACAGCGTTAGGGCTTACAGCTCACTTTGGCTGTCATAATGATTGCTGAGATTAGGAGGACAGTGGTTAGGCTCTACTTTGGCAGTTCCAATGATCACCCGCCTCTGACAAGGTGTTCTTTTTTCTAAAGTGTTACCCCAATCTTGGTCTCCTGCCAGCATTTTGCTGCTGCTTCTCTCTTTTGCCCTGGTTTTCCTTTCATCTTTTCTCCCCACCATTCTGCATCTCCCCTCTCCCCAAAACCAAATTAGTGAGAGGTGAGAAATTGTTGTCAGACTTATGTAAAGCTCTTCTGTTTTGTTTATTTGCCATCTCAAGTCCAGATTATAGAGAAGTTTTACTATTAAGGAATAAATTGAGTAAAAAGTAGATTATCCAGAGAAATAAGTAGAAAATCTGATTTTTGGAATTATATGAATAAATGATAGAAAGGGGGAAATGAAGAGAAAGATCATGAAGCAACAAGAGGAGGAACAAGGTGATTTCATGACATCCTGTCATTGTGGAGCTGGTCTCCATGTCCTGCTTTCAAAGCCAAGCTCTGCCCCGAAGACGGTGTGTTTTCATCTCTTTGAATAAACAGTCAAAAATATGTTTAACAAGTATAACACTTATATTTTGAGCGTCAATATGAGTAAAGAATGGAGTCAGGCTTGTAGAGATTTCTAGACATAGACAAATGCACCATAATTTCCCTAAAACATTTATTTCTGAGTTTCAAAGCAGCACTTAAAGGTTTTTTTTGGGAGGAGGCAAGATGTATAGATCTACATTTTTCCAGGTATGTTTTTTAAAACATTCTTTCTTATTGTAAAATATATGTTTATTTATATTAATAATTTATATAAAAATGTGAAGCCAGCATCCATTTAATAACTAAATAACTACCAAGTCAAGAACAAGAACACTAGGGGCCGACCCCATGGCTGAGTGGTTAAGTTCACACGCTCCGCTTCGTTGGCCCAGGGTTTCTCAGGTTCGGATCCTGGGCGCGGACATGGCACCGCTCGTCAGGCCATGCTGAGGTGGTGTCCCACATGCCACAGCTAGAAGGACCCACAACTAAAAAAATATACAACTATGTACCAGGGGGCTTTGGGAAGAAAAAGGAAAAATAAAATCTTTAAAAAGAAAAAAAAAAGAACACTGCCCTAGGGGCACCATGCTTTTCTGATCTATCACCCCTGCTTCCTCTCTGGAAGTAACCACTATTCTGCTGTGTTTCTCTCTTGCTTGTCTTTATAATTTTACCAGCTAATATGCATCCCTAAATAACATAGTTTAGTTTTGGCATTTTTGAACTTTACATAAATTAAAAAATCATACTCTAACGCAATAGTCTTCTCTAACTTGCTTCTTTCACTTAGCATTTTTGCGAGTTTCATCTATGTTGATGTGCATATTGCTAGTTCATCCACGTTCATTACTGCATGGTATTCTATTATACGGATGTACCACAGGCTATCCGTTTTACTTTAATGAACATTATTGCCCATTTTTGACTGTTAGAAACAATGCTGCTGGAACTCTTTAATGTAAGTCACCCAGTGCATATGTGCAAGATCTCTAGGTTAGGGGCTGGCCAGGTGGCACAGTGGTTAAGTGCCCACATTCCGCTTCATCGGCCTGGGGTTCGCCTGTTTGGATCCCGGGTGCGGACGTGGCACTGCTTGTCAAGCCATGCTGTGGCAGGTGTCCCACATATAAAGTAGAGGAAGATGGGCACGGATGTTAGCTCAGGGCCAGTCTTCCTTAGCAAAAAGAGGAGGATTGGCAGCAGATGCTAGCTGAGGGCTAATCTTCCTCAAGAAAAAAAAAGGTGAAAATATTAAAGAAAAAAAACCTCTAGGTTATATGTCTAGGGGTGTGATTGATGGGTTTTAGGGTATGAGACTGTTCGAATGTAAAAAGTAATGCAGAACTGTTTTCCAAAACAGTTGTACCAGTTTACACTCCCACCAGCAGGGTGTGAGAGTCTGTCCACATTCACACAAACACTCAGTGTTGTCAGGGTTTTACATTTTTGTCAGTCTGGTAGCACAGAGTGGTATCTATTTGGATTAGATATTAATTAATTAGGGATTAATCTGCACTTCCATGATCATTAGTGAGCTTGAGCATATTTTGTACTGGCCATTCGAGTTTTCTCTTTTGTGATGTGCAGATTCCAGTCTTTTGTCCGTTTTTCTACTGGATTGTTTGTCTTTTTCTTGTTGATTTGTTAAGTTCCTCTATCAACTTTGTTATCAGATATATGTTGCAAACGTGTGAGAGGGCCTGGAGGCACCAGTAAAGGCTTCAGAGAACGGATGAGGACTCCGGGGTCCTGTGGGCGGAGTTGAAGTTCTCCAGACATGGAGAAAATCCCGCAAGGAGGGAACAGTTTCTGCAAAGATTACATTTGTTTAGGGGCCTCCGCTCAAATATGAGTGAGAAAAGGTAAAAAGGAGAAAGAACCGCCTTCCCTCTTCAGCTCAGGCAAGTTAGATTTGTTTCTGGGTTTAACACTCCGCTTTCTGAAGACTCGTCTTAACGCGGACGAAGCGGATGTGTGTTTCTCCAGGCCGGGCTTCAGCTCTTCACGGCGCCTTGAGAGGCTCATCTCCGAGAAATACGACATGTCTCCGGGCAAGGGGGGCCAAATTGGAGGAAACCATCATCTAAGCAAAATAGTTTCCATCATCCAGCCTTACTCCCTTTAAAATTTCGAAGTATGTTAAGTATTTGAAAGCCCAACCTAACGAGAGTATTCATAATGAAGACGTCCTTCAGAAGACATAATTTATCTGCTTTTCGTGGAAATCATTTAGGAGCAGCAGTTCAAAGCTTGAAATGGATTTTCCTTTTATTTGCTATCTCTACAGCTGACAGATCTGTCTGGCTGAGCAGTGATTTGGCAATGCTTGGTTCTGATTCCAGCTTTTTAAAAGTACAGTTAAGGAAAACTGTAATTCTGAGGCAACGTACATTGGAATCCTTACTTGGCCCCTCATTACCTCATTCACTAGGGAGGGAAGCGCTCTGACTGCAGATCACGTGCTTTGGCCTGGGGAGAAGGTGACTCTTATTTTGTTCTGACCGCCTGGGCCTCAGAGCAGGCGGAGGAAGGCTGAAAATAGTCACTCCTCCGCCACGGCCACGTTGGTCAGGCGGGATGGCCTGTCTAACATGGTCTCCTGAGGTCAGCCTCACCAGTTAAGGTAGGTATGATGTGAGCGGAGTTGGGAAAAGCCCAAGGAAAACTTTACAAAGGTTTAGATTTATTCAAGTTGTTTACATTTGCTAAAAGATAAAACTGAAGTGTACTTTTCTGTTCAAAGTTTGAGTTTTCAAATTGTTTCTAAGTCAGCATCCTCAGACCCCAGGTCTGAACCAAATTTAATGCCACTTTTCCCCTTCTATATTATGTATCATCATTTGGTCAGCAGTCTTGTGAAAGGCAGACACTTGCCTGCTTTCTTTCACTCATTCAGCATATTATTAAACAAGTATTATGTGCCAGGCACTGTGCCAAGTATTAGGGATAAAATATGAATAAGACAAACAAGAAACAGTTTTTCCTCAAAAAGCCTTTATTCAAAACTAAGCAATGGTGTTAGAGGTCAGAATCGATATGACTTTGGGGAAGGGTTAAAGACCGGAAGGAGCCGTGAGGGGCCCTGTGGTGCTGTCATGTTTTGCTTCTTGATCTGGGTGCTGGTCACACGGCTGTGTTCACTTTGTGAAAATTCATTGAGTTGATCACGTGATTAACGCACTTTTTTGTAAGAACGTTATACTTTGATAAAATTTACATTAGAAAACCACAATCTACAAATATATACATTTTAAAAACCTTTATGAAACTAAAATCTCTAGTAGTAAAGTGAAAGATTCTTTTAGGGTTGAAACCTATAGGAACTGAGTTCTGGTACCTTTTTTCTAATGTTCTTCCTATTTCTCCCAGGAATCCTGGCACCATTTTGCCCTCACTCAGCCCTTTGGAAAGCATAACGTCAGAATATTCACAGAATAAAATATTTTGGTTCTATATTTTTAAAAGTTAGGGAAAAACATGCAAGAGTGTAATAGAAAACTAAGGCACTTTCCTCCTTGACCCTTAACATTCTCTGAGTTACAAAACTCTCGTCTCACCTTGCATTTTCCATTAGTCAAAAGATATAAGCAACTTTGGCATATTACTTATATTGTCTTAGTCTTTTTAACCAATAAATGTTCAAAGATCTCAATGGGGTAGAAGGCAAGCTGATTTGAGCAGGCGCTCCCCTGTTCTGCACAGTTTAAATGCGCTATGACCAGGCGGCAACGTGGACACAGAACGTAGCACCTTGGGGCCGTCTTCTTACTGAGCCCCTGGGAACAAGTTTAAAAGTGATTAAGTCCGAGAAGACTGGAGCCAAGGAAAGCTCATGCAAACATCCAGCTTCGCCAACAACCAACCAACCAACCAAGTCTCCAGTGCTCACTCAACTCTTTTTTCATAATATAAACTTCAAAAATTTACCAAAATGTATGAGGCAATAACAAGTTTTGGGAGAAAAACTTGCCCCAAGTAAAGTTATGACTTACAGGAGTCTAATTCTTTCTTCTTTTATTATTTGCCTTGACATTTACTAATGTTTTAGCCTTTATAAACACTATGCTGTGTTAAACAGAGTGTGGCTTTCAGTTCATTTTAGGTCTCTTAGAGTGACCGTATAATTTACTGTTCAAACCCAGGCACTTTTGAAGATGAAAGGAGACATTAAAAATAATTACCAGTGTTAACTGATCCACAACAGGAGTAACCTGGAACTGGCCCAGGCAAATTAGGCATTCGGTCACCCTACCTATCTTTAGATGAGCGACAAAACGAACTAGAGTTTTCTCTACCAGCCTACACCGTACATGTGACAGTGACAGTCCTGCACCCCTTCCTCATGTTCAGTACTCCTCAATCCTACCTGGCCCTTGGCCTCACCCACCTCCTGGCTACTTCTAGGCCACTTACCTCAGTCTAGCTGGTATACCAGCTGTCCCCTGCCTTTATTTATTAAAAACATACAATTCACAAGGTCACATTAATTGCCCCTTCCTCTCTTGCACTCACATTCATTTTCGATATCATAGCTGAGTTAAAGCGAAACAAAAATAAAACACTAAGCTTAAACCCACTCTTCTCCATGGTCTTTCCTAATTAATATTCGACTTTTCTGATTGCCTCCAGTTCTATTTCTTTATCATCACCTAGGTACACAGTTTTTTACTATACTAAATTCTATTTACGGAACGTAACTTTGTAATTGTTCTTAAGTCATGTCATACATGTGCATCTTGCTTCCCAGTCAATTAAGATGATAAAGAACTAGATATGTCTTTTCCTGGCTCCCATATTGCCTGGTATAGTGTTCAATATGCAGAACTTCCTCAGTATGCTTACTGATGAAACAGACCTTTTGATGGGCCCAAAATTTCAAGAACTTTTCCTTATCCCCCCAAATGCAATATTTTCTTATTGCTCCCAGACTTAAGTTGAAATACAGTTGATCCTCATTATTCACAGATTCCAGATTTGTGAATTTGCCTACTGGCCAAATTTATTTGTAATTCCAAAAGCACTACGTGCAGGACTTTCATGGCCATTTGTGGACTTTCTTAGAGTGGCGAAAGATGTGACTTCCTCCATGTGCACATTCCCAGCTGAGGTCCAGCAAGGCAGCCCTCTGCCTTCTTGTTTTAGCTCTCATACTATAAACAAGTGTCCTTTTCATGGTAAATTTAGCGTCAGGTCTTTTGCATTTTTGTGCTCCTTGTTGGTGATTTCACTGTCTACAACGACCCCAAGCATAGTGCTGAAGAACTGTCTACCGTTCCTAAGCACGAGAAGGCTGTGATGTGCCTCACGGAGAAAAGACATGTGTTAGATAAGCTTTGTCTCGGCATGAGTTACAGGGGTGTTGGCCGTGAATGTCAATGAATGAATAACATATATTAAATAAGGTGTCTTTACATAGAAACATACTTAAAACAAGATTATGTATTGATTGGTTGACAAAAACATTGTGACCAGAGGCTTGTAGGAACCTAACCCTGTATTTCCCCTAGGAGCAATTGTTCAGTATTCACTAACTCAGAGTTTGCAGTGACTTTATATAGAACATACTACACCAAATAATGAGAATTGACTTATTTAAGTACTTAAAATTTAACTGTTTGGAACTGCACAACCTGAAATACTAGAGTTAATTTGCTCATGAATACTATTCTAATGAGTAAGGACCAAGCTTGTGCTAAAATTTAATAATTTATTTTATAATCATCAAACACATTCTGCTATTTAAAATATTTTGTTGATTCCACAGCAATTGACTCTCATTCCATAAATAAATGATGAACTACAGCATAGCTTGGTGTGGCTCATATATATGAAGATATAATTGCCTAAGCTGTTATAGCTCTCATGGAAACAAACAAATAAAATTCTAAGAACCTATTTTTGTCAGTTATTACTCATGAAGAAAAAAATGTGTTCAAAACCACACCATAAGTGTAACAGCAGTGAATTCTTGAATGTAGTGTATGGCCTACAGTTAGCTGTAGGAAGCATTCTTAAATCCAAGAAACATCTGAAAAAAATTAAGGGATATGGAATTAGTAATTAATTTCATCTTTTTGAAGAAGAAGAAAATATTCACTATTCAATTGCCTGATGATCTGAGTTTATTTTCGTAGAGTTATTAATCCTCCCAAAGATCTCATTGAACTGTTCTAAAATAAATTCCTTTGCAACATAGAGGATGAAATCTCCTAACAGTAAGCTGAGCTATATGCTTTCTCTTGGGGAGCAGTAGAAAGAAAACTGGGCTAGAAGTCAAGAGCACAGTATTCTATTCCCGACTATCACATGGGGAGTCATCCTGACTGAGTCTTGAATGTGCCCTCTTGACAGCCACTTTGTATTTCTTATTCAAAAAGAAGAACTGCAATAGATAGTCAGCTTCCCATGTCAGTTGGCACAACAAAAGAACACAAAGCTCCTGAACCTGATTGCAAATTTCTTGCAATGCTGAAGTGGTGAGTAACAATAACATTTGTAAATATTGATCCTCCATTCACTGTGTGCCTGCACTGTGTGGAGCTGTTTACTCGCCTGATCCTCCCTACAGCCACATGAGGCATTCCCATTTTCAGGAGAGAAAATGGAAGACTCAGGCTTATTGACTTCTCCAAGATCATTGGCTGACGAGGTGAGGGTATCTAGTTTTGAACAGTACACTAACTCCATTGCATGAGCTCTTAATCACTACTTTTTTTCATGTATGACGTCAACTTTTCACAGTTTTGATAGTTTAAAATGTAAGGCACATGCCTCTGATCAATATAGAGAAATTTGCTCGTGGCATCTTTCAAGAAAGATAATTAAAATAGCCATAATACTTAAAGTTGTTAAATAAATCAACTGATAAATAAGGTCTGTTGTGGGTTCAGAAGATATTGAGATTTTGAGTCTTTAGCTATGTATAGCAAATAGGATATTTGCAAATACGTAAGTTAAGAAAAACTAAAGAGAGCAACTGTTTTTTGTTCTGTTTTGGTCTACTTGAGCAAAACCTTTGACAAGACAGGAAAGTAAATATTGTCTGTAAATTTTGATGTCTGGGGACTCATTGAATTCATTCTGAATGTACCTTGTCCAATGCAATGCCTATGTCAAGTGAAGCTAAACAAAATTGTATCAACTGAACCTGGCATTCCAAAACCAAGACCGAGCTAGACGGTGCAGCCAGTTAATTTTTCTCAGCAACATTTCAGTCTCTCTTTCCCTACCAAACTGCATTTTTTTTTTTAAAAGAACGAAGGGCATCTTATCACTAACTTAGGAATGTGTAAGACATTTTCTTATGGTGTATTATGCTAGAAATGCTTTGTAATAATTTATTCAAGACATCTAGTCTTCAAGGACTTTCTTTTTCCATCACTAGATAAGCAGCATTAGATATCTGAGCAGTAAAGATATCTAAAAGTACACCTAGAAATCAGGGGGAAATGTTTTTGAATTCTAGAAGCAAAGATGAAGAACAAGAAGTGTGGGATGCCACGGCTAGTCTTATGACTCTTGACCACATCCTAGTGCGAATCGGTTCATCTTGAGCAAATGTCTTGTGCCCAGATGACTGATTGTGGGGAGGGGGAAATCTACCCGCCTGCCACCTCTGTAATGATCACCCCCCTCCTCCACCAGGGACTGAAGGGAGTCTGGGTACCCAGAAGGCTCCCTGCTTCAGGAGAAGTGTCCCCACGTACAGAGCTTAATGAGCGTCCTTTATCATGACCAGCAGCGAGGGAATGGATTTGGTGAAGGAGTTCTACTTTGCATTGTTGCTTAGGTAAGTTGGTCACACAATCAGGAGAGTAAGTTATGATGGCGCACTTTTGTTTTAAAAGCTGAAGAAATTTCTTCAGATTTCTATAGGAAACTGACAGTTTTCAAGCCGGTAGCTAGCAGCTTATAAGGAATTCACACTTGCAGCATTCTGCCAATTATGTCCACACAATTGCTTATAGCTGGGACCAGATGACCTGCCCGATTAATCTGTTTCCTAATCTGCTTAAATTCTCTCTTCTCAGGAAGCTTCCCTCTGTCTTCTGGAGGGTTCTCTGGTTCCTGAGTCTGAAGTGTCCCTCCTTTTGGCGAGAGAAGAGAGAGGGAAGAGGGTCTCTTGGGATGTTGGCCTCAAGTCTTCCTGAGAGCCAAGAGTCTTCTTCCATCTTCCCAGAGCAGCCCCTCACCAGGTACACGTGGGCATGTGTCTAGAGAAACACATGCGACAAATACTGTCTCACGTAATTGACTGTACATCAGAAACTTTACCCCCTTCATTGCACAGGAACGCCTGGAAGTGCTATAAACACAGCACCACGTCAGTCTGGGCTCACTCATGAATCCTCGGTATTTCTGCACAATACCTAGCATGTGACAGATGCTCAGAATAAAATTTACTTACTGATAAATGCCATTTGTAGTTGATTAAATATAGTATGGTGGTCATCTCAATGAAAAGCTGGCCCTCAAACTCTTGGACTAGAATACAGCTTCCTAGTATAACTTTGATTCAGTGGAAAAAAACAGATTCGACTTGATCAGTCCAACTCACTCTCGAGTTTGAGAATTACCTGCATTGAAGAGAAGTCGTAGTCTGTTAGCTATCAGTTGTAGACCTACATAACTTGTGTTTCCTCCATTTTTTTCTTCTGTCATTCTTCTTCATTTCTGTCTCTGTTTCTTCCCCATGACCCTTTATCAACAAAAATGGTGTTAGGATGAGGAGAACAGGGAAGTCATACAGAAAGATCCAGATTGGGTTACCCAAGGCAGCTTTTTCTCCCTTTCTGGGCTTCTCCCCTCAGGGAGGCTCTTTTGAAGCCCAGGATGACTTCAGCCCACTATTTGCATGATCTTCCTCTTAGAGAGTTCACGGGCAGACTATGTCCTTACATGGTATAATTTTCTGCTCGGCTCTTGTGAAGTTTCTACTTAGGGAATTTTCTTTCTTCCATCTGCAAATCAAAAAGCCCCATAACATCATCAAAGCATATTAGAAATAAAGTGGACGAATGACTTCATTTAATCAGAGTAGAGAACATATCAAAGCTTTAGTGTCCACATAATTTACAGCCAACAGCGCCTGTGCGGCCACAGAGACTGCAGTTACTCTGTGCAGCCTCCAAGCAGCCTCCCCGCTGTGTTCGTCAGCGGCAGCGGGTTCCCTCAGACACGCGCCTCTCCAACACCGCCAGAACGCAGCGCTTCGGCGGGGATTTTACCCAACGCTCCTCTGTGGAGTCGCTTCATCCCCAAAAGAAATGGGGAGATTCGAGTAACTCAAAAATAGGCAGAAAATAGGCAAGCGAGTGAAAAGACAAATGTCTAGCAGTGTCTGAGGTGTTAAGCAAAGGCGACTGTTGTGGAGTAAACGCCTTTAACATTGATAGAAAAAGAAAGGTCAGAATAGGACCTGAGAAGCAGAGGCTGTGAGATTACCTTTCAAAAATTAGGGCAGTGTTTATTAGAGTCTGACGCTGTGCTTCAGAAGCTGTTGGGAAGCGGTGGGGCTGTCGCTTCGACTGTCCCCTGCTGCCCCGGACGCTGACTTGGAAACTGTTAAATGGATGCGTAAGGCAGAGTCGAGGAAAGAGGACTCGAGTTCATTTTCCCCTAAACTCATCCTAAGTCCAAACGTGGAGAACGGCCGAGTCCTGCCGGAGGAGGAAATCCGAGTCGAGTCTGATAAAGAACTGATAAAGATGTCCCTCACTCACCCTGGGAAGCCGGCACCCGGGCTCGACGTGAGGACCGCCAGACTCGCCGACTGCGGCCGCTTCCCGAGGGGCCGGGGGCGCGCCTGTGGGAAGGTGGGAGGTGGAGTTGCCCCGCTTCTGGGAAGAGACCAAAGGAATGAGTAATTGGAAATTCTGTAACGGAGACCCTTCTCCCAAACCCTTTAGCCCTTTTACCCCAAACCCCCCGCCGAGAGGCAAGGAGACTGGAGACAGGGAGACTTGCTGGAGGGAGAGTCACGTTTCGGAGAGGGAAGTGAAATAAAGAGGGCGGCACCCAGGGGGACCTGTGCGTCATTGAGGGACCGAGGAGAAGCGCGGGCGCACGGGGTGGAAAAGGAGAAGCTGGAGCGAGAAGCCGGAGGGGGCGGCCGCGGAGCGCGGGGGGGCGCCGGGAAGCGCCCGAGCCTCCTGACTTCTCAGGCCGCGCCCCGGCCGCCTGCAGACTCGCCGCGCTCGCCCCGACCCGCCGCGCTCCGGATCCGCAGGCGGGGCGCGCCCGCCGCGCGCAGAATGTGGCATCGGACACGGCCCCGGCCCCGCGCGCCCTGGCGCTGGGCGCTGGCGCTGCTGGCCCTGGGCGGCGCGGGGCTGTGCCACGCCGGCCCGCAGCCCAGGCAGCCCGCACGGCCCAGCGCCAGGAACAAGTAAGTGCGCGGCCTCTCTCCTCGCCCCCGGGACGGCGAGGCTCCTTGCAGGAGCCCTGGGCAACCCCCTTCCCCTCCCCGACCCGCCGCCGAATCCCCCAAATGCCCTGTCAGGAGCGATGAGCAGCAGCCTGGGGCTCCCCTCAGGCTGCCCTGGGTGGCCGTGCGCGCCCCAGCCGGCGCGGGGAGTCCGGGGCGACCTCGCCAGCGCCTCAAGCAGTGCTGCCTCCGGGGCGTGGGGCACAGGGAGTGTCCTGCAGAGCGAGGCGATCAGGAAACTACTGTAAGGAATTACTGGAGCCCCTGGGACCGTGGTTGCTTTTCTTTTCCCTGTCTTTTGTTGGATAAAAGTGCACGCTCTCCAAAGGCGCACCCGCGCACCCTCCGGATGTCTGCTTTGTGGAGCTCCCGCCTCCGCAGGAACGACGGGCTCCCTGACCCTCGCTCCGTGCGCTGCTGTGTGGCTCGTCCCCTCTTCCCCAGCCTCATTGTTCTCCGCGTTTACACTGTGCGCTTCTCCCTCTCTCCTTCTCCTCAGGAACTGGTGCGCCTACATCGTGAACAAGAATGTGAGCTGCTCTGTGCTGGAGGGAAGTGAGAGTTTTATTCAGGCTCAGTACAACTGTGCCTGGAACCAGATGCCCTGTCCGTCCGCGCTGGTGTAAGTCGTGGAGCCGAGGAGCGGGCGGGGCGCGCCCGGCCTGGGCGATGGGGGTGGGGGTGGGGTCGGAGCGTTGGGCTCCAGCCCGTCGGTAAATCTTTTCCGGAGCGAGTGAAAACTCAGCGGCTGGAAAGTTTGAGCGCTGAGCCTGGTACCAGGCCCGTTGGGGTATTGAGGAAGCGTGTGCTGCCTTGAGTGAGCGTTGAGGATGCGCGCGACTTGCGAGCTTGCGATGACCAGGGCAGAGGAGGGATGAACAAAACTCCCACCCCCACTTCTCCTTTTTTCTTTCAATTTTATTACTAACATAAGGCAGCTGGACCTAATTAGATCCATATTGTGTGTTCTGGGGCACACAGAAGATTCCAAAATGTATACTGCTAAGAACTTTTAGATGAGGATTAGATGAGAGGCTTGCTCTAGCCAGTGTTCTCAAACAGGCGAGTTTTGTCCAAATGTCCCCATAAAACTGACTTCTTCCATTGTCGTAGATTTCTAAACTCAAGTCGCCAGGAAGAACTTGCTTAAAAGTGTGTCGTCGTTGGTTTTTTTTTGAAGTTAGATTTGGGGATTCGGCTAAGAGGTTGTCAGGAGAGAATGGTCCTTAAAGACAAGGGGAAGAATCGATCATCTTTTTGCTTATAAAGATTTCACCGTCTTAAAAAAACAAAGAGGAAGCAATGCAATAGAGTATAGATTCCGTTAAATACATCACAGTCATTCACTTGTCATCCGGCAAGTTTCTGTGCTTTTGTGTAAGTCAGACATAGGAGGATGAGCCAGTGTGAATAAATGGCTGTGGGGGAACACGTGATGGTTGAAATTAATTGTTTTCCCTTAAGAATAAGTTGTTTGTCTTAGAGCACAGTTGTCATTACAGCAAAGAATAGCCAGTGGGCAGATCTGTCTTTGGCAAAGCAAAGGGGCGACTGACTGAAACTTGTGCTCCAGGAAACCTCATTCCAGAAGGCAGTAGATGAGCCTTCAGGCGTGAGGCGGAGGTGGTCCCGGGTTCACCCCACATGGACTGCTGTGGGAACTGCCAAAGGGAAGGGGTAACGCCTATTAGGCAAAAACAAAAAGACACCCACCCCCCAAACAAAACAAACAACAGCTTAGAGAGCCCCACCTTCTATACACAGAGACTCAGGCTGAAATTGAATTGTTGGCTGTCACATTGAGTTGGGTACCTTGTCAGAGGGGTGCAGGACTGGCATACTGCCGGTACCTCTCGTCAGTAAGATGTAGACCCCACAGTCTCTGGCCAGCAGTCAGTGAAACAAGAGGCAAGTAAGACTTTTACACTGTGGAAAGGACAGGAACAAGTACTCAACACAGTTTGGATAGATTTCTTTAAAATTAGAATTACTAGTCTAGAATATTTCATTCATTTTACACAAGAACTACATTTTGTGGTTTGTTCTAAACTTAATACTTGTGACAACTCAGAGATATAAATGAAATTTTCATTTTGGGAAGTAATGCTTTTCATTTAAAATATTTTTTTAAAATATAACTTTCTGAAATTATTTTAGTGCTTGGAAAATAAATGGCAATTTAATTGTTGTGTTTGACCAAAACTCAGTGAAACAGATTCTTGGTTGTCAGTGGGGAGCAAATCATCTCTGGATCATCAGGTTAATGAAAGGCGGTGGAGTGTATTTTTGCCACCCAGTGGAAAGGACAACAAAAATTGCTATAAAAAATGAGAGATGTTGGGCCAGCCCCAGAGGCCTAGTGGTTAAGTTTGGCACACTCCATTTCAGCAGCCCAGGCCCGATTCCCAGGTGTGGGCCTACACCATTTGTCTGTCAATGGCCATGCTGTGGCAGTGGCTCACATACAAAAAGAGGAAGATTGGCAGTGGATGTTAGCTCAGGATGAATCTTCCTCAGCAAAAAAAAAAAAAAGAGAGAGAGAGAAGAGATATTTCTGTTGTTTTATTAAACAAAACCAAAATAAGTGACCTGGGTATTTTTCTTCAATAATAATGATGTAAGCAATTTAAGAGGATTTTTACATTTTAAGTGCTGCATTGTGAGTGTGAAATTTTAAAAATAAAAACAGACTGTTTTAGGTGATCAAGCTGAAAATCTCAAAATTAAGCAGTTAATTCAGTCTTGACCTTTTTCTTGGTTTCTTTAGGGATAGGAAAGGAATGGTTTACCTTATTTTTCATCTAGTAAATGTTTCCAAATTTTGAGGATTAGTGTATGAATGAAGACAAAGGGAGAAACATCCCCTTTATACTTAAAGAGGAATGGCTATTGAACAGGAAATTTCCCAGGTGTTTCTGATGAACCCAGAAGCTTGAGCATGTCTCTCAATCCACGGGTATTGTCAGGTGAGGTCTTCATTATCGGATGCGTAGAACCTGAGGCCTGTGGAAGTGAAGGTTCTTTGGAAGCTCATCCTAGAGTTACCGAGGGATGCATTCCGGGTGGTGGTAGAAGTACAGGACTGGAGGTTGGCGAGATGCTGGAGCTAGAAATGCAGTTTAGCAGCTGGTGGCAGTTGAGCGTCCAGGGTGGCAGGTGTGAGCCAGCGAGGCCTTGATATAGTTGGATGGTTGGAGCACAGCTGAGTTGTTAGGGGCAGGGGGGCAAGGCAGAGGAGAGAGCAAAGCCAAGACTTTGGAGGAGGGAATTCCAGCTCAGAGATGCCAGGCAGGGAGACTCAGGAAGCTGAGGGGTCCAGAAAGGCCGGTGGTCTTAGGTAGCAGGGAGAACTTGCTTTTGCAGGAAGCCAGTTTCAGGTCAGGGGTGTACAGGCTTATAAGCTGTGTGAGATGAGGGGCGTGGGTTCTGAGGAAACCCAGTTACACAGGAATCCAAAGTGTTTCAAAGGCTTTGGTGGAAAGAGGAGTTGATCCAGCCAAGCAGGTGAAGAATTACTTAAAAAGAGAGAAAACTGCCTGTTTTAGGAGACAAGCAAAGACGCCTAAGGGAGAGACTGAATATGCTCTGAGACTGAGGGGGAGACCAGCTAGGAAACGAGGGGTTTGGTGGGGAGTCCCTCCAAGTGGGAGGAGAATGTCTGCGCCTGGCATGTCCTTGGGCACCAGGCCTCCATGGGCCGTAGAGACCCAGCATGTGTGCAATTCCAGAAGGTTAGATGATGCTCTATTTGCGTATACAAAGAATCAGATTCTGGATTGCAAATTTAAGTATTGTTATGTGAAACTAGGAGCAGGAAGGGCTTTTGTATGGCATGTGGGTTTTTTGAGTAATTACTTTTCTGAAACGGTAAAGAACCTTCTGTGTGTCAGGCTTTTCATTCCATATATTTAATTCTTGTAACAATGCTTCAAGAATACCATTGTCCCAATTTTATCAATGAGGAAACAGAGACCAGACGTTCCCTTGACTTGCCTGTGGTCACATGACAGGAAGGGGCTGAGCGGCCTCCAGATGCAGGACAGTGGCCTTTGTGGACTGGTCTCTGTCCCTGGAGCAGTGGAGAATGTGTTTGTCTGTCTCTTTTAGTGTGTGCCTTCAGTGGGTTGCACGGTACCCAACTATTAAGGACATTTACACCCTTGTTCATGGAAGGCAGTTCCCACGTAAAAATGATGGAGAACTGTCTGTGTACGTGTGTGTGCTTAAATTTCTTACAGTGGGTCATTTGCTATGATGCAATGGACGCTGTCATTTTTCACGCTGTCCACTGTGTTAGACAGTTTGTTTCTTATTTTAATAAAACACTGGCAGACTTGGTTTGATTGGTTTGGGCTGTGAGGCCAGTTGTTTTAGACGGTGGTATTAGTGAGGCCAGGGTTGTGGGGTCCAACTGGCCTGGCCAGTAAGCCCGACCCCCTCAGGACCTCCACACACATCGCTGAGCTCGGCCACCGCCCTGAAATCTGTCACCAGGGGATGGTGGTAAAAGCATGCTTCCAGAAAACAGTTCAAAGTCCATGCCCCATGCCTGTGAGTTAGTAACACCATTTGTGTAGAAAGAATTCTTCATTCCTATGAAGATTTTCTGTCACTTAGGAATTTAAAATTAGGGGTCTGTGTGTGTGTGTCTCTGTCTCTCTCTCTCCTCTGTCTTTCCCCCTCTCTCTCCAACTCCATCTCCCCTCTCTTGGTCCCCCTCTCTGTGTCTCTGTCTCTCTCTTCTGCACAGGCGCTAGATGTAAGGAAGGGTCTGGATCCCTGAGGCTTCAACAGAAACTGGTTTGTCTTCCCTCAGCTCATTCCTAGGGGCCCCTGATGGGACGGAGGAGGCGGCGAGGGGCTTGTCCGCTGGAGGCCCGTGGGGAGGGGCAGCTGCCTGCAGATCCTCAGGAGCATGAAGCTCGATGGTAGTGATTTACCATTTACTCCCAGTTCTTAAAGTAGTTCTAAGTTTTCCCCCCCGAGGTCTTTGTTTTACCTTACACTTCCACATTAAGAAAGCCAGATCTCTTAAAATTTCGTTGCATTGAGGAGTTTTTCTGTTTCATCGTAAAAACCACCGGCAGTCGGGCCTGTTTGGTGGGCTGCCACCTCACACTGCCGCCCACGCAGCCCTTGGGCCGTCCCGGCGCATCCCACCCCTGAGTCTGAGATCTGCCAGGCGGCACATAAGGGTAGAGAGGGTCTGTCTTGGTCGCGGGCTGGTTTTAGGGACACATTTTGGGAGAATGGGAATGTGAACAACTTAGAATTCTTTCTGCAGGGTATCGGGCTGGATGACCTTCCGGGAAGGCTTAATACAGTGTCGGGGCCCGACTTGGTGAGACTGTCGCCCTGGAGGCCATTGTGGGAACGAATGCGCCCCTTAGACTCATTACCTTCCGGCTTGACAGCGACCCCTGGGAGCATTATCCCCATTTTACAGGAGGGCGTGTAGTTAGGACGCAGCAAAGCCTGGATCCAGACCCAGGTCTGTTATTTCCAAGCCTTAGGCCCTTCCCACTCCACACTCCCATAGCCCCTTGCTGTCTAAACCCACCGCCGAGGGTGTGTGTGTGTGATGCCTGGCGCAGCCCGTGCTGTGACGCTGGCACCTCTGTGCCATGGGAAGGGCCCGAGGTTCCTTGGAGCCCCCTGCACGCGGGTTGGCGGTGTTTGGGTGTACCGCTGCTGGAGAACAGCGCGGCCTTTCTTCTCCTTCTTGGACCAGCCTTTGTTTCCGTTCATGCATCATTCATGCTTCGTGGCAGTAGCTCCACATACTTGGTCACATAACCTCCCACTCAGCTTGCGTTGGACCTGCTGACTGCTCTTAGCATTTGAGGCATTTGGGGGCGTGCTGTGTGCAAGCAGCTGCCTTGAGGAGGATTCCGAGGTCCCCAGATGTGAGGCAGGATGACTCCCCCTGTATTCGCTCCGCTCCCACCCCTGGGCTGAGGCTCTGTTCCTCTCTGATACAGCAAACTGACTCGGGTTTATCAGCGTTTACCCACCTCCGCCCCCGAATCCTTCTTGGGCGTGTTGATCTCGGTGGAATTTTTCCTATTAGCTCTTTAGAAAAAATCTCATCAGTCAGGGGAGGGATCTGGGTGGGACCAACTGGAGAAGGCTGTGCTGCTGTGATAAAACGGACTAAGAATTTGCGAATTTGCGAATTTGCAGCAGGTGTGAGTTCTAAGCGCTGAGTTCCAGAACTCCTCCAATCCTCAGATTCCAAGGGGAGCAGATGGTTATTCAGTTGGAAGAAAAGCTGCCTATTAGAGAGCGAGCTCAGCCAGGAAAAGCTTATTTTCTTTTTAAACAAAGGACACAAGGCTGGGGAAAAAATGAGGGCTTACATCTTCCTGAGTCAATTCTACGTTCTCTACATTCAATTCAAAATGTGGGTTTTGTGTGTATAGCTTTGGGGGAGTGTTTTTTCCTTCAGCTTTTAGACAAGTGTCTTGGGGTCCATCGACTGTTAGGAGCCTGCTCCTTGGTGCTGAGGGAAACTCGAATGGAATCGAGCGAGCGGGAGCCGGCATGGAGGCGCCTGGGGTGTTTCCCTTGGGGGGCTTCCATCCTTATCAGCCAGTGGGGCCTGTTTCTCTGTACCTCCCCAGAGTCTTCACACTTTCCTCTCCAGTTTCTTTGTTCTTCTGCTCTTTCCCCTTCCTAGGTTCCCAGTGGATAAGACACTGTGTTTGTAGAGCCCTTCGGTGTTTCCAGAACACTTCCAATTTATGTTATTCTCATCACAAGCTCAGCGGGGAAGATGAGATTGAGCAGAGATGGACGGGATCTTAGAAAAAGAACTTTATGCTTATGGGCCACGTTTTCTACCTTTCTTATCTTGGAGAAAAATGCATAGGATTCAAATAGAGGTTATGGCCTTAAGCAGAACAGTTTGCTTCTTGTAAAACCATGTTTTAGTCCCGTCAATTGATCTTCCTCTGCTGATCTGTTCTACCCATGTTGGCACTTTGTAAATGAATTAAAATTTTGAAGTAGTGAGAAAAGGGGAGGTGGAGGGGGCAGGGGTCCCCTGAGGTAGTCCCTGGAGGTGGGCTGGTGTGGCCAATGTGTTCTGGAAAAGGAGAGAGAAAACTTGGCTTCTGGCCTGAGCTCTACCACCACTGAGCTGTGTGACTTAGGCAAGTGACTCAGCCTCTCTGAGGCTGGTTTCCCTCATCTCTACATTACGGGTGAGGTAACATAGCTGACAGAACTTTTAAAAACCGCCCTGTCACACTCCCGTCAGGTACAGTAGCCAGCACTGTCTGATGAACCTTCTGGTCTCCTTGTGTAGAGTGTTCGCCTCAGGGGGTCTTATCTCTGAGGGCTTCGAATTTGAAGTTAATGCGTCCTGCCTGTTAGAAAGATCGAAGTGCTAAATAATGAAGTAAATAAATTGAGTGAACTAAGATAATAATGACGAAAATGAAATGACTGAAACTGAATTTTAGTGGGAAGGGGAGGGCAAAAGGAGCAATAGGGCACATGTGTATGGGGAAGGGTGGTAATTTATCTCTAGGTGGTGGACATGATGTAGTCCACACAGAAATCGAAATATAATGATGTCCACGTGAAATTTATATAGTGCTGTAAACCAGTGTGACCGCAATTAAAAAAAAACTTTAAATCAATAAAATTCCTGAGTCACACTGAGAAAAATAAAATAAAATCAACTTTTAAACGCAAAGTTAAACTCTTAGAGACTCTTTGCAAGCAAAGCCAGCAGTACAGTTTCTTTTGGGAATGCACATAAGTGATCATGATTGATTTAAAGTAGATGTTCCAGGGGCTGACCAGTGGCGGAGGGGTTAATCTCGAAGCTCTTGTGGCCCGGGGTTCGCAGGTTCGGATCTGGGGCGTGGACATGGCCCTGCTCATCAGGCCACGCTGTGGTGGCATCCCACATACAAAATAGAGGAAGATGGGCACAGATGTTAGCTCAGGGCCAATCTTCCTCACCAATAAAGGAAGGGAGGAAGGAAGGAAATGTTCCGGGTGCCCTGGGCATTGACAGCTGGTTCTGCAGATGTCTGAGAGCCTGGTAGGCAAGTCAGTAAAGAGAGGTCAGCGAGGTTCCAGGTTGCTGTGAGTGGTGCCTGACTCTGCTGATCCCCAGTCCACTTTTCATGAAACTACTAATATGCTGCTTTAATTCTCTACTTTTAGAAAAAACCCTGTTCCTCAAGTTAGTCATATTAAGATGTCACTAATGTTTACTGAATAATGCAGTGGGTGCTGCATAGGACGATGACAGCGTTTTACATGCTGCTTTTTAAAACCCAAAACTGACAGACTATGCCAGCGTTCAGATTACTTCCAGACTGTCACCCAGACGTTCTGATTTGTCGTTGTTGCATGACTCTTTCACTACTCGGAATTAACTGCTTCTGTGCTTGATGAAGCAGTTTTCTGGACTTAAAAATAACACTTGATAAAATGCTGGGAGCGTGACTTCTCCTTAGGAAGAGTGGTTTCTCGGTAGGATCAAGAGAGTAAAACAGTAGTTTTCAGCGTGACAGCAGTTCACACTGGAGAGAAAGGAATGAAACGATTAAAACGAAACTCACCAATAAGTTTTCTTCTTTCCTTCCTGTTTTCAAGTGGTGATGGATGCTGAAAAAAAGTGGGAAGCGTTCAAACCAGCCAAATTCCTGGTTTGAAAGTGCTGGAGAAGCAAACTTTTCTGGGTGTGTCAGGACCCAGCTGTGCTTTTTATTTTTTTTCCACCTAAGAACATATTAGACTATGAAATAGGCCTAAAAATTATTCTCTGCAGTGTCAGCCTTTTAAGAGAGTGCATATTACTATGCATTTGGTTGAAAGAAATTTGAGTAAGAGACAGGTTAGGTGAAGCCTTCTCAAACTCGTCATTTCGGTGAAAGGGAATTTGCTCTGAGACTTCTCAACTTTTTCCTAACTTTTCCCATCTTTAGACACATTTGTGATTGTACGGGGTCTGCCGAATGAGTGGGATGAACTTGGTTATCCTTTATGGAGATTTGCTCCCAATCCATTGTAAAACCAAGCACTGGAGAGTTCCCTCTTGCTTCAAGTTGTTTCCCTACATCTGTTCAACAAGGATGCTGTTAAAGATCGTGGGACGAGGACATAAGTTTTTTTCTAAACTGTAGTGGTGAAAATGCCACTTGTTTTTCTGCTAACTGAAGCTTTTCCATGTATCTTGAAAGCAGAGCATGAAAGCTGTGGTGCTGGTTGCGACAGAACTCGGGGTGGGGGTGAATTGCACAATCGGGCCCTTCACGGGAGATCCTTTCACCATGAAAGCCTTGCTCTGGCTCGTGTCAGTTTCAACCCAAGTCACTCTCACATGCTGTGGAATGAAGGACTTGGGCAGGGAGGCATAGTCGAGCCTTTCGGAAGATTTGGAACATTCCAGAATCTCGAGTCTGGCCAGCTGTCCTGATAGTGTTCAGGCCTGGTTTATGTGTCAGGTGGTCTATGCTGGAGAATGTTCGGCTGCTTACAGCTGGGGCAGCAACTTTCGAGGACAACAGTGCAAGGTCAGGGCTCCGGCTTGGTGGTGATAAACACTGCACCTTTCTCCTATCCCAACACGTTGCGTCATTTTCTGGCCACTCTCAAGATATTTGGGAGTCATTCTGTTGCATCATTGCAAAAAAAAAAAAAAAAAAACTAGCAGGATAGAACCCAGATTCCCTGTTCACTGACAGTGCCGCCGGGGGGGGGGGGGGGGGGGGGGGGGGGAGCAGAAAGACCAGTTATGGCTATTCCTGAATGAAGTCGCAAGGTACCCTCTAAACACTCCTGGTCGGAATGTCACTGGAAAATAATGATCCCAGTGAGTAGTCACTCTTTGTTATATTTTCAAGATGCTAATTTATGTCCTTGACATTTTGTTCACACAAAATGGTAATTTGAAGGTGATTATGAAAAAGAAAATTCTGTTTTGACTATCTTCCTTAACATTGATTGATACGTTTAAAAGTAAAAAAAATAAATTTTAGGCTTGAGTTCCAATGTGTAAAACAATCGGTTGTGTGTCTGAAGAGTCATCTGATACATTAAACAAACAAACAACTTTAGTTAAATCCTCATTTTGAAACTCTGAAAAAGACTTAGCGATGCTGGTTTGGTTTCTCCTTCACTGAGATATATTATTGGATGGTCAAGACAAGGCTGTCTAGCACTTTGCCTTCATAGTCCTGAAGACATTTTAAAATACCCTAATGTGGAAATATATATATGTATGTAAAACAGCTTTATTGGGGTATAATTTACATAAATTGTATATTTTTAAACTTGTATAATTTAATGTTTTGACGTGTGTATGGGCCAGTAAAACGAATATCACAAGCAAGATATTGAACATATCCATCACCCCAAAAGTTTCCACATACCCCTTTCTAACCTGCCCTCCAGTTTCTCCCCACACCGCTCCTCTCCAGGCAACCACTGATCTGCTTTCTATTACCATAGAAGAGTTCGCATTTTCTAGAGTTTTGTGTAAATAGAGTCATATAGTATGCACGCTTATTAGGCTTTTCTCATTCAGCATGATTATTTTGAGGTGTCTCCGTGGTGTACTAGGTATCAATAGTTGATTACTTTTTATAGTTGAGCAGCGTTCCTTTGTATGTGTGTGCCACCATTTGTATATAGTGGTTTTGTAGCTGAGGACTTGTGGAAAAATACAGTGTGTGCAAAATCATTTATATTGATAGGTTACTTCTCTGATTTTTCTGAAGACCAATTGAGGATGGTAAATACATAGCAGATGTAGAACACTAGATAAAACCATAATGGAGTAAAAAAACCTATTTCTCATTTATAGTCACGGAAAATGTTGGCTTAAGGCTGCATAATTAGCATAGGCCATTTTGAATTGGCAGAAAGCTCAATAGGGTTAAAGGAGACTTATTATTTGAAGACTGTCGGTTTCTCAGTTTCATTAAATAAATATTTTTGTGTAAAGCCTACGTCTGGCCCAGGACTAGGCCCCAGGGGACACAGCCAGGAACCTGAACTCCCTCTTGCCCTCCAGAGGTTCATGTTCAGGTGAAATGAGACGTAAACAGAAATAATTACAAAATAAAAGGTAGGAATGAGAACTGCAATGAGAGAAGCACAAATAGCGGAGGATGTTCAGAGGTGGAAGAAATTATTTCCAGCCAGGAGGAATCTGAGAACTTGTTTGCGGGTGGTGGTATTTTAGCAGGGCTTTGAAGGACGGTTCTGGTTGAGTATACGCAGCTGTGAGAGGACACCAGCATAAGGCAGGAAAGAACCTGAGCAAGGGCCTAGGGGTGAGAAGCGGAGGGACATCCGTGGGGAAGAGTCAGTCAAGGTGTCGGCAGGGCCGGTTCCTCCTGAGGGCCGTGAGGGAGGATCTGTTGCAGGCCTCTCCCCTTGCCTCATAGCTGGTCATCTCCCCCATGTGTCTCTTCACGTCGTCTTCCCTCTGTGTGTGTCTCTGTCCAGATTTCTGCATAAGGACACCAGTCATACTGGGTTAAGGCCCATCCGAATGACCTCCTTTTAACTTGATTACCTCTGTAAAGATCCCTTCTCCGAATAAGGTCGCTTTACTGGGAGTGAGAAGACCAACATATCTTTTTTGGGGCAACCCAATTCAACCCATAACAACCAGGGTTGGGAGTTTGGGCGTTATCGTTTAGGCAGAGGGGAATCATGGGACGTTTTCCATCAGGGACATCATCAGAGCTGTGCTTCCAAATGTTGATCCGGCAACGTGTGCAAACTGGATTTGAGATGGGAGAGAACGGGGCGGGGGTGAGGGGCGGCGGGAGGGGCCTGTTGGGTTCTTGCCAGACCTGAGGCAGAGGTGATGGGAGAAGCAGACGTGGCCGTGGAGAGGATGAGAGGCCTCAACCCAGTTCGAATGGCCAGGTGATAGCTCATTTTGCTTAATGCATGGTAATACTGCATAGGTTTGAGGATATGTGAAGAGCTGTCACTGAGCAATCTGTGTCATCCGTTGTCCCAGGCATTGATAAAAAGTGTGTTGTGAAGGAAGGCAAATTAGTTCATGGATTGTCATTTGGAGGTTATGGCAGGATTGCCCTTATCCATAGGACAATCAGGACCTCATTATTTGTCACCTTTGATGATCAGGAGCCAACTATAATCCTTCACATGAGCAACTGAGTCCATTATTATAGAAGGAACCCATATTTTGTATCTTACTGCATATTTTTGCCTTATAGTAAATATATATATACACACACACTGTTTACAAATTTCAATTACATAAAGCTTTATAGTTTCACAGTTTTTATTCTTCTGTTGTCTAATTTTGTTCTTCCAATATCTGGGAGGTAGAAGAGGGGCAAATGTTATAAATCCCAATTTATATTTGAGGTATCTGAGGATTAGAGAAGTTTTTGGGTCTTGTCTAACTGGTCTTTGGCTGAGTTGGGACTAGAACAGCGACTGTTGTTATGGAAAATAGAATTAGACATTATTCTCCGTATGGTCTCCATAGAAGTATGACTGTTCCATTTTGGATACTGGTGGCTCAAGGAAAGCCATAGTGTGGTGCCTGGGTAGCATCTAGTAGGTGCCAAAAGGGTGTTTGCCGAATGAATGGATGAAAGAGAGAGCATGTGGGTTGTTTTTTTATTTTTCTATTTAGACTACTTATTTTTACAACAGTTTAAGGTTCACGCAAAATTGAGGGAAGATGCAGAGATTTACTACCTACCGTCTTCCCCTACACACCCACAGCCTCCCCCATTATCAACACCCTCAGCCACAGTGGTCCATTTATTACAACTGATGAACCTACATTGACACATCGTAATCGCCCCAAGTCCATAGTTTACATTAGGGTTTATTCTTGGGAGGGCATGTGTTTTTAGCTTGTCTTCCCTCCCATTGTTAAGAGTCGTATGTGCTGAGTCTGATTTTCAGTTTTTAGTCATGGAGACCATAAGTTTGAACAACTGTCCATGGCTTGTGCTTTAAAAATGAAATTGTGATGTATATACATAATTTTTGAAAATAGTTGTTAATACTGAATGAAAATGCTATGGCTTGCAGCTAAAATGAAGATTTGAGATATGGTAGATTCCAGTTAAATCAACCAAAGTAATGACATAAATTGTAATTTAGATTCCTGAACTGACTATCTCAGCGTAACCTTTAAAGTTTTTGCCGAGATGTAAGTGTATGTTGGCTCTCTTTGTGATGTACGTGAGGGTTCATGTTACACAACTAAGAAGAATGATTTGGTGTTATTGGGAGGATACAACGACCAAAGACAGAACTGCATTTTGAGAAAGTTATTACTAAAAACATAGGGAATTTTTCTAAAAACATAGGGGATTATTCTAAAGATTAATTTTGTGCCTTCTTTGAAAATACTATACTTGCTTTATATTTTATTTACAAAAATTGAAGCCAATTTTAGTGAAGTCTTGGGTAGTGGGCCAGCTCAGGACCCTGCTTATGAGGAGGGTGAGAACCTTTACTTAAACCACAGATTTAATTGTTTTATTTAAATGAAACAACAAAATAATGCAATCTATGTAACTTTTCTTAAAAAATAAACGTGATTCTAAAGAAATGGAAAGCAAGCCACACACATATATATTTTAAAGCTACTTTTTTTGTTGATGTCAATAGTTTATAACATTGTGAAATTTCAGTGGTACATTATTATTTGTCAGTTGTCATATATATGCGCCCCTTCACCCCTTGTGCCCACCTCCTGACCCCCTTCCTCTCTAGTAACCGCTAATCTGTTATCTTTGTCCGGGTGTTTGTTTATCTTCCCCATATGAGTGAAATCATATGGTGTTTGTCTTTCGCTTTCTGGCTTATTTCGCTTAACATCATACCTGCAAGGTCCATCCATGTTGTTGCAAAAGGGACAATTTTGTCATTTTTATGGCTGAGTAGTGATCTCTTGTGTATATATATCTATATACATACATATCTCACATCTTCTTTATCCGTTCGTCACTTGATGGGCACTTGGGTTGCTTCCACATCTTAAGCTGCATATGTTTTCAACGTGTTAACAGATGTTGGTTGGGCCCTTCTTCACCTCAAAGTCAATATGTTAGTCTCACTCCCCTCTGTTAAATGACAAAAATTGTACACTTTCGTAATGAGTTTGTCCTTTATCCAAGGAGATACAGTCCATGGATGGGGGAGTACAGTGGAGCGAGCAGTGGAGCACTCTTCCCGAGGGATTGTGGGCAAGAGCGAGTTCCGTAGAGCACTAGAAGAGGCAACATGGAAACAGGGCGGGAGTGGCTGGGGTTGCATATCTGACCTTATTTAGAAAGCCCAAGGAGCAGGTGAATGAGTGTAGAGCCCAGAGCTGGCTTGGCATTTGGGTATTGGCTGACCGGACAGGCTGCGTTTCTGGTCAAGTGGAGCGATTATAGGAACATGAAAGTTTGGTTTGCTGAGGTGGCACCCCAGCTAGGAGCAGCCTCATCTTGGGCCTAGAAATGTATTTCAACACCTCTGAATTTACAGGAACTGTGGATGCCCAAGAGCTTCCCTCTAGCCTGGGACAATTCCCAAGTCATACTGTCCCACAGCCCTTGCGTGCTGGGTTCCTTGCTGTCTCGCTCAGAACCACGTAGGGTTGGCTGAGCTATGGAACACCATGGCCTCAAGTTTCCTAAGGAAAACCCAGTCCTGTAAGCCTGCATGAGCATGGAGGACTTCACTGAAGACTGTGGGTAGCAGCACAAATGGCTTCAAGGACGTCGGAGGTATCACCACCCTTGAATCCAGTGGCCACTCCAAGTCTTCTTGGAGAAAAGTCCCTCCTCATTTCTTCCTCCTCCATGGCCTCTGCTCCATCACCACCTCCCATGTAAAAGCAAATATGCAAAATTTTTCTTTTTATCTTACTGAGCAGCCCCCACTCCCTTGTCCATACCTTGAGGCCTGGAGGTGGGGTGGGTTGTGGCAGCTTCTTTGGGAGAAAAGCTGTGTTCCTTCTAAGCAGAGCACAGTGGAATGCAAATGTCTCTGCCTCATCGTGTTCAGTGTGGGTTTAAAAAACAGAGTAATCCTGGGTTAGTCTGGACAATGTGAGAAATATGGAACTACGTTATAACATCTTGGTCCTTTTCCCCCCAGTGTGGTTATACATTAGAAAACAAACACAAGTATTCCTGTGCTTTCAATTCTCAGATTTTTTTTTTTTTTTGCTAAGGAAGACTGGCCTCTTTTTGCTTGAGGAAGATTGTCACTGAGCTAAGATCTGTGCCAGTCTTCCTCTGCTTTATATGTAGGTTGCCTGCTGCAGCATGGCTTGATGAGCAGTGTGTAGGTCCGCACCTGGGATCTGAATCTGCAAACCCCAGGCCACCAAAGCAGAGCACACGAACTTAACCACTACGCCACCAGGCCGGCCTCCCTCATATTATTTTTTTAACTGAAAGTGAATTGGTCCAAAGGGAGAAAATGTTGTTTTTATATCTGCAGAGAAACTCCTACTGTTTCAGGGTTTTCTAAGCTTTTAAGTGACTTCCACCAACTTACAGGCACAGCTGTTTAAAAGCTTGCCACCATCCATGGTCTTTGCCCAAAAGTCGAAAATTGATTAAGATGGGACGTCATAGCCAGTTCCCTGTGAGTCTTTGGAAAAGCTGTGCTGAGAATGCTGGACGGGCAGCTGCAGCGTGAGGAGGGGCTGGAGCCTGTGGAATTGAGGAAGAGGAGAAAGCCCGGAGTGAGCGAGAGCCTTAAAAAGGAGGAGTTGCAAACCAAGTGAAGGGAAGCCCAGGAAAAAGGATTTTGAAATTATGGTGACTTTTGTAGGACAATTTGAGGAAATAATTTTTCCTCTTAAAAAAAGAGGAAATAGTCAAAATAGAGTGATTCGGTGGCTCTGAAAGGAAAGGTTTGGATCCCCAAACCACAGAAAGTTTCATTTGTGATGAGCATCATGCGAAAGGCTGAGGCTAGCAGATGTTCTCATGGCTGCACTGTGGGAACACTGGGTCTGAGTGCCTCAGGGAGTGATGGGGAGGAGAGCACTCTGTGATTCGGATCCAAGAATGAGGACACATGACGTAAATTTGCGAAGTGGAGCGGTATAGAATTGATTTGGGGGAAACAGCCTGCGGCAGCAATAGCCCTTCCCAAAAGAATTCTTTGGGAGAATGAGGGCCTTCATAGCATCTTGGATTATTCAGCCCTCCAGAAAGTCAGCCCCATTAGCTCAGGCCCTGGGGGACGCCCCACACTCGCTGGCCCTCCTCCCCACTGTCGGGGCACAGACTTGAGTGTTGTAATGTATCTCCCAAAGCGAGGAAGTTAAAACGAGGAATGTGGGCTGGTTGGAACACATGCATAAGCTGTATCTCATGGTGCGGGACGCACCCTGCACTGCGGGATGATGTCATTTTTAGCAATGCAAGTTTGCTCCGAAAGAAGGTACCGGCTGCCCTTCCACTAAATCTGAGAGTAACAGCTTCACTGTCTGCTGCAGCCAAGTTGGGACTGAGCCTGTGGTTTTCTTTAATCACCTTTCTTCAGGACTAGAGAATTGCTCTGTCCTCAGGGTTCAGGGGGGTGATAAATTGTGGAGAACTGTAGGGAAAAGTTCTACTTATTACGCTGTATGATCAGGGCAAACTACTGAGAAGTCAAGAGGAGTTTAGGTTTTGAAATCTAACTTGCCCCTCTAAGTACCTAAGGAAGCTAATTCAAGAGGAAACAGAAAAATAAGCAGCTTACAGTTGTGGTTTCTCCAGCAAACATCTCCTTTGTTCTGGGAACTTATATACATGCATTTTCATCCGGAACACATTGCTTTGGTCTAGGATCTGTGATTTTTAAAAAGTGTACACAGCTATATTGTAACTGGATTTTAATCAGGGCTCATCCATCTGACTTTTAGATTAATTGATACATTTTATATTTCAGAAATATATTTGCCCAAGCATTTCGGCTTCTAAAACTTAGCTAGATTTTCCTAAAAAGTCAAGTAAAATATTTTACATTTCTTTCCTTCCATGGTATTAATTTCTCCAGGCAGAGAACTAATTAAAAATGTGTAACTTAGGGGCCAGCCCAGTGGTGCAGCGGTTAGGTTCGCATGTTCTGCTTCAGCGGCCCGGGTTCACTGGTTGGGATCCTGGGTGAGGACATGGCACCGCTCATCAAGCCATGCTGTGGCAGGCATCCCACATATAAAGTGGAGGAAGATGGGCACGGATGTTAGCTCAGGGCCAGGCTTCCTCAGCAAACAAAGAGGAGGATTGGTGGCAGATGTTAGCTCAGGGCTAATCTTCCTAAAACAAAACAAAACAAAAACGAAAAAAATATGTAATGTAGCAGAAAAACATAAGATGAAAGTTCTAATTTTTGTGTGTGATGTGCTGTCACCTGGAAGAAGGCTCTCTGATCCCCTCACTTTGCCTTGTGTGGGGAGACTTTTTCAGAATATGGAAGTTAGCATCGGAAGGGACCTTGAGGGTCAGAGTCCCCTCCTCAGATTGCAGACATTGTCTCTGTAGATGGTCATGGTTTCTTTTTTAAAGATTTTATTTTTCCTTTTTCTCCCCAAATCCCCCCGGAACATAGTTGTGTATTTTTAGTTGTAGGTCCTTCTAGTTGCAGCATCTGGGACACCACCTCAGCATAGCTTGATGAGCAGTGCCGTGTCCGTGCCTAGGACTCGAACTGACAAAACCCTGGGCTGCCGAAGAGGAACGCACGAACTTAACCACTCAGACACAGGGCCGGCCCCTGGGCATGGTTTCAAATGGTCAGTTTTTTGATTGTCGGTAAAACAAAGTGGATTCAAATGGGAGGAGTCTCTTCTGCTGGTGCAGAACCACTTTTCCTTCAACAGACTTCTGAAGTCACTTCCAATTTCAACCTTTATAGTCTCTACTGCCAGATGGTATTCACTTTGGGCAAAGTATTACTTCAATAAGAAGCTCACTTATTTATTCATTGATTGATAGAACAGCAACAACAAAGAAAGAAAAAAATCCATTCACCACAAGCAGTTCCTAGAAAATCAGTCCTCTGTCTTGTCAATTTCTAAATTAGAACACTGAGACCAAACTTTGTACAAGTGAATTACTGGGGAAAAAGGAAATGTTGACACATGCTACAATATGGACGAACCTGAGGATGAAGGGGGTCAGGCTATGCCACCCCCAAACATGCCACTTTGGCATGCTGATTATTTGAGCTGGAAGCCATTGAGAATCAGCAGAGACAAGAAGACCTCTCTGTGCCGCCCCGCCCCCCTTCCTGCCTGTCCTGTACCAGGATGAGGAGAGTGACCCTTGTCGCTGGACACAGAGAGCTGGCACTGAGATGCATCTGCATAAACAAACCTTACTAAAATAGCTCTTCTCTTCCATTAGTTTCCCCCATATATTTCCTAGCCACATTCCCACAATTTATTGCCCCTAGAAGCCCAAACCCCCTTTTCTTTGGTCACTTTTCTGCGATTTTTCACTCTTTGTTAAAATGGTGTATAAGCCCCTGAGTGTAACTGCTTCTTTGAGTTTTCACTTCTTTTCTGTGAAGGCCCTGTGCGCATAAGAATATTATCATCAGTTAAATTTGTGCCTTTTCTCTTGTTCATTTGTCTTTTGTCAGTTTAATTTACAAGCCCCAGGAAGAAATATAAGAGGGTACAGGAAAAGTTTTTTCCTTTCCTACAAGGACATTGTGCTAAGTGAAAAAGCCAGTCACAAAAGGATGAATACTCTATGATTCTACTTCCATGCGGTACCCAGGGTGGCCAAATTCCTAGAGACGGAAAGTAGCATGGTGGTTCCAGGGGCTGGGGGAGGGGATGTGGGGCGCTGGTGTTTGATGGTGCAGAGTTTTAGTCTGGGGTGATGAAAATGTCTGGGGATGGATGGTGGTGATGGTTGCACATGTGAATGTATCAAGGCCACTGAACTGTACTCTCAAATATGGTTAAGGTGGTACATTTCATATAGTGTGTATTTTACCACAATTTTTTAAATTGAATTACTGTGGCTGGAGTAAACTAGTGCTCTGTGGAAAACGCGGAGTAGCAGCTGAATGCCGGCAAGCGAGTCTCCCTGGGCGCCCGTTCTGACACTCTGTGAAATGACTTCTCGCCTTCACATCCTAATTTTCTTTGTCCCCAGGTAGGTGGTTATTTCTCCAAGTTAGGGTGCTCCCTATCAGAGAGAGGGAAGCACCTCTTCTTCCTGCCTTCTTTCTTCATCCCCTCAGTCCCGTTCCAGTCGATACTGTGCAGAACCACACGTGCGGGACAAAGCACGAAGAGTTGGCTCCAGGTTTTTTGGGGGCAAGCCAGGGACTGGAAGAAGGAGAGTTTGCTAGAAAGTGTTCTTGGGAGAAATCCTGGTCAGGCAAGTATCCCCAATGGGGCACTGGGCTTTCGATTTGTGCAAAGTTTTAGAGGCTTGTGTTAAAATAAAATCCAGGTAAATACTGAGTGCAGGGAAAAGATCTTTACCTTTGTGGAACAGTTGTCTAGAAGATCCTATGCCAGTGATGTGTGAAAATATATTATATTCAGAGAATATGTTATATTTAGAGAAAATAAAATTAACCACGTGTGGCTGTTCATATTTAAACGAATTAAAATTAAATTGAACACTTAGTTCGTCAGTCACACTAGCCACGTTTCAAGTGCTTAACAGCCACATGTGGTATTAGATGTGTGAACATCATCATTGCAGAAAGTTCTGTTGGGCAGGATGTGAGAGGAGAAAGACGATGGGTGGAAGTGGGATAGAAATCAAGAGATGAGCAGATAGATGTGTGCCCGTTGCTGTTCTGTTGACAGTCTTGTGACTCTCTAGGCCAGCGCTGTCCAACAGAACTTTCTGCGATGATGGTGTTCATGCTGTCTGATACTGTCACCACTAGCCAGATGTGGCTGTTAAGCGCTTGAAATGTGGCTAGTGTGACTAAGGAACTAAGTTTCAATTTAATTTAATTTTAATTCGTTTAAATGTAAACAGCCACATGTGGTTAATGGCCACCTTATTGGACAGCACATCTCCAGGTCACCTTCTCATGACCTGAGGACTTGGGAGCTTGGTTTGTCCTGGGAAGACTCAGGAATTCATATCTGCTCGGGGTTGGACCTGAAGATAACTCTTGGGTTTTTAATGTGGACAGAGGACTCCCCTAAACCTTGTCAAAAGTTAAGATAAGACCTAGTATCATTAATTATAGATTATTTTTTTATTTTAATTTTTTTATTGCTTTTTCTCCCCGAATCCCCCCAGTACATATTTGGATATTTTAGTTGTGGGTCCTTCTGGTTGTACTACGTGGGAAATTACCTCAGCATGGCTTGGATGAGTGGTGCCATGTCCGCGCCCAGGATCCGAACCGGCGAAACCCTGGGCCTCTGAAGCTGAGCGCACAAACTTAAACACTCGGCCGTGGGGCTGGCCTAATTATGGATTAATTAATGATTAATAATTAATTGTTTATCAAACACCTACAGAAGGACAAGTCGGGATGTTGTAGAGAACAAAATCCTTAGGAATTCTTGCCCTAACGGGGCTTCCAGTCTGTGGACGAGATGAGCCTTGAACAAGCACATCCAATGTGAGCTGAAGCGAGTTAGGATGAGGTCTCACTTCCGGTCAGTAGGAGGAAGTCTTTGTGGGAGGTGATGGCAAATGGAGGCACAGTCATTTTGTCACATTCTGTTTTAACAGGGACACTTCCAATCATGTGGTCGCAGAGCTCAGATTTGACTTTTCCATCCTTTTCTTGCCACCTTCTTTCTCGTTAGAATCTCCTTGGGCCAATCGGGTGCCCTGACATAGAGGCTGAACTCATAAAAATGGTGAACCCTTGTTTCACCCTGAAAAGGGCTTCAGAGGGAGAGGAAGGGGAGAGGAGAGTTGGGGAGATGGGTGTGGCTGAGGCAGGGGTTGGGGGCCGGCTCAGGCTATGGGTCGGCTCATTGCCACGGCTTGCAGGGGGCCCCGGGGGTATCTGAGGCAGCTGTGGACAGGGCTCCCCGGGGGCAGGATGCTGTTACAGTCCCGACCCAAGACTGGGATGGGGGCCAAAACTGCAGCCTGAGGCTGCCCTCCAGCCCAGCACCACTGTGACTCTGTCCCTTTGGCTGTCGATCCCTGGGCTTGGTGGCCCCCAGCTGGGTGCAGTTGGCTGATTCAGTAAGTATCTATCAAGCATCTCCCGTGTGCTCTGAGTCCACGGCCGGAGAACACTGGGGATGCTTTGGCTCCATCCACTTTCCCAGCCTGGGTGTCTAGAGACTCCCGGCTCCCAGCTAGGAAGGCCAGTGGTGCCCTGGGTCTGGGGGAGTGCTTCTCACCTCTGGCTGTGCTGGACAGTTACCTGGAGAGTTTTGGAAGGTACAGATGCCTGGGCGCCCCCTGCCCAGAAACCAGTTAAAATTAGAATTTTGAGGGGTAAAGGCCTAGGCATTTTTTTAAAGCTGCCTGGCCAAGATATTGTCCTACAGTGCCCTGGGTGATGAGGGCAGGTGGCCTGGGAATCCTACCGGGTTTCTCCCCATCCTCTGAGGCCCCTCCCAGTTGGCTACTGTGTAAGGGGGTCCCCATTTCTGCGGGAAAAATCCCAGTGGGGCTGTGGGGCTGGACAACCCATACCTCCTCCCCTTAACTCCCTCCAAATTGAGTCTTGAAGACCCAAGGCAGCCTCGGGGAACTGTGTCATCGTGCACAAAGAAGTCGGAATGTGAGCTTTCCCACGGCTAGAAGTGGCCGCCTGATCGTTTCCAGCTGTCACTGCTCGCCAGGAAGGCCTCTTCCCCACGCTAGACCTGAAAACTTTCGTTGGAGACGCTGTCAACCTGAACCCCACTGCGGAAACCGGAAACCCTACAGCAAGCGATTAGGGAAGGGTGGGGGTGGAGAGGAAGGCGGGAGCTCCAGGGAACTTTCCTAAGTTATGAGCTGGCTCCAAAATAATAACTGACTTTAAAGAAAATAATGAAGTGTGTTGGAAAAGCAAGAACTTTCTTACACTTGGCTCGGCAGCGAGGGGCTGTGAAGGCCCCCGGGTGGGGTGGGAGGTCATCCCTCTTCCACGGGCATTGCAGCCACATGTTTTGCTCTCCTAGTCTTGGCTCAGCCACGTCCAAGAGGGTTTAATATGGGCTGTCATCTGCTGGCACATGAATAAAACCCAAGAGCAAACACATTTTCACATTCAGTCTTAACTGCTCAGAGGAACCAAGTTTTTCTGAGATTACACATTTTTCCAGCATTATGCTGTACTTGTGTATGCAAAACAATGAAGTGGAATGTCTGCCGAACGGGGACAGTGGCTACTTTCTTACCCAGCTGTGGGGCCTTCTGGAGCATCTCTGGGTGGGTGGGCCCGTTTCTAATTTAAGGCAAGTGCCAGAGAGACCTGCTGCTTCTGCGTGCTGGGAGGCCGTGTGGGGCCCGGGGGGAACACTGGGGTTTGAATCTCAGCCCTGGCCCCTCCTGACCGTTGGAACTTGCACAAGTCACTTAACTTCTCTGAGCCTCTGTTTTTTCATTTGTGAAAAGATGAAAATCTGGTGGGGCTGATGGGGGCTGTGGTGGGAATGGGAAGGAATGAAGAGCCAGAAGGGGGTCCAGCCCACCACCCCTGAGCAGCCCTTGCTTTTCTGTTTTACTTACTGGGCTTTCTATTCATTTTTTCTTGAGAAAGCCTTCCATGGGAGCTTCTCAAAATCCGCATGCCCAGACCCCACTGCAGACCAATTAAATCTGACCCTCTGAGGGCGAGACGCAGGCGTTGGTAGTTTTCCACGGCTCCCTGGTGATTGTAACGCACGGCCAGGGTGGAGACCCACTGACCCGAAGGACCGAGACAAACGGGCAGTGGAAGGTGCTGGGACGCTAACACTTGTGGGGGCGCCATCAGCAGGGCCCTCCTGGAAATTGGAAGGGACGCTGTGCCTGTCCTCGGGGTGGATCCTGACATTTGAGGTCTTAGATGACATGCTTTTGACCCGCGGGGGAGATGCCGAAGGGCCGTTACATTTGGTAATCTGTCGTTGTCTCAGGAATGTAACTCTGAACTCCACCTGCCACGAGGCTGGTCCCGAGACAGGGCGCTTGGCTGGTGTGGGCCCGCCTGATTACCTCTGAGCAGCACACAGCAGCCCTGGGGAAGAGATGCAAAGCCTCTTTCTTTCTGGGAATTGGCCCAAAAAAAGAAGGCCAGCTGCTAGTGCTTGTGTTCGAAATGAAGAGAAAGCGAAGAGGTTCAAGAGAGTGATGGTTCCCAGCCAGAACCAGAAGTGGGGGTAACTTAAAGAGCAGGCTGCCGTCTGTGCTGTTAGCAGGGGCACCTGGTCCAGCCCTCCAAGTGCCCAGGGCTGCTGGGTTGTCACCATGTGTCCTGGGCCCAGCGCTGGCTGTGGAGGACTTTTCCGCTCCTTGCACGGGCCTCTGTGTGATGTGCTGGTGCGTCAGGGAACGTGCACTTTGAAAGGGGATTTTCCAATGATTTTAATTCTCCTTCCGTATTTCTGTCGTTAGCTGTATGGACAGGGCACCTTTTTAAAAAGATCTGAACACAAATAATGTGAGGTGCCATCTCCAAAGCCTCTCGGCCTGCTCTGTTTGCTAGTGTTGGGGAAAAAGGTGCTGAGATGGATACGCAGATGCTAAGGGCGCCAGGGATGTTTCTTGGAAACACAGAAAGACCCTGAGTTACACCTGGAAAAATCTCCACAAAGCAGCAAATTCTAGAACAGAAGTTGGTCAGTGAAACAAAAGGTTAGTTTGTGAAAAGTCCACATCCACTGGGAATTGTGGGGCTAAGTTTTTCTAAGTTGTGTGTTTCCCTGGCCTTTAGGGGGAAGGGGGCCGGGTGCATGTGGCTCTAAGAGATGGAGGATGGAGGCCAAGACCCGGGCTCAGGAAGCCCCTGCCTTCCTGAGGCTGATGTGATTTTGGCTGAACCCAAGGGGGCCGGGGGTGGCCTGAGGAGACCAGTGATGCCCTCTGGGTGAGCCTGGAGAGAGCAGGCAGGCCCTGAGTGACCTGAATCCTCTTTATTCGGGTCAAACTCCAGGAGGGCCATGGCTGCTTGCAACAGCAGCTAGTAAAGAGATGCCACCCTTTTCTCTGGCAGGTATCGTGTGAACTTCAGACCCAGGTACGTCACGAAGTACAAGACGGTGACACAGTTGGAATGGAGGTGCTGCCCTGGCTTTAGAGGAGGAGACTGCCAAGAAGGTCCCAGAGACACTGTGAAGACTTCCCGCCCCACGCCCGCTCGGCCTCGAAACAGCATGAAGAAAGCCACAGGTGACTTCTGGTTTGTGCTTTACTTGCGTGGGCGCCACTGGGATTTCCAGTGCTCCTCCAAACAGGGTTTATGATTTGCAGGGTTGAGGTTCCCTAGGTCTTCGAAGCACACGCATGTGCGCGGCAGGAGACACGTGTGGCACACAAGTTTATTTGCAGAAGCAATAGCGATCGGAAGATAAACTTTTTTGGCAAGTAAATTGCTTTGTCAGGGCCAACTTGTGAGAGCCGAGTCCTTAGAATCCTTGTAGGAGATGCCGGTGGTTTGACACTTGTGTAGCCTGGGGCACAGAGGAGAGGAGATTCAAACAGCAGGAAGCTCTGTTTTTACTTCACTTTTCGTCTACAAGCTCCCATAAACCTGAATGAAGAGTTAAACTTGTTTTTTAAAAAGTAGGAAATAGAATGATTCTCATTCTGTTTGGGATGAGGTATTTGCAAAGCTAAGCCCCCAATTAGAAGTATCTAGTGAGGTTGTTCTTATTTGTTTCTGAATTTTTTTTGAAAGATTTTGTTTTTCCTTTTTCTCCCCAAAGCCACCGGTACGTAGTTGTGTATTTTCAGTTGCGGGTCCTTCCAGTTGTGGCATGTGGGATGCCGCCTCAGCATGGGCTGATAGGTGGTGCCATATCCGCGCCCAGGATTCGAACTAGTGAAACCCTGGGCCGCTGAAACGGAGCACACGAACTTAACCACTCAGCCACAGGGCCAGCCCCCTGAGTATTTTTTTGAAGTGAAGTAACACAAACTCAATGAATAGCCAAGGAAGTAATTATAATTTTCAACCAGTAGCGCCCCTTTGCTTTTCAGTGTAACATTAAGAGAATGACTTTGACAGATAAAAATTTTTTGTCATTTTATTCTACTTCACTTTATCTTTCCTTACTTTTTAAAGTTGAGTCGGAATAAATGCAGTCTAGATTTTCTTATGAATTGGTTATTTAAATCTTCTTTAAATGGTTATATTTTCTCATGAGGTGTTTTTAGTTTTGAAACTGGTAGTACTTCCCAACATTGTCTGTAAAATAGATTTCAAAATATTTTGTGTTACAAACGTAATGCATTTCAATTAAAGGATGTTTGTAAAAGATTTAAGTATACATAGTCTCACTGCCTAATGACTACTGTTAACATTTTGCTAGAGAATATTATTACCCTTTCCTATGTCTGTATATACGATTTGCTAAAGAAAAATGCATTCATTTATCCCACAAATATCTCCTGAGCTTCTATGTCTGGCAGGCTCTGTCCTAGGTACTTGGGGAAGTGAAAAGCAAGGCAGACCCGGTCCCTGACGTCATGGAGGGCAAACATTAGACAAGTAATTACGATAAATCAGGACAGGTACTATGATGGGCACACATGGCGGGGGTCTGTTGGATCATAACAGATAGCTCATTTCTGTTTTGTTTAGTTCTAGTTTTCATTTTATAAAAGCTTAAACCTATGTGCTGTTTAACGAGTCGAATAGCTTTATGAGGACGATTAGGAGACTCAGGGGTCCTCCTCCTCCCCCACTTTCTCTTCCTGGGTAGTTACTCTAAACTCTTCAGACGGTCTTTTGGAAGTTACCTCCCTATCTGCTGACTTCTCATTACGGAAGGTGAGGCTTTAACTCCCTTTCACCTCCTCTCCAACACACAGCTCCTGTACCCCGATCCTTTCCATATCGTTATTCCATGTTTTTATTTATTCACTATTTGTTGTTTACATTGTAGCAACTATGTAGACGATGTTTGCAGCTGAGCTGTGTAGTATACTAAGACTATACTGCCTTTCCTACACAGCTTTTTTGATTTCTCTAGAGTTAATAATTGTCTTATGTTTTCCTTTACTTGATTTTCTATGTTTTTATCCCTATTTCAAGCCAAACTCTCTTCTGCTTATCTAAACATCCTCTCATTATGTTCAGACACATTGGTTTCGTCTTCTTGAGGGACTCTGTCCTTGCGCCTCCTCGCCTGCCCAGCCCGGACCAGCTACCCTCTGTTCCTGGTACACAGCTGCCACCCTGCAATCTTAATTTGCCTCTCCGTTGATTCTGTTTCCTGTACTCTCTGCTTGCTCTTTCTCAGTTGCCTCCCTTGTTTTGGTAGAGCACATCTTCTAGTAGTTTCATGGGAAGATTGCATGGGAGGTAAACTTTTTGATATTTTATAGTCTGAAAATATTTTTATTCTAACACCAGAAGTCTAGGTTGAAAATAATTTTCCTTCCGAATTTTGAAAGCATTGCTTAGTTTTCTTCTAGCTTCCCACTGCTGCTGTTAAAACGTCCAAAACCATACTGATCCCCAATTTTTTATGTGTGACTTGAGGGTTTTTTTTTCGTTTTTGGTTTTTTTTTTGAGGAAGAATAGCCCTGAGCTAACTGCTACCAATCCTTCTCTTTTTGCTGAGGAGGACTGGCCCTGAGCTAACATCTGTGCCTGTCTTCCTCTACTTGATATATGGGACACCTGCCACAGCATGGCTTGCCAAGCGGTGTCATGTCTGCACCTGGGATCCGAACCAGTGAACCCCGGCCCACTGAAGCAGAACCTGTGCACTTAACTGCTGCGCCACTGGGCCAGCCCCTTGAGTGGGTTTTTTTTAGTCCTTTTTTCTTTTTTGCCAGTTTAGTGGAATTTCAGGAGAGAATGAAGGGAAATGCTTATCCTCAACCCACTATCATTTAAAAAAATATACTATTTTTGGAACTTATTTTTTAACTTTATAGTGAACAATGTTCCATGTCATGAAATATTCTACAGTATCATTTAATGGCTTCAGAGAGTGTGATTATTTCAACATAGCCCCCTACTGTTGGTCACTTAGGTTGTTTTCAGTTTTTCATTATTATAGATAATATTCAAATAAGAATTTTTTTCCAGTTAAATTTTTGGATTCATCCTTGATTATTTACTAGAATAAATTTCTAGAAACGTAATTGCAGGGTCAAAAGGATTCTGAGTATTTTGATACATATTACCAAATTATCCTTCCAAAAAGTTGTAGCAGTTCCCACCCCACCAGTAGAATATGAGAGAAGCGTTTTCTTACATCCTTGATCTTCCCCCATGCACCTGTTCTTTGTTTTTATTTCCTTTGCTCAGAACAGCATTTCATTTGAATGTGATTCAACAACTTGTTTTCTTCTTCTAGTGTCTCAAGATAGAATACATTTTTCAGTATGGAAAATAAGGCATTCTTTATAGTTCTCTGCTTGGGAGTTTGGACATCTGAGTCCCAGTCTTGGTTTTACCTCTAAATTGATTTTAATCAATCATAGCTATTGTTATGATCTTCTACAAAAGTTTAGAGGAGGGAGGAGAAAACAATGAATATTAAACTCAAATAGCTGCAACATTCTCAGTTTACTTCCAGTGTTTGTCAGTGTACATTTCTGCGTTTTATTTCATTGTAATCTGTGTTGTTTGAGTTTCTCCACTTTACATGGTATGTCTGAGTGTTGTCTGCAGGCTGATTGACGTTAACCCCTTTCTGGTAGTCCGTGTATCCTACTTCTTTCAAGGGCATGGTTTGCTTCTTATTCTCCTATTGCCTCAGGCTTCAATAATTTCCTTTTTATTTAATTTAGCTATCTCTGTATCTGTCAGTTTATTTTCATTTTATAACTCATCACAATCATCTTTATAATATTTTTTTTCTTTCCTATTTCCTTGGGGGTGTATTTCTCAAAGTAGGATTATCAAAAATTCAATGACCGTATTCTTTGACTTAGTGAATCTTATTACATGTGGCCATATGGCTCTATTGTTAGGAGATGCCGATAGAATCAGTTGCTTTGTCTCTCTTTTTTGCTTTTACTTTCCCTAACTTCATAACAGGGCTAAACAATGTCTATGGGACTCCTTTAGCATAGGGGTGCTAATAAAAGTAAAAACATTTAGGAGTTGCTTGGAGGATAACTTGCTGCTTGTATGATATCATACCACCCAACAGCTAATGGGTGGTTCTCGCTAAAGTGGTTTCTTGTGGTTTTACAGTGTGCAGTCAACCACTGGGGTGTGGCTGCAGTTCACCAATGTGGGATGATGTGTTCATATGATAAGGCGGATAAATAATATTTTCCTTCAGGGTGAAAGAGACCATGGAGTATCTATTATGTGCCATGTAAATATTCTCTTAACAGCCCTAGGAGGGAAGATAGTACTTCTGCTTCATGGATGAGGGGAGTATAGTTCACAGAAGTTAATTAACTTGCTCACAGAAGTTAATTAATTTGCTCAAGGGCAGACAGTAAACAGCAGAGCCAGAGTGCATGCGGAGGTCTATTTGACTCAACGGCCATACTCTTTTCCTTCTATCACAGTGATTGCCTGCTGTGAGAGGGGATCTGTAAGTCAGGGTTTAAGTGTACTCCGTAAGTACCCTGTTTATTGTCTTTGCAGAAACTGGGTAAAGGTAGAAAATGTTAAGTCATGTCCAACTCTTTCTTTGTAACAGACAATGAACCAAGCCAAGTCTCAGAGCCCAAGAAGACTTTGTCACCAACTCATGCAGCAGAACCAAGTCAGGTGGTAGATCCAAAACAGGTGCCCCAAGAACTTCAGGAAAAGAAAATCCAGGTGCTTGAGGAGAAGATTCTCCGACTCACAAGGACAGTTCTTGATCTCCAGTCTTCCATCGCTGGAGTGAACGAAAACCTCAAACATGCCATTCAGGACGATGCTAGCAAAATGCTGGCATCATGGCTCAGTAACCTGCACCCCCAGACGGTACCTGACAGTGCCATGGGTGGAGATACAGAAACCATCCAGCTTCCTGGTGTCCTCAACAATAAGGAATCTGGCATGAAGGACATCCAGTCTGAACTGGCTGAAGTCAGGGATGCTCTTAAGACCAAAAGTGACAAGCTGGAAGAGCTGGATGGGAAAGTGAAGGGTTATGAAGGGCAGCTCAAACAGCTCCAGGAGGCTGCCCAGGGCCCAACGGTCACCATGACGACGAACGAACTCTACCAAGCCTATGTGGATAGTAAGATTGATGCCCTGAGAGAGGAGCTCATGGAGGGAATGGACAGAAAGCTGGCCGATCTAAAGAACACATGTGAGTACAAGCTGGTTGGTCTCCAACAGCAGTGTGATGACTATGGGAGCAGCTACCTGGGAGTGATTGAGCTTATAGGAGAGAAGGAAACAAACCTGAGAAAAGAAATAAATGAACTTCGAGCCCGGCTACAGGATCCTTCAGCCCGGTCAAATTGCTGTGACAGTGAAAAGAACGGTGACTTTGGACAACAGATCAAGATGTTAGACCAGAAAATTGAAAGAGTTGCCGAAGCCACCAGAATGCTGAATGGACGACTGGACAATGAGTTTGACCGCCTTGTAGTTCCAGAAGCAGATGTAGACTTTGATGCAAGATGGAATGAGCTAGATGCAAGGATCAATGTGACAGAGAAGAACGCAGAAGAACATTGTTTCTACATTGAAGAAACCCTTCGGGGGACCATTAATGGAGAGGTAGATGACTTGAAGCAACTACTTGATCAGAAAATACAGTCTCTGGAAGAGCGGCTAGGGAGCGTTCTCCTAGAGATGGCCAACAGCACTGATGCAGAACTCACTCCCCCAGCATCCGCTCTACCAGGTGTTTCAGGGGCTGGGCATGAACAGGTCATGATGGAATTAAGCCACTTAAAGAACAAAGTGAAAGTTGTTGAGGATATTTGCCTGCAGAACTTCCAGGGGGAGCCTCATGGGATAGAAGGTACTTTGCCAAGTGGAGAAGACCACACAATGGGTAATAGTTTGAGCCTTTTGAAATCTCTAAATGACACGATGCATAGGAAGTTTCAAGAAACTGAACATAGCATCCAGAAACTTCAACAGGATTTTAGTTTTCTTTACTCTCAACTAAACCACACAGAAGATGATGTGAATCATCTTCAGAAGGAGCTGAGCAGCTGTAGAGAGGGTAGAAACACTGGAGTGGATGGGTTTTCTAAGGAAGATGAGCAAGAAAGGACAGTGGAGCCCCTCCCGTCTCCCCAGGACCCCATGGCTCATTGCTGCAGCCAGTTGGAGGAGAGGTGGCAGAGGCTGCAAGGCCAGGTCCTCTCTGAGCTGGACACTTGTAAGGAAAATACACATGGGGTCCAGAGGGAGGTCTCCGTGGTTGAGGGCAGGATGTCTCATATGGAGAAAACTTGTAGCAAACTGGATTCCATCTCTGGAAGTCTTCAGAGAATCAAGGAAGGGCTCAACAAGCATGTCAGCAGCCTGTGGAGCTGCATCAGGCAGATGAATGGGACACTCCGGTCACATTCCAGAGACATTGCTGGCCTGAAGAATTCCATCCAGCAGTTCTATAGCCACGTTTTCCAGATTTCTACTGACTTGCAAGATCTGATCAAATTTCAACCATCAGCAAGTAAGTTGGCCTTTACAATTCCATTTCTGTATTTGTTTGCCACATGTATTATGCTAGATTTTGGATGGTGTGTGGAATTAACTAAATTACATCAGTGCTACCCAAAGTGTGGTTCATAGATTGGTGCCAGTTAGTGAATCATTTGCTGCTGGCTAGCAATGAGATCAATACCAACATCGAGAGTATGTGTTTACAAACTTTTAAAATAGTTGGATATCACTGTAGCATTGAAGCACGTGATCTGTGCATTTTACAAAAGTATCAGTTCACAACAAAATGAAAGTAAAAAAGCAAAACTCGTCCTTCACCACAGGGAGATGGAAAAATGTTGATCTCCACTATGATGTTGGCGAGCTTAGAGTTGGGGTCAGATTTTTGGCACAGCAGCTTGGGGCCATGGATCTTGTTGTCCCGTCCTCTACCTAGAGAATCACCTGCATACATCTCCATTCAGCTGTCCACAAGCATCGCTTTTTGTTTGCTGTGTCATTATAATCTTTGTCATCATCATCTTTGGGCCATCTCCTATTCCCTAAAATCTAGGGCCTTGATGTTGGCAGATAGAATGCTGTCATGTTCTTTTCCAAGACAGAGACAGGACTGTGGACAAAAGCATCTTAGGGACAGTAATTGTTTAAAGCCCCTTGGTACTTAGAACAAGGAAGCTTATCAGTCAGTCTCAGGGCAATGCTCGCTACATGTTAGACACGCAATGAACGTTTGTTGAAGGAATGGTCCCTTAATAGTATTGAGCAGTATATTCAACAAAGTTAATTTCTTTCTTACTTGGGGGTTCAGCACATCATCCCTGAAGGACAGAGCTTCTCTTAGACTGGATTCTTATGTTTAGGTAGCCTCAATGATGAGCCAGCCTTTTCTAATGGAGGCAGGAAGGGAAAGAGAATGAGAAGGGAGCCCACATTTATTGAGCACTCTCTGTGTACCAGCACTGGGCTAGTCCCTTTAGGGACATGTCTTAGAGCCCCACAACAACCTCATAGGGAAGGCACACTGCCTTCTTGAGGGGAAATGTGTCCAGGGTCACACAGCTGGGAAGTGGCGGAGCCAGGATGGGAGCACTGGGTGGGCTGCATGCAAGAATCATTGTCTTCCAGTACAGCACACATCTCCTTTGTGTCTCCCAGAGTTGAACACAGACTTGCTGGGTCCATAAGGACTTGTTGCCTAGGACCCCACTCCCTCACCTGCCTCTCCCTATTTACTTTTTTCCTCTCCTCCCACTTGGGTCTTTATTACCTTTTGCATCTTGCTTGGCTCCAGGTGACAAAGGCCCTTACACATTGAGATGAGATTTCATGGCCTGGTGTGAGCACATAGGGTTTAATGATCAGGTCCCGGCTGAGACATGAAACCCAGGGAGGGGAGGCTGGAGCTTGAAAGGCAGATGAGCCCTGGCCAGGGAGAGCCAAGGCCAGGTCCCCAGGAGGCGTGGGGACAGTCTGAGATAGTCAGGTGGGTAAATGGTTTGGATGTTCCAGAGATAAGGAGTTTGTAGATAAGGAGTTACCCTGGCCTCACCCCAGTGTCAAGCCCACCATACCACACTATTTATAACCCTCCCCTCCTCCCCAGGCCCATGCAGCTCCTGTATCTCTGGAATGTTGAGTAAAGGTCACAAGACTATGTGTGTGTTCATAGAATGATTGTCCCTTGTAGTGACAGTGCTGTCTGGACTGTGCTTTATAACAACAGATTGAACCAGATATTCCAGTTGATTGCAACTCTCAGGCAGTGTGGGAAGCTGTGTTAACCCTTTCATGCTCTTCTGTTGAAGTAAGAATTGGAGGTGAATGCCTTAAAGAGAATGTGACATCCGAAGGTTATCCTTTTGGAATGATCTCATTGTTGTGAATGTAGAATGCTGGACTTTTAGGAATTTCGTTGATTGAAAAGAGCCAAAAATAACCAAGCAGAGCCTTGTCCGTCCTTGTATGGCATCCAAGTCTAGGAGATCTGGAGCCTGAGTATCAGAGGTCCATGGGCGAATCTGGAGTTAAGGTCACAGTGAAAGTCACTCGTTGACCAGTTAAAAGTCAACAGAACATTTATTGAGTGCCTACTAAGTGCAAGACTCTGTGAGGGATGTAGAGACGAGTAGCACGATCCTCATTCTTAAGGCATTTTCCATCACAGTGGTAAAGAGACACACAGGTCTTCAGAGCGAATGAATGAGATGGTACGCAAAGGTCCACTGAGTAGTGTGGGGTTTGTTCTTTTAGTTCATAGGATCTTATTGAGCTCCTCTTGTGTGGTAGGTCTGAGCTGTGTGTATGGAGTATGTGGATGACAATGTATATGACAGTGACAGTCTGAGGGGGAACCAGCAAGCAGCCAGATGGTCATGGGAATGGAGTGTGCATAGGCACATTGGGCATGTGGAGAAGCACCTGTGGCCGCTGTGGAAGTTGGGTGGGGGCTTCTCAGAGGATGGTGCCCCTGAGCCAAGCCTTCACGGTTGATTTGGTTGAGAGTTCAGAGGCTGGCAGGGTGAGGGGTTGAGGTGGAGTGATACGAGAAACTTCTGGAAGGAGGTATTACTAGAGCTAATAATTGAGGATGGGTAGGTTCAGAAAAGCAGGAGTGGAGGGCGTACCTGGTGAGGAGTTGGTGTGAAGGGATCAGTTATTTATTGATGTGTGACAGCCTACCCCAAATCTTGGTGGCTTAAAACAACAAAAGATGTATTATCTTCCATTATTCTATGGGTCAGGAACTCGGGCAGGGCTTGGCTTGGCGGTTCTTCCGCTCCATTTGGCATCAGCTTGAGTTACCCACTTGGCTGCAATCAGCTGGCGGTTGGGCCCGGCTGGGCTGGAAGGTCCAGGGAGACTTCAGTCACATGTCTCATGCCTTGTGGTTCCTCCACATGACCATTTTCTCTCTCTCCACGTGGCTAACTTGGGCTTCCTCACAGCACGGTGGTCTCAGGGTCCTCAGATTTATTACGTGGCAACTGGCTCATAAGGGAAAGTGGAAGCTGTTGGGCCCCTTTCTGGCTAGGCCTGGAGCTGGCATGGTGTCCCTTCTGCATATTCCACTGGTCAAAGCAAGTCAGCTCTTGAAGGGTGATGTGGCTTGTGTGTGTCAGGAGGCAAGGAGTATTAATGCTAGTCATCCTATCTCCCACAGTGAGCAAAGGTCCAGAGGTGAGGATGCATATGCAGTGTGCCGTAGCCAGTAACCAGATTGCTGGACCAGGGATGCAGACCCTGGGGTTTCTACTCAGTCCACTGCCCTGTTCACAGATCACGTTCTTTCCTTCAGAAGCATCCCTAAGTGGGGCTGAATTATCCAGGAGGCAGCCAGTGGGGGCACAGAAGGGGATTCAGCTGATGCTCAAATAGATGCAAGTCTCTGTGCTATCCCTCCCATTAGTGCAATGTTCTTCCCTGTGGTTTAAAAGGGATTCTTGAGATTATATGCAAGTGTTTGGTTATATTTTTGGACAAAAGGTCCATGACTTTCATGCAGGCTCAGAGAGGTCCCTGACTTCCACAAGGTGAAGAACCATTGTATGTTCTTCACTGTCTCACCCTCAGCTCAGTAAAGTAAGTGTGATACCCTCTCCTGGCCCCGGTACACTCCCACCCACTCATTCCTTCAACAAACATTTACTGAGTTGTGTCTAGTGCTGGAGTGTCAGCCCTCATGCATCTTACACTCTAGTGGGGAATTCAGAAGATGCATAGCCAAGCAAATAACAATTGGATTACAGCTAGTGATCAATGTGTGAGGAAAGATACAGCAGAGGAAGGTGATAGAGAATGGGAGAGTATATATTGGATGAGTGGTCAAGGAGGGCTGCTCAGTGGAGATGTCATTTGAACAGAGACATGAATAAGATCAGGGAGTGAGCCCTGCAGAGATCTGTGTGAAAAGTGTTCCACAGTATGTTCAAAGGCCCTGAGGCAGGAATGAGTTTGCCCTGTTTGAAACTCAGGATGCCAGTTTGATCAAGTCTGTGAGCAAGTGGGAGAGGCATAGGTGGTTAGGTCAAAGAGGAGAAGGAACCAGATTGTGTAGGATTTTATAGGCTCTGATATAGGATTTGGATCTTAAGTATCATGAGAAAATATTGGAGAATTCTGAGCTAGGAAGTGATTATTATTTCCCAGGTTTGCAATCCCAGCTGCTTCATACTTTCTCTGTGACTTTGGGCAAGTTATCTACGTAATGCCTTGCTTTCTGCATCTACTAATTGGAAATTATAATAATAATACCTCAAAAAGTTGGTGTGATGATTAATATTCCTAAGTGGTGGAGTATTGAATAGTGCCTGGCCCTTGGTAATCACTCAGTAAATATTACTTCTACTATTACCCCCTGGGCCCCTATACTGGATGTTCACTCTGCTCCTGGCAGAACTTTCTCCCCTTTCTCTTCCTACAAGCCCCCAGGCCTCCACCCTCAGAGGAGTGAGAGCGGGTCTGTCCACAGGGCAGCGCAGGATGGATTTCCCAGGGGTCAGGCTCGTGGCTGCTCTGAGGAATGCTCTAGATGGCCAGACAGGGGTTTCACCCTCTTCCTCTTTCTTTTTCTTCTTTTCTCAGTTGGGGGTCAGGTAGAAAGTGCACGAAGCCTAGATATCTTCCCGTCCTAGCGTTCAGGATTCATGTCCAAATACTTTGAGAAGCTTGGCACTGAGGAATAAATTAGGTTCCAAATGACGGGGAGGTTCATGAGTCCTTTGTTCTTCTGTCTGATGTGGCCAGAAGGCTTTGGCCCTCTGTGCCTGGACACACTGGCTCCCGTTGTCACAGATGGCGGGGGCACCGGCCTTCACACCTTCTCAGCAGCGCCCCCTCCCTTTCTGCCCGGCTGGCACTGCAGCGTCACCAACAGCTTGGAGCAGGCTGAAGCCTCAGACGCTGACGCCCGTCCCAGCCTTGTCCCGATCTGCCCAGCTGTGGAGCCCAGCTGGATCCAACTGTTCCTCTCACAGTTGGGGGAGAAGGGAGTTCCTGGTGTTGAGAAACCTGGGGCTCCTGCTGAGCCAAGATGGTGGGCAGAGGACTATTTCTGTGCATCGAGGAAGCTCTCTTCCCCATATCACCGTTCCAAGAAGGGACATGCCTGCCTGGATGCCACAATATCGTTTGAACATACTCTCATGACAATAGCTTCCTTTCTCAAATTTCCCATCTCTTTTGCTTATGTCTTAGGGTCATTTCTCATAGTACTTTATATTAATAACAACATTTCATTTAGGCGTGTTGCAGATTTAAGAATTCCATCTTTATCAAGTTGCTTAATTTAAGCTTTGCTGTGAGAATGAAAAAGCACGGATTTCTCAAATAAGTATTACCATAAAGCCTGGCCAGGGGAACAGTGGCCTGATGCCAATGTGATGACAGTTTTGGCCCTCAACTTAAATCGGCTGAGTTTGGGGCCTGTTTAGGTCCAAGATAGTGTGACGGACGAAGTCAGAGTTTTACAAATATAGAGAGGCGAGCCAACTGCACACGCTCAGACCATGCTGACTCCTGACACTAAGCACTGTCACCCTGTGGACGTCTGGTTTTTGTAATGCTCTTTAGTGGGTGTAAGTAGCAGCCGATTTTCTCCATCTTAACGGTGAATTTAGAACTGCGGGGTCCTGAGAGCTGAGCTCTCTCATGGCTCCGTGCAAAAATCCTCTGGGAGCTTTAAAAAAATGACTCCTGAGCTCACTCAGGAGGTTCCTGCTCACCAGGGAGGAGGTGAGACCAGGAATTTGTAATTAAATTTGAAATTAAAAAACCTCTAGCTCTGGTCTGGGAAGTGGAAGGAAGGATACAACCGCCCCTGGCCAGGGGTGCCCTGAAAGCAGGGGAGAAGCAGGCAGGTGAGGAGAGGAGAAAGAATAAAATCACCGACTTTGACCTTGCACCACAAACAGAAGTGGGCTGTGTGTGATTGAGGCCAGTTACAGACTCTATTCTGTTTCAGTTGTTGATGTCTCTCCTTACATCTTGATTACTGCAGCTTTCCACTAAGTCTTAAAATCAGGAAGCATAGATTCTCTGCATTTCCATATAGATTTTAGAATCAGCTTAGGAATTTCTACCAACAAAAAAATTCCCATGGGATGCTGATGCTCAGCTAGGGAGGACCCCCTCTCTGATTCAGTGATTGCAAATTACCTTCCACTTCAAATGCATTGCCACAGATTGTAACGCACACCACTAAAGCCGGACCTATGTTTCAGGGTTCTCTAGGTTGCATGTCTCAGAAATGTAGACCCATTTTCCCTGTTTAGCCCGATTCCATGGGCTTTCTGTGTGGTCCTGTCTGGACTGATTTTCTTGCTCTGCCCTCTCAAGGAAGAGTCGATGTGGCCCTTCTGTTATAACCAGCACAGCGCTCCCTCCTACGTGCTTGAAGGATATTTTTCTCTTCATTCCAGCCAAAGCTGAAGGCAGCATTTAGCTTGCCATTTGCTCACAGTAACCATTCCAGTGAATACATTTTCCCTCCCTATGTCGTCAGGAGAACAGTTCAGGTGTTCTGTGGATCGTCTCCTCAGTCCTGAGAATCCTTTCACGTGCCTGCGTGTCCTCCACTGAGGGGCGCGCATCCTGTTCCGCTCTTCCCTCAGCCTTCCTGCAGGAAGATCAGCAACTGTTTCTCAAGAAGCGCCTTTCTCTCTTCCTCTGAAGTTCCTGTGAAGCTCCTGATGACTCAGGCATTTCTCATACCTGTCACTGATGGCATGAGGCTATTCCGGGAACTGAGCTTTGTCTCGCAGTGTGGCAGTCGACCGTGAAAACATCTACATCCATCCACTTAGCGCGCTGTATGTCAGCATTTCGATGGATCTTTAAAATCAGAAGTCTTGATTGATGTCTTTAAAATACTTCTATAGCTGCTGCATTTGGTCTGCAGGCACACCCTCCAGATCCCAGGCAGATCAGATTCCCCCTGGACTGGACTCGAATGAACTGCACTGCGCACCTGCCCAGCCTGTTACCATCAGGGAAGTACACCCGCTCTCATCCTTTCATCCTATTGGCACCGAGTTCTGCCTGGTGGCCAGGGGTGCTGCAGGGTGAGCCTGCCTAATGGACGAGGCTGTGATAACTCTGGGTTCCAGCACTTCCCCACAGCCAGGCTCGGACACAGACTCTAACATCTGAGGCAAGTGTCTGCCCCTTGCAGCCTCTTTCTCTGTTACAAGACACCACCACATTGCCAGGCACACGCTAAGGGACCTTAATTTTTGCAGTTTAGATTTACAGTGCAGCTGGCCCCACTTCGGCTGCGGGAGGAGACAGACAACCCAGGCTCCTGTCCACGGAGTGAGAGCCTTAATCAACTGGAAGATGGCGTGTTGTCAGCACATCAGCCTCAGGGATTACTGGAGGTTTTCTTAGCCCGGTCTTTGTTTTAGTAAGGTTGAAATTGCCTTTTAATAAGAACTTTAAAGGCCAGGAAGTGGTCTTCATGACCTGGTGTCAGGTCCACCCGTGGTAAGGCTGTTGCTTGGCTGACCGCTCATGGTGGCCTCAGGCCACATGTAGGTGTCGGGACCGGTCCATGGGGCAGGTTCCCAGACAAGAGCCAGTGCTGACCCTTCCTTGCCACTCCTCACGAGTTAAATGCACGGGCAGCAACAATGGGGTCTTATGAAGAACTCAATTCAAGTGGTCACTATCTGAATTAGAAACATATGTTCCGTTCAGAAAGCCATCAACTGCCAGAGGTTATCTTCCCAGAACGAGCAAAATGCTATCCAGTCTTTGTTACAACTTTGTAATAAATGTATGCATTTGAAACACCACATGATGCTGTGGAGCGAGCGTGAGCTGGTGAGGCAGGGGCTGTGGAGCGAGCGTGAGCTGGCGAGGCAGGGGCTGTGGCAACGATCCAGATCCAATGTCCCTCTCTCGTTGCCGTCTTTGCTGTGATCTGAGGGACGTTTTGGAGCAGTCACTTCTCCATGGGACTCATGGATGGACTCCCCAAGGAGATTATGGAGGATATTTGGCCCAAGCAGTATACAGCAGCCCCTCTTCTCCGCGGCTTCCATTGCTGTGGTTTGAGTTACTGGCAGTCAACTGTGGTCCAAAAATAACACTCCATCACAATACCTGCATCACTCACCTCACTTCTCATCACATAGGCATTTTATTGTCTCACACCATCACAAGAAGAAGGGTGAGTACATAAAAGATATTTAGAGAGAGAGAGACCACATTCACATAACTTTTATTAGTGTGTTATTCTACTTTATTATTAGCTATTGTTGTTAATTACTTACTGTGCCTAATTTATAAATTAAAGTTTATCATAGGTATGTTTGTATAGGAAAAAACATAATATATACAGGGTTCAGTACTATCTGCGGTTTCAGGCATCCACTGGGGGTCTTGGAACGTATCCCCCACGGATAAGGGGGGACAACTATAATTGTCCATTCTTTTCTCTCTGCTTTCCACTTGGTATGACAGGCCTGGTGTTGAGGGAGTGATAAATATGAAAGAGAGACCCATCAACGTCCCTGTGTACCAGCATTGCCCTATTGGACCCCAGAATGGCAATGATTGTTGGCCAAATTTGGGTGCCCAATTTAATGGGTGGCAGGAATTAGGATGTGGCCCATAATACCTGCCATACTTCCAGCCTTCTTTCACTCACCAAACATTTAAACATCTCAATGTCATGTGCCAGCCCTGTGCCAAGCCCTGGGGATAAAAGATCATTAAAATTTGTTCTCAAGTGCTCATCATCCAGCAAGAAAGGAAAGACATAAAAAACTGAAGGAGCCTTTAGAGGCCCCTAGGGCTCCTTGGCTCAGAGGCAGGATAGTTCAAGCCCAACCGGGCAGATCCACGATGGCTTCACAGAGGGGGCCGTGTCTGAACTGGGACCCAGGGAGGGCGTGTTTCTGTCCGTGTGGGTGCCGGAAGAGGCCATCTTAGGGAGTGTGAACAACACAAGCAAAGGCTTGAAGACAGGGAAGGTCAGATGAGAGCCGGGACCAGCAAGGGTACCAAAGGCGGCCGGAAATGAGGCAGGCCGTGGGGCTTGGATGTCAGCTGGAGGAGATCCGATGTGATTTTTTTTTTTTAAGATTTTATTTTTCCTTTTTCTCCCAAAGCCCCCTGGTACATAGTTGTGTATTTTTAGCCATGGGTCCTTCTAGTTGTGGCATGTGGGATGCTACCTCAGCATGGCTTGATGAGCGGTGCCATGTCTGTGCCCAAGATTTGAACCGGGAAACCCTGGGCTGCCGAAGCAGAGTGCGCAAACTTAACCAGTCAGCCATGGGGGCCAGCCCCCCGATGTGATTTTTTGAGCAGTGGAAAACCACTGATGACTTTTGAGCAGGGAATAACATGACTAGAATGCTCCTGAGCCAGCCCTGATGGCCTAGTGGTTAAAGGTCAGTGGGCTCCGCTTTGGCGGCCTGGGTTCGGTTCCCAGTCATGGAACCACACCACACGTTTGTCAGTAGCCATGCTGTGGTGGCAGCTCACACAGAAGAACTAGAAGGACTTGTAAGTAGGATATACAACTATGTACTGGGGCTTTGGGGAGGAAAAGAAATTACTAGAATGCTCTCTAAAGCGCAATCTGAAAAAGGTGTGGAAGCAAGAGCCAAAAATATTTCAGAATTAGAATCAGCCGGACTTAGCAACAGATTGAGGAGTGGGGGCTGTGTGTGTGAGTGATAAACGAGAGGGAGGGGTAAAGTAGGACTCTGAGCGCCTGAATGAGGTGACTGGGAGAATGATGGTGGGTTTCAGAGAAAGAGAGTTGGTTTGGAGTTTGGTGGGGTTTGGTAAGAAAAGAAGAACCAGTCTGAGGGGCTTGTACTTTGCTATTTTAAGGCAGTTTGCCAACGAATTCACTGAGGGTTGTAGGACTGAGGAGAAGTATTTATTTTTAACTTTTGGACGGAGACACCTAAACTTGGGCTGTAAGGAAGGAGCCGGTTGGGAGGAAGGAAAGAGCCTGAGCAGAGCAGAGTGATGTGGGTGGAGCAAAGCCAAGAAGAGAAGGGAGGTGGGGCTCCTGCGGAAGCTGTGCCCTGAGAGGAGGGACAACTTGTGGGGGAGGGTGGTATCAAAAGAAGAGGAGGAAAGAGAAGGAAAACAGGGGGCGGACTCAAGCATGCCTGGATTGGAGGGGAAAGGGTAGACACAGGCCCTCAGTGGGTGTCTTCTACAATTACATTTTATAAAAATAAACAGTACTGAGAAGCTTATAATGAAAACTAGCCCCTTGCCCCTACTTCTCCCCATCGCCCTTCTCACTCCCCAGAGGCAGCAACTGTGGCTTTCAGCTCTGTCTTCCCTGATACTGGCCTCCATATTTCTAAATTGATTTATTAGCTTTAGATATCTCTCTCTATAGATATTACATATAGTGGTCAGATATTGTATATATTAATACGTATCAGCTGAGGCATTAGCCTATATATTTGGCTCTCTCCTAGCTCCCCTACTGCCCTCTCCCCAAGCCCCAATAGAGTTGTACCACAGAAACCAAGAGTCAACACTGATGCTATTATGAGCTTTTTGTTTTGCATTTCCGTGAATTAGTAGTAGGTTGCGTTATTACGTATGAGTGTATTAGATTTTATGGATTCTATTCTATCTCGGATTCTTCCCACCCTCCAACACTCTCACAGTCCAGTTTTCTATGCCATAAAGAGTATCAGGTCATTTGTCGGCTCCATCTTTTAAAATGAGTGACCCCCCTCCTGGAGTTCTCTCTTCTGGATCCAGTCTGGACTGCTGATTCTCTAGACTCGCCGTAAGGCTTTCAATCTGAAACTTCTTTGACTGCCATCCTGGAAATTTCTTGAACATTTCCCTTTTCTTTACTATGTGTTTCCTTCTTTCATGGTTTACTCTTTTGTTTCAGTGGAGCACATTTTCCAGGTGCTTTTTAAGAAAGGATTCTTGAGAGAATTTTTTTTTTAAAGATATCTTTATTTTAGTCTCATAATTGATGGCTATTTTGGCTGGGTGTAGAATTCAAGGTCAACAGTGATATTCGCTCACAGTTTGAAGGCAGTGTTCTCTTGTGTCCCAGGTTCCAGTATGTGGTTGAGGAGCCTGAGGATGTCCTTCTGATTCACAGTCACTTTTAAATTTTTCCTCTTGAAAGCCTGTAGGATGTTCTTTCTTTTCTCAGTGTTCTGAATGTGCCATGGTTTGAGTCTTTTATTCAATAATTGTGCTGGGATCTTTCATTTTCTTCAATTCTGAGAAATTGTATGTGTGTATTTGATAATTCTCTCTTTACCACCTCATCATGCCTCCGCCCCAGTTTTTCTGATCTTTTCTTCAGGAGAGACTTTTGAATTGACCTTCTAACTTCCTTATGGTTTCCTTCTAATTGTCCATCATTTTGGCTTCCTATTCTACCTTCTGAAAGATTTCCTTGGTTTTATCTACCAGTTCTTTGTTTCTTTCTTTTTTTGAGGAAGATTAGCCCTGAGCTAACATCTGTTGCCAGTCCTCCTCTTTTTGCTGAGGAAGACTGGCCCTGAGCTCACATCCATGTCCATCTTTCTCCACTTTATATGTGGGATGCCTGTCACAGCATGGCTTGCCAAGCAGTGCCATGTCCGCACCTGGGATCCAAACCGGTGAACCCTGGGCTGCTGAAGTGCAATGTGCGTACTTAATCGCTGTGCCACTGGGCCGGGACCTATCTACCAGTTATTTCAATGAATTTCCTTACTTTGGCAAGCATATTTTCAATCTGCAAAGGCTCATTCTTATTCTCTGGTTACACCTTTTTTATAGCAATCTACTCCTGCATCTTGGATGCAGCGTCTTCTATTTCTCTGAGGGTTTTACATCTTTGTCTTCTTGCATTGTGTCTGGTTCTTCTTTCTGTTGCTTGGTTGGATGCCTTGTTTGGTTCTCTGTCTTTATATTGCAGGCTTTCCTTGCTGTGGTCTTGACTGTGGTTCACATTTGAAGGTGAGGCACTAGATGGAGTTTCACGCCTGTGGGCTTCACCGTGGTCAGTCTGAAGAATTCTCCTACCTCCAGCCTGAGGGATAAGCAAGTGTCCTGGGAGCTGAGCAGGAGAAGGGGGCTGGGAGCCTCCTAATTCAGTGTGCAGACTTTGACTTTGTGTTTTCACCCTGTTGTCTCACTCCTGTCCTCCACTGCGGCTGGTGTCACCATGTCTGGACTCCCTCTGCCTCAGTTTCTCTGTCTAAGCTGGCCCTTCTCAATCAGGGTTCTGAAGAGAAGATCTGATGCCAGTCCATTGTATGGAGTGAGCTGAATTCTCTCTGCATCTAGAAGGGTGTCAGCCCTGTGTCATCCTGGGGAGAATTGAGACAGTCATCATCACTCATGTCATTCTCTATAGGGCTCAATCCTCTGATGGAGCACTGGTCAGGAAAGGCTGTGTGAGAAATAACCTTCCTCTGGGGCTGGAGGTGGGCCAGCAGCCTGGCTCTGTGGGTGGAGGAGGGGCATTTGTTTGAACTGCCAGAGTTATGTTCACAAGGTTTAAAACAAAACCAGACAGCGGGTCAAAATGCAGTCACTGATTTTGCCTGGACATCGTTTTTATAGTTAGGGAGCCTGGACACCGCGGGCACCATAGGGATTGAGGCGGTGGATGGGGTTTGGCTTTTGAGGGTGGTATGGCCCCGCCCCGGTTATTTTTAGATGCCTCAAGGGCCTTCAGGAGGGCTTCCTGGAAGGCTAGTTCCAGGAACGTACTCATAGGAGGAAAGGGCGGCAGCTTCCCGCAGCCATGTCACAGCGCCATCCCAAGAGGGCGGGGAAGTGTGAATCAGGAGGTTCCTCCAGTGGAAATTCCCTCAGCTGGTGATCTCAAGGCTGTGGCAGAGGCGTGGGGCGCTCTGCTCCTCTGGGGCCTGTGCCTGCTGCAGAGGCGCCTGAGTTCCCAGCAGCTGGGTGGCCGTGGTGTCTGCACGGGGTAGGCTCTCAGCTGGTGAAGCCATCCACAGTGACCCACCCTGAAAAGCTTGTTTGAGAGAAGGCAAGGTCGTGAGTGGCAGCAGGTCCCTTTCAGTAGTTGGTGATCCATCCGTGGTATCATCATGCAGTGAAACAGGAAGTTTAGGGCTCTGGACCCGAGAAGGATGCTGTTTTGGGGAGAGCAACCATCGTGTAGAAAGAGGCTGAGAATCCCCCTTCTCTGGGCAGGGGGTCCCCACTAGCCCACGGCTCCTTCTGAAGATGCGAGGCAGGCTGTCCCCACGCTGTGGTGGCTGCTCTTGTATGTCCTGGTGGGGCAGTGCCCACAACGTCCTCAATGCTACAGGGACAGCCACCCAAGCACAGCCCTTGTCCCGGAGCCTCGCCTAGGGAGTCTCACAGAGGGGTCTGTGGCTGCGCAGGCGTCTGCGGGTTTTTAACTCTGCATTTCTTTTCATTTTCCTAATGCTCAGCGGAGGAGCCCTCAGAAGCGCCGCCGCCGCCCAGAGGGAAGGCCCCGCCGGCGCCCTGGCCCTCTGCCCCGGAGGAGGCCCCCACGGAGCCGCCGCGGCCGAAGCTGAGCCCCGCGCCACGGCCGAGGCCGAGCGAGGAGCCCGGACAGCAGCTGCCCGCAGGCCAGCAGCCTGTCCTGCCCAAGAGACCCCCGCCGCCGCTGCCCCCGCCGCTGCGGCCCGGCTGGACGGGGCTGCCCTTCCTGCCCGGCTCCACCGGGGTCATTATGGAGACTGGAGAGGCCGGGCCCCCGGGGAGGATGGGCGTGTCGGGCAGGGGCCTGCCCCAGGGGGTGGATGGCCAGACGGGGCAGCGGCCCGTCCCCAGCGCGGAAGGCGTTGCAGGAGCCCCAGGTAAGGCCCGCAGCCTGGCGAGAACACCCTGCGGGGGCCGCCTGTGCCTCGGGGGCTGCTGCAGGGCCCGTGTGTCTCCAGGGTCCAGCCTCCAGGGTGTCAGCTCGAAACAGCTCTCCAAAGGCGCTTAGGTCCTGAGGGCCCAGTTCATGCTAATCGAACCCCCAGAGGCAGGGGACCCCGGGGACAGTGCAGTAACTTCTATCTGAAGGTAGAATTGTCCCATGGGCTGGAATACCTGTGCTACGAACAGCTCGCTGATTTTCCCAGCAGCAAGTATAGCTTGTGGAGCAGCAAAGACAAGCCGCACATCAGAATGGGGGGCCGCAGGGCTCTGGTCATCACAAGCTTTGGGACCAGGCTGCCTCCTAAGCTCTGTAAGGTTCAGCTATCCTTCACCTGCGAAATGAGGATGAGAATAGGACCTCAGGGAGTTACTGTGAGGATGAAGGAAAAGAACCTGGTCCGCTGCTGGCTAGGCAGTGCTCCCTGAGAGCTGTGACTGCAGTGCCAGTGTGTGTGTGTGTTGAGGGGGGCGGGGTGTCAGGTAAGGCAGGAGGGAGGAGGAGGGAGCAAGCATTTATGGGATCCTCAGCGCATGCCAGGACCAAATTGGGTCCTTGGTCTCTTACAGCTCTCCTGACAGCACTACGAAGTCGATATTAGCTCTGTTTGTAGATGAGGAAACTGAGGCTCAGGGCCATGACGTGTAAACAGATGGTGTCCTTGAGGCGGGTGATGTCAGCTCCCATACGGCAGGGCAAACCAGTCCCCTCAGAGTCAGACAGGCTGATGATCGGGCACGCAGTCACCAGCAAGGGTGGCCTGGGGCACCCAGGACCCCTGAAGCAGCTGCCAGGTGTTGGGGGGGGGTCGCTGCTGAGAAGACAAGGAGACACATTTGCTCTCACCAGCTCCCCTTTCCTCTGCCTTGCAGTCCCAGCTCTCCCCTGGCAGGTACGCTGCCTTCCAAAATGACTGTGCTTGGATACTTATATTCTTGGGCTCTTCGTTTGTCGCTCTGTGCAGCCATCCTGGCCACCCCCCACTGCCTCCATGTATCAATGCCTCCAACACCGCATCCAGCCCAGCTGGGGGCAAAGCCTGTGAACAGACAGTGCTCCCAGAGGGCAAGCGCAGTAGTTGGCCTGGGTGAGCCTGACTCAGTCTGCAGACTTCTCCCCACTGGCTTGGGCCCCCAGGCCCTGGCGCCTCCTATTTCTTCCTCATGGTCCCCCCCGCCAGCTCAACCTCAGGGACGTCTTCCAGCGGCTAGTGAAGAGCAGGCACGGCAGGGTGCAACCATGCCTGTTTCTAGGAAGGTGGCTCGAGTGGCCTCTGTGTGTGTCTAAGAAATAGAGTGTGAGGAGCAGGGAGAAAGGGGGGCTCAGAAAACTGAGGGCTGGTGAGGGCTTTGCTTGACATCCCATCCCATTTGGTTTTTCAGGATACCCCAAGTCACCTCCTGTGGCCTCCCCAGGTATGTTTGCCCAGGGACCAGGGGCGGCTGTCCCTGGAGCCTCTGTTCCTCCCCTGTGGGTCCTGCCTCCTCCCTCCGCTGTTAGCCCAGCTTGTCCCCACTCACCGGGGACAGGGCCTCTGCCAACTACAGGGGACCGAGCCCCCTGAAGTTTGCTCCCCAGAGAGGGTCAGAGTCATCCTGAGACAAGGAGTTTTCCTTCATGCCTCGTCCCAGCTCTTGGAATTTCCCGAGAGGACCGCGGTGGGGTAGGGGGCGCTGCACAGGGTGTATGGGTCTGGAGTAGTCAGCAGTGCCCTGGGTTACTCCTGGGCCCCCCATCCTGCCCGCCCCCCAACACACACTCTCTTACACCCCCACACACGTTCTCATACATGTGCACTCCCAGCAAGTGCTCACGCTCCTGAGCGCCCCGGGACAGGGGCTGGAGGACCTGGGTGTGAGGAGCAGTTTGTGTCCCGTGCTCTTGAGCACTTTCCGGGGAAGTAAAGCCGTGAGGCCACTGCGGTTCCCAGGCCCCGACCCCAAGCTCGTTCCCGGGAGCCTGCAAACACTTGTCCTCTCTCTGCACCAGGGCTTCCAGCGCCTTCTCTGGTGTCTTTCTCCGCCGGGCTCACCCAGAAGCCTTTCCCCAGCGATGGAGGCGTCGTCCTCTTTAACAAAGTGCTGGTGAATGACGGGGACGTGTACAACCCCAGCACCGGTGAGTCCTCAGGGGGCCTGCTCCCCTTCTCCTCCCTGGAAGCCTTCTCTCCAGATGCCACTGCCCTGCCCGCTCTCCATTGCCAGCCCAGCCTGGGAGGAGGCGCCCGTGTGGCCCAGGGCACAGACATGGGCCGTGTTGCTCATCCCCATTTTGTCTCTCAGGCTGCAGGGCAGGTGTGCAGTGACATTTTCTAGTCTGAGGTCAGCATGCCAGCCTCAGCACTCCCCATGGGGACATCATCCATTCGTTTGAAGAGGTTGTTAGAAAGGCTGTGCTGGCTGCAGCCATCACGCCCTGGGCCCTCCCAGCTGTCTCCCCAAGCCACCAAGTGCCCCTCTTTCTCAGTATCACCATCATCCTAACACCCTGGAACAGGACAGGCAAGACCACCCCCTTGCCCTGCTCTGCCTTCTTCAGATAGACAGAGCCAGCAATGGGACAGTGATCCCTCCAGGAGGCCTGGGCCCTGTGTGCTGGTCTCCTGCTCTGGACCAGAACCACTTAAGCTGTCTGCCTGGGATTCCATTCACAGCACCTGTGTCATCCCCCTTCCCACCAGGCCAGATGTGGGCATCTTGTCCCCTGTGTAAGGGAAGGTGTGTCAGGGCCCCACCTAGCCCATGGATGTCCCAGGGGAGTGCCCCCCTGCCGGCCCGTTGGCAGCCCTGAGGGAAGCATGGCTTCAGCTGTGCCTGGGTGATCAGGCAGAGCCCCGAGGCAGGCGATGTGAAGGTCTGGGCCTTTCCTCAGTAGACCTCTGGGCCAATAAGCACCAGCAGACCGCGTGCCCTCGTGGGTCCTCCACGAGGGAGGGGCTGCCTGCGTGTGATGCTGGTGGATTTCAGGAGACAGATGGAATCGAGCTCCTTCTCAGCAGGGTTTTTAGCCATCGCCCTCACGTTTGCCTCCCTGGCCACTGTCTAGCTATATATCCCACCTGTTCTTAGGACAGTGGTTCTTAAATTTTAGCGAGCATAAAGGTCACCTGCAGAACTTGGAAAAATGGAGCTCCTGGTCCTCCAGGCTGATTGGAGTGGAGCTCAGGACTGTGCATTTTTAACCCGCTCCCAAGGCTCAGAGGCAGGCTCGGGTGTGGGAAGCAACACTGCTTTCAGCTCAAGTTCGGCTTCCTCCCGGGGCCCTCGCTCCATGCTGCCTTGGTGGTGGGGACAGCTTGTCCACTCCGACAGGTCTGGTAGTCTTTGCAAGCAGGGACAGTGATCCACATTTCTCTCACATGCCTGGGATGCCCAGCCCAGCCTCCCCTCTCTCGTGGAGCAGGTCCTCAGTAAAGGAATTCTGGGTGGCCCTGAGCGAGGCCTCACCACAGGCAGTCTCCGAGCGAAGACGAAGGCCATGAGTCCAGACTGCCTGGGTGGGTCTGTCCTTAGGGCCCAGGTGCCTCAGGAAAGGCTCCTGGAACTTTAGATAACTTACTATTAAAAGTGGTGGGAGGGAGCCCAGTGCCTGGCATTTGCACTATTTTTCAGGGCAGATTGCAGACCCAGCCCCTGAGACTCCTTCTTAGCTCCTGGCCTTGACCTGTGGTCAGTGGTCCAGGTCTAGCTCCCTCCCCAGAGCCCTTGGGTAGTGGCTGCTCCTGCCAGGAATTGTTGTGGGCTCTGACTCTCCTAGCTATGTGGCCACCTACAGCTGCTGCTGCTTTGCAAATGATCCATCTACAAACCTTATTTCCTCTTCTCATGCCGTCTCACCACCTCTGACCACCACTTCCCTTGCCTCCCCAGGCCCAGAACCTGTGAGTGACTGTCTGAGTGAATAGCAGCTTATTTCCGGCCATGAATGGAGGCCACCTGTATTCTGGTCCAACATAGGGAGGCGGGCTCTTCCACCCAAGGAAGGCTGGTTGTGGCCTCTGCCTGGATTAGTGAGAAGCTTTGTGGGGGTTTTTTGGGTCTTGCCTCCTTAGGAGGCAGCTCGGGTGTTTCATGGATATTTTGTCCAGCAGCCAAGCTGTGAGGCTGATTCTAAGTTGGCCTTGGGGTGCTTTCAATGATGGAGAGAACTCCCAAGAGGCAACCAGGATCTGGGCAGCTACCTCCTCCCCGTTAAACCTTAAGTGAGGTGGGAGCAGGCCATGGGCTGGGCGTCAACCCTGGGTCTTCGTGAAGCACGTGCCGTGCACATGGTGTCACAAAGGCTGGTAAACCCAGTTGCTGGGAATGTTAGAGGGACTGGGTGCTCGCCCAGCAAGGCTGGATCATTCTCTCCCTGCACCATGCACAGTAAGGGGCAGGTTTTTCCTGCTCTGGGTATGGGTGAGTTATATTATTTATACCAAATCCTGAGGGTTTTGCAGTATTTGTCCTCTTCTGGATGTTACTAGCAGAAGACAGTGGGTTTGGCAGTGAGGACTGGGTCAATGGCAAAGAGCAGTGTGAGCTAAGGGGGGTCTGTCATTGGGTGGGTGCAAATATAAAAAGGGTTACCTCTGCCTGAATCAGCCTGCCTTCTACAGGTAGGGTAACCAACTCTCCTGGTTTGCCCAGGACGCTGAGCACTAAAACTGAGGCAGTCCCAGGCCAACCAAGGTGGTTGGTCCCCTACATCTGGACTAACTGATAACCTGTCACAAAGGTCTGTGATGGTGTCACGTGAATGCAGGTGTCTCCCTTCCTCCTCCCAGGGATCTTCACGGCTCCATACGACGGGCGCTACCTGATCACGGCTACGCTCACTCCCGAGAGGGACGCGTATGTGGAAGCTGTCCTGTCTGTCTCCAATGCCAGCGTGGCCCAGCTGCACACAGCTGGCTACAGGAGAGAATTCCTGGAATACCACCGGCCCCAGGGGGCTTTGCACACTTGTGGGGGCCCGGGAGCATTCCACCTCATTGTGCACTTGAAGGCAGGAGATGGCGTCAACATCGTGGTGACTGGGGGCAGGCTGGCTCACACGGACTTTGACGAAATGTACTCCACATTCAGTGGGGTTTTCTTATATCCTTTCCTTTCCCACCTCTAGGGCAGCTGGGGAACGGGATGGGGAGAGAGTCATGAGATTGTGGAATCTTTAATATATTAGTTTATGTATGTAACTGGAGCACTGGTCTAGTTTTCTGCAGACGTCCCATCACTTCCCTCCAAATAAAGGCCTTGACTGGCTGCAGAGGCCACCACCCCTTAGAGTTCCCCGGCAGGCAGGAGCGAACCGCGTGGTCACCACAGCCACTGACTTGTCACTCTGACTTGACAACTGAAGAGCTGGAAACGCCCCTGCCTGTCAGCCAGGTCCTCCCCCTGCGTTTCCCAGCTTCCACCTCCAAGTCAGCGTGAGCCCTGCCCTGAGGGGCCTGCGCTGGGCCTGTGGGGTGAACCCCAGATCAGTCCTGCCGATGGAGGAGGAAGAGCTGCTGGGCTGCAGGCCTGAGAGGAGGCGGGTGGCGAGAATCGGTATTCGTCTTTACTGGAGAGCAAAACTGTCGCCAACTGTCTTTATTTACACTGCATGGAGAAGAGTTCAAACACTGAAGTGCTGCACCGGCACGTGCCACCACAGACACCTGGAGTTTACAGTCCGGGGGTCCCGGGTTGGCTCCCCACTGTTCACCCTGGCCTTTGCCCCACTGTGAAGGGATGCACGAGAGACTGTCTGTGTTGCGTGTTGGGCTCCTTGAATGACATGTACAATTTAAGTGCAAAGACAGGGAGCGTCAATAAAGATGTAAAACCACTTCAAGTGACTTAGGTCTGGTGCCTTATGGATTGAGAGGTGTTGCTGAAAAGCAAAGTGCAGAAAGGTGGGGCCAGCCCTGTGGCCGAGTGGTTAAGTTCGCACGCTCTGCTTCGCTGGCCTGGGGTTTCGCCAGTTCGGATCCTGGGCGTGGACATGGCACCGCTCATCAAGCCATGCTGAGGCAGCGTCCCACATGTCACAACTAGAAGGACCCACAACTAAAATATACAACTATGTACTGGGGAGATTTGGGGAGAAAAAGCAGAAAAAAAAAAGATTGGCAGCAGTTGTTAGCTCAGGTGCTAATCTTTAAAAAAAAAAGAAAAAGAATAAAAAGTTTGAAAGTGCAGAAAAACTGACTTTTTGTTAATGGCTGTAGAAAGTACGCTTGAGTAAATTAATCTGTCATACAACTGCTACCCCTCAGCATCCAGGCTGTACACTTGGGGTTTTTTTGCTTGTAAAGATAGCCCAGATGTGCTTGCAGGTCAAGGCCCCTATGTGGTCCCCACCGCTGAAGAGGCGTTCCTCCAGGGGATGCTGAAAATTCCCATCTAATCAGCAGCTGCCCAAGCTAATGAGCTCGCTCTCTGCACAGCTCAGAGCAGATGTGGCTTTAAGAACTCTTGCGTTCCCAGGCAACAAGAGGCCCAACATAAAACTGATCACACTGAAAGCTGAGATCATCTGAAAAAAGCAGGAATCTTCCCATGGAGAGCACGTTCTGTTCCAGGGAAGCCCAGGCACGTTCCTCCTTTACCAGCAGCCACAGAAACCTCTAGGCTCAGCAGACCCTTAGCTCCAGGTGGTCTCTGCTCATCAGGTTGGTAATATCTGTTGGCCAATCAAGTGCCACTGGGGGAGGCAAGTCCACTAGAGCTGCAGGGAAAGATGTGGACGCTAGAAGCCAGTGTCCTTTGCCTAGAATCAAGCCACCAGATACTCTCATGCTGTAAAAGTTTGAGTTTCCAGGACTGTTTGCAAATGAGATTTCAGGGTGGCCACTGGACACTTGAGAGAGGAGCCTTCCTCATCCCCTCCTCAGCTAGGGACCAGTGACCGAGTATTGAAGGTCTGCTGTTGTAGTATTTTAAAGTCTGGACCTCTCCGTCCAGGAGGGGAGGGAGAATGGCCTTCTCATCCTCTGCTTCTCCAGCTGGGGCTCTGGCTAACCATGGCTGCAGTTACTGCTGGCTGACCTAGAAACGACTCACGGAAAAAACCCCAATGCGTGGGGCCAGCCCCGTGGCCGAGTGGTTAAGTTCTCGCGCTCCGCTTCAGTGACCCAGGGTTTCGCCAGTTCGGATCCTCGGTGCCAACATGGCACAGCTGGTCAGGTCATGTTGAGGTAGCGTCCCATGTGCTACAACTAGAAGGACCCACAGCTAAAATATACAACGATGTTCCAGGGGCGGGGGGTGGTGGGGCTTTGGGGAGAAGAAGAATAAGAAAAAAGAAAAAAATTGGCAACAGATGTTAGCACAGGTGCCAATCTTCTAAAAAAAAAAAAAAACCCCAATGCGGCGGAGCCTCTTCAGGAAGACCCAGCTGGCACACGCACACACGCTGTCCTCGTGCTCTCACAGCCCCTCTTAGAGACCTTAGTGCCAAAGGGACAAATGCTCAGCCAGAAAGACAGGGACCAGAAAATAGGTAGATAGTGACAATTTTCCTTTTTTTCTACTCCATAGATGAGAAATCTCTGGGGCACCAAGTAAAACTTAGTCCTCTCTCAGTGAATCTTGCCAATTCATTTACCAAAGAAGGTGAATTTCAGCTCTTGTGTATCCATGATAGGCTAATATATGAAGTCTAAGCAGGTCCTGCAGTTTCTTCATGATAAACTAGGACGAAAGCTGGACCACAGCCCGGGTAGGAGGCGGCATCTTTGGAAGGGAAAGGCCGTTCTTTTGTACAGAGAGAAAATGCAAGGTTGGCTGAGCTCTGGGCTGCAGGAGACTCAGAGCAGGCCCTTGCAGAAGTCAACAGCCCTTAAGCTGTGCGTCCGTGAGTGAGACGTACGAACCAGGCCTAGGACTTAATCAGGCACAAGGTTACAACTTCTAAAATAAAGTTGTGGCGGAGAAAAAGGTCAGGGCACTTCTTAAGATACGCAGAGACAGGACTGGGACAGTCTCCCCCGACATGCAACATTAGCAAATGGCCTCATTTAAATGATTAAAAGCAACAAAACAACACCAGCAATAAAGAATGCAAATCAGTGCAAATTGCATTGGAAATCATTTCCATGTTAGCACATTAATCTAGCTTTCTCAGTGACCCCATCATCTTTTGAACTGTTTCAATCTATTTGCAGTTTGAAAGGAAAGGAGTATTTGTGATCAGAGAGGCAGACCCAGGTCCATGCCCGTGGATTTGAACCGTGGCTTTGCATGCATCCAAATCCACTTTCTACATGTATATACGTGTTTTCCCTCTACTGTCCTATCAGCGGGAAGGAAGAAGGGAGGGCACACACAGAGCGTGGCAGAAGGGAGACAGGCTCTCGGAGCCCGGGGATGGGACGCACGCTGCTCCTCCCTGAAGCCGTTTAGAGTAGAAGCCATTTCTTTTAAAATCAACTTCCCTGTTTGAGCCCTTCCTTTCTATTCCCAACGTTCCCTTCACCTGGGCCTCTCACCCAGCCATCGTGTCACGTAGCAGCAGCATGAAATGAAAGCTTTTCCGTGCTTCAGGGCACACTCGCAAGGAGGGACGCTGGGATTCGCCGTGTCCAGCATCTGCTGCATCTGGTAGGGCCCAGCAACCTGAGGGGATAAAAACGCCCTGATTTAAATAACATGAAATTAACATGTGGGGTGTGTTTTGATCCAAGATCCCTTTGACTCTCCTAGGCTGATGCAAACATCAGGATTGCTAAGTGGCATTCACCCTGAGAAGGGTTTAGTGAAGGTGGGGTGGCAAGGGCTCTGAGCAGGACTCTCGGGACCCCTGAAGGGCCGAGGGGTGGGAGGGGAGCACAGCCCAGACGACAGCGCTGAGACGAACCAGAAACTACATATGTCTGAGTGAATCATCTCCTGGCAGAGGCTACAGAGCGAGAGGTTAGTTCCTGTGGGTGTAGCCTCACTTTTGGAGTCTGGTTTTATAAAAATAAGCACCAAAAAGAAGTCCTTTCTATAGACAAATTTGAGTGTCAGGAAAGATCAAAATGCTAATTTATGGAAATTACCAATTTTTGGCAAGAGTATAGAGAAGATGGTTTAACTCCCCTGAAGAAAAGAGTCAAATGCATTCAGTTTACATTTGTTTATTGTTGTAACATTTTGTTTCGAACATCAAACACTGCACCAAAATAGCCATTTATCTTGACAATTGTCTTTGCCATAACTAAGAGTACTGATGTTTACAATTAATTTCTGACAACTTAAAACTTATTAGTGGCATTGCTGTCTAATAATCAAATACTTCACCATAAACCGAATGTAATTATTAAATTAAAAGAGCAAAGTTTCCCCTCCCTTTCTTATCTTCCAAACAAACCAAAAAAGTAGTTTTCACCTGGAAAGAGCACTTACTCTAAACAAGAACTTAATTTCAACCAATTTCATTAAACCTAGCATGCTCTAAAACAGGGGAAAACAAGGCTTCCCAGAGTACATATGATGATACTGCAAAAGACAAAATTTCCTGGAAGGGTCTGTATTCACCAACTTAGAAAAAGAGAGTTTACTTTCTACCTATTTTTAAAAGGTCTCGCCTGCACCTTCAAACTCGCACCCCACCAGGGTGGGGTGCGGTCTCTCAGGGCACGCGTCCTTCCCAGGCAGGCAGCCGGCTGTTGTTCCTCAGCTCTTCTCCCTCTGATTGTCAGCAGCTTTCGTTTTAGGATATCACACTAGTAAGTTTTTTCTTTTTCCAGTTGAAAACTATGCAGATCTTTTTAAGCACAGCAAACAGTACTCACACATGGGGCTGAGTTCGCATGCTCTGGGCCCACACGTGTACTTGCTAACGCCTGCCGGAGAGGTGGGTGTCGACAGCACAGCTGCACAAGCTTCAGCACATGGACATCAAGGCAAACACTAAAGTCAGGTTGAACTGGAAAGAGGGAATGGGCCATGGCTATGTCAGCAGTGGGGCAGCCGAGAGAATGGCTTGGAAGAGCCCAATCTGCCTGCAGTCTCCCGGGGATCCCGCCCATCACCGAAGGCAGCTCAAGGCTAACGCTTCAGCGTTCGCTCACCATCGTAAGGGTCTGTGTACAAACACACTCGAGGGCATCTCTCTTTCACAGAAAGAACAAATGTCATTTGTACCAAATGGCAACGGATTTTCAGCACAAACTTAATACTTTCCTAACACTATGGTAATAGTAATAGCAATCATCCACTTTCAGCCAGAGGGACTCCTTTAAAGAAGGAAAACGACTCCTCAATTAGTGCATGTACCCACCAGATCAATCTGCAGTGACAAAATAACAAAGTCTAGTGCTTATGGACGCCAGGACAGAGGGAGCACCCTCAACCAGGGCAGGGAGACCTGATTCCTAGGTTGGACACTCTAACAAGGCCCCTGTGTCCAGAGAGAAGAGCTGATGAAGAAAAGGAAACTGTCTCGTCAAAAACTCTTTAAAGGACAACCTAAAAAAAAATACAGAAAGTGTACAAGATTTTCTGCACTGCACATATGCAAAGAAGCCCTAGGAAGCTCAGGTTAAGCACAGAAAGCTCGCGTTCTTCCTCTAAAGCAAAGGCGGTGGAGAGAACATGCTGAGGAATCTACGAGACAGACAGATGCTGCTCTGCTAGGATTCTAATTCACCAGCTGGGCAGAACTCTGTATAAATGTAACCCAGTTTCCCTAACCTACTGTACAAAAATGAACTCATTCACTAATTTCTCCTTGAACTACTTAGGATGGGAAGGTTTGCACTGGAGGAAGCGTGTATCGTTCCACCTCTGGGAACACGTGCCTCCAGCTTCTGCCACCGAGAATTACGTTCCAGGGGCTTTCCCACTGTCTTTGCATCCAACAGCACTAGGAAAAATGCTGAACAAGTCATTTCAACTCTCCAATCTGGAAAAATAACCACCCCCATTTCTCCATCTCTAGATCAGTATTATTTTGGGTGAAGCACGTTAAAACGAGGAGACCCCCAGTCCAAGCACAGGGGAAGGCAGAGGTGGGACTGGAAACCATGCAGAGCGGGGCGCCTGTATCGGCAGCTCCCGCTCTCTGCTCTGGGACTCCGCTCCCTGCCTTCTCACTGACCGAGGCCTAGGTTTGGTCCTTTCTGGTCCCCTGAAAGCCTCCCCTCTACAGCTCTCTTGACTCTAACACTCACTAAGGTGGCGTCAGCACCCAGCTTGACCTCTCCAGGCTCGCGCAGCTCCGGAGGGGCTCATGGGACAGAACCCTCCCTAGTGCTGTCTGCTCAGACTCTGACACGAGCTCATTACAACCAGGCAGAGGCAGAGAGAGAAGGACTCTGCCGGAGCCGATGCATGTGCACATCTGCAGCTCCAAGGCCTCCCTGAAAACAGCTGTTCTCTGTCGTTTAACCAGCTCCCACTGTTAGTACAGTTCTACAGACACTGCATACATTCAGCAAGACCCGTTTCTTCGGGCTAGGTCCAAGACACTACTTCAGGGTCTCTCATCATGGAGTAGTCACAGATAAGGAGGCGATGACCGAAGAGGATTTTCTTCCCCAGAAGCCCACATCTGTGGGGCTGGGATCAGCGGCCCTGGGGGCCCGCCCGGCCTGGCCGAGCAGCCGTCCTGCGTCAGTGTAGCAGGGGAGGAGGAGCCCACAGAAGGAACGTGCCCAGGCTGTTTGGACCAACATCACTAACTGGGCCTGCAGCAGTTCAGTGGACCCTGACTGCTACTCTGAAGCAAGCCCTGGCTCTAGAAAGAAACACTCTCAATTCCCCAGTGGAAATTATAACACTTTACTTTGCGCAATGTTTTGGTCCACTCTTATTTAGCTTCTTTTTTCTTCCTTTTAAATTATTCAGTTAAAGGAGCACCCAGTATACAACTTGACACAGAGCATGTGTGAGGACGAACCAGTGACAGGTGCCCAGCCTCCAAGCTCAGGTCCAAGCTCCCTCACTTGTCCCGCCGGGGCGCTGAGCTGCACTGAGCTGCGACCCGGCCAAGTCCATGGAGGCAAAGGAGGGCGGCAGCTCCAGCTCCAGGAGCTCTCTCTGTCCGTGCCAGCGCCTGCCTGGTAACATGTGTCCTGTTCCACACCTGTGGCTCAGAGGAGAGCCCAGTGTCCTCTGTCCAGCAGAACCGCCCGTCGCTTTCCCTTGCTCCAGGCGAGTGACTGAGGGCCTCCTCCTGAGGTGCCACCTCAGGCCAGGTCATCCAGGTCCACTTTGGGGATCGGGTCTCGCCAGTAGCAGAAGGAGCTGAACTCTGGGCATGGAAATGCGGAATTCTGTTCCTTACTGAGGAGTGGGAATACATGCTCCACGAGCTCGCTCAGTCTGTGATACCTAGGAGAAGGGAGTGGGAAAGAAATGCACACATTCTTAAAGTTGATTTAAGAGCACAGGACTGTAGGTTGTAAAGTCAGTTATTCAGATTCCTCAGACTGGCAGGATCTGAGACACGCCTCACTTCCCAGGGCACAGTATCCCTCTTCACAGTCTAGGATAATCTGTGATCCCATAAATAGCTATCGCAGAGGAGAAGACACCCAGGCAAGGAGGAAAGCCTCCAAAAGGCTGGTATGGTTCTGATACTTCTAGCTGGCCCTGATCCTTAGTATCCGTCTGTCCCCAACTTCACTCCTGGCTGCAGGGCGCCAGGCTGAGGAACACACTTACGATGACTTGTTTCCTTTGGTCCTTTCTTGTATTAATTCACCCTTGGGGTTCACAGTGAATATTCTGCAGTCTGGAACTCCAACTTGTGTGTAAGCATAGACATCCTGCAGAAGAAAACATCAAACAGGGTGACTAAGACAGAAGAAATGAGGAGATGCTTCTCTGGTTCCCTGTGAGCCAGAAGAACTGCATAAACAGAAGACTGTCCATGGGAAATGTGGAGCTGGGCACAGTGTGGCTTTGCCACCGAAACTGAGCTTTAGACAAACCTGAGCTTAAGAGTGAAGCAAAACCCAGAGCACGCTTGGGGAGTCAGAAAACTTGGGCACCAAGGAGATGCCAGGGGCCGAGCAGGAGGGGTGACCCGCTGCCTGCCAGAGCCCAGGGGGCAGCCCCTCTGCAGCCTGGGAAGGAGGCAAGTTGAGGAAGTGTTAATGAAGGGTGAGAACTCATGCTATGGTTCTGGGCGGATCCAAGGACGTGGCTTAGAACCACTTAGAATATGAGTCAGAACTGCCTCAGGAAATGGAACTGAAGCCACAGAAACAAAGACAATGTGCCCTTTGTCATATACCAACATTTTGGGGCAGATCTCCACCTACAGGACATCCCCATATGCAGAAATTTGGAACAGATAAAGTGGAAACCCATTTAGCAGAATGGACATTCACTTTGCTTATATTGGTTTGGAATTATGACATGGCTATACTCTAAGAAGGACATTTCTCTAAGTTTTACCCACCACGTCAGAATGTGTAGCCCAGAGGAGACACTCACATTGGGACGGTTTCCAAAGGCAGCGTAGAAGGGCTGCTTAGACGGGGCAAACAGATTCTTGATGTCATTCAGACACTCAATTTTGAACTTCTCTGGTTTCTTTTCTATCACTTCCCTAGTGGAAAAAAATACAATTACCAAATTCAGAATGGTAGTTTTCCCTGGTGTGTGGTCCTAAAAAGATTTTAATGCTCACAATCACCTAATTTTTTTAATCCTTTGTAACTGGTACCTTTCTTTCTCCTCCTTTGCTAGTCAATGTGATGATTAAGAAAATCTGATGGGGTTTAAGGAAGGAGAAAACTTGACAACTTGACTTTTCTTGACCATGTGTGACACAGACCAGGCGAGCTGTGTGAGGCAGAATGCTAGGGGGGAGCCAGAGAACCAGGAGACGCAGAAGCTCGAAAACAGACATAAACCCTTCCAACGAGCCTCATGCACACGCATGCACGCTCACACACACAGAGGCAGTGCAGATGCCTGCTGGAGAGGTACCTGTGGAAGGCCGAGAACAAGCTGCTGGGGGACAGCATCAGAGGGCCCCGGGGCAAGATCGTGCCCTTGTCATTGACCCAGTGCAGGTAGCCACGGGTCATGTCAGCCATGCCGATGGCACGGGCGGAACAGTACAGAAATTTGTAGCCATTCCTGAAAGAGAACATGTCCTGTTTAGACCATGTGCTTTGCCTAAAGGGAAAAAAGCACTTTCCTTTTAAAAGATCCAAATAAAGTTTCTCTTATTGTGAAAATTGAATTCTTGAATTTAACAGGAAAGTAGTTAGGATTATAAAGATCTCACCTTTCCAGGGAAAACACCACGGGGAAAAATAGAGGTATAGGCAACTAAGGATTATGCTAAATTTACAAGTATTGATGTATCTTCAGCATCGAGTCCACAAAAGCCAGATTACAGAACAGACAAAAATCCTAGACTATCTTTTAATTATCTGCTATAAAGTAAAGATACAAAGGACCTTATTTATAAAGACAATTTGCAGAATGCAAACCACTCAGTAAAACAAATGGCAAAATTATATCTGGGCAACCGACATACTTATATTATGACATTCTTATCTAACGCTTAAGACACTAATTTTTCAAATCAATTTAACTCGTATGTATTAGGGTCCCACGAAGGCCAAGGCAGTTTTCTCTGACAGAGAGGACCCCATGGGTGACATGTTTCCCTCATGCACGCGTGTATTACCTACTCAACAAAATACAATTTAAAAATATCCAATTGGTAAAAAAGAAAATCGGCTCTCTTGTTAAATTATAGCTAAAAAACTCAATTATGGCTGTAACTATAGATACAGGTAGTGCCTAAAACTCTTCACATTGTGAGAATGTGACCACAGAAGTTAAACACGTAATGTAATGCCCAGCGCACAGCTCAGGTTCCACAAATGGTGGCTGCCACTCTTCTCTGGGTGAGGTTATAGGAAAGAAGTGTGAAAGAAGAGCAGGAATAGCTGGATCATGAACAATTTCCAGGGGCTGATGTATGCTATTTTTCTATAGTTCTTAAAGCAAAATGCCAGCTCACTACGGTGCACTGACATGTGGGACAGGATACCTACTCGTTGATGGAATGGTAGAGCTTTGCTATACCCTGATGAGTCCAGTCTTTACCCAGCTGTGGAAGAATCTGTCCCAAAGCATCAGACCTAAGAGGGTAGAAACAGAAAAAGGCATCAGGAATCGAGCATATAAAGCCAAGTGTTCTCCTGTTTAGTCCAATACCAGCTGCCAAAATACACTGGGTGGAGGAGGGGTGGGGACACTCTACAAAGGCGATCTCGTCACGGCTTATTCAACAGTGATCCCGTCTCCTGCAAATACACCCACCGAGGAACCGCTAAAAGTAGCATCAGACACGAGAGCCAGATGTTCATTTTCAGAGATAATTTACAACCACACATCCTCTGTTTCTCTTCCCTAATCTCAACAGCTTCCTAGATTTTTTTTAACGCCAGACTTGAGACCAAAGAACTAAATCTTTCCAAAAGTGATTTTTGATGGTACATTTGTAAGGCTCTGCTCATCTCCTCCAACTGTAAAATGACCCTGTGTGGACTGCACCAGGACGTCTCAGCGCATACAGTTTAAAAAACACTCCCAATAGCGGCCAAGGTCAACCCGGCAAGGGACCCCCCACCACACACTGACCTGCGCCTCCCCTCCCTGCCACCCACCACGTAAGGGCTCCTGCTTACTTAGTTATTGTTCCATCGATATCTGAAATGATGACCTTGTCATTCCAGTTCCACAGGTAAATGGTCCCTGCGCAGCGGCAGGTACCTTGATACTGGGTTGTAATACTAAACACAACATCATTTGGGCCATCTTGGAGCTTCAGTTTTGCCTTTCATAAAAAGTAGGGGAATAAAGAAAATTAGAGAGAGAATTTTGAAAATGGTAAATCACTTTGATGGAATTACATGTAACAACTGAAAGTCACATTTTCCAATAATATGCAGTCACTGAGAGATTGCTTAAGATATAATGCTAAGTAAAAAAGTATCCTAATCTCTAAAATATATAAATATACATATGCATGTGTCAATGTATAAAGAATGGAAAGAAATACATAAATACGATAACTGTAATAAAAGAAAAAAAACCGGCCGAAAACATATAGTTTGGAAAGAGTCTGAATATTTACAAAACCACCGCTGGTGTTTCAGGACCCCAGCTCAGGATGGTTTCTGTCACATCAGCACACACCTGGCCCAGTGGAGTGCACACAGCTGGCTCACAACAAGCTCGGCTGAGGGAGAGCCAGCCTGAATGGAGTTTCGGGATTCCAAGAAACTTCTCCAATCCCCCCCCCAAAATAAAACCTCTCTGCTCTTCCTGCATACCTAATTAAGACAGCATTTACGCGACCACACACCAGGCAGCATGCATAAGGCTTTGCAGTGGGGAGACAGAAGGGAAGGACATCCGATTCAACAGTTACTAAGATAATCTGACTGGATCCCCAGGGATCACAGACGACTCACAATCTGGTCTGAGGAGAGTCGAAGAGACTTCTTATATGAGGTCGTGCCGCTGTGGCTCGGGGGCTCTGTGGGGACAGGGTCCACTTTGATTGATTCCTCGAGCTCCTGTGATCCCTCGTCACTCGAAGAGTCATCCTCGGCTGACCTATTCAGATCAACCCAGTTACTGAAGAGGCAGCAAGGCGTTTTATTGATGAGAGCTTTTCATTTAGGATCAAGAAAAGAGAAAGATCCTAAATGCATTCTAGAGGTGGGAAGAGTTGTTCCCTGTTTCCCATGTCTGAATATTCGTGTCACGAAGTGATAAGGCCACCTTCCTCCTCCGTCTCATGATTGACCAGAAGTTACTGTGTGGTCATCACTCGTCATTTTCTACTGTGACCAGTGAATGCTACTAGTCTACTGTCTCTTGTTGAAAAGAATATGTATGTTTCAAAAGACATACATTGTGGAAAATATAATTGTTTATACTGATCTAAAAAACTAACAGGAAAGATTTTATACACTCCTTTTAAAAGAAGAGAGTAAAGAGGAAGAAGATGAATGCTCAGGCTTAGACAGACTACTAAATTAAAGAGTCAGGGAGTGGCAGGAGAAGAAAGCGTCTGACTGGGGGAATACAAGGCTGGCAGAGACCAGGCTGGGGTATCTGATGGGCCTCCTCTCAGGGCCGGCCAATCCAATGTCCAAAGGGGTGCTACTTCTTCCAAGAGGTTAAGTTAACCCACACCCACTGTGAGATTCTCCTTCATATCTCCTTCTGCACCTGACAGGAAGCAGGGGGCAGAGGCCCCGGAGGCAGTGCATCTTAAGACTCCTCGAGACCCCCTCCAGGAGGCCTGCATTTCGCAGGCCTCTGCTTCCATGGCTCCAGGATGGGAACAAGGTATTCTGGAAGCAGTGATGAGCATATTTACTCCTCTGAGCTGATAATATTTTTTAGAAAAGCAGAAGTTATCATCTGCTAACTACCTGAGTGGCACAAACAAGCCACTTATTGTCATGTATGTCCACAGGAGAAAGACGTTTCTGACTAAGAATTAAACAAAACTGCCCAAATCAACCCAAATGCAATGGCTAAAGCAGGGGTAGCCCAAGCGCTGTGCGCCTGGAGGAAGGACAGGCGCCCCCACCTGCCACTGGCCGGCTCCTTTGCGCCTGACGGCAGGTCACTTGTCGGCAGCACCTCGGATTTCCCTTCCTTGGCCTCCGGCAGCTAAAACAGCAAGAAAGTAACGGCAATGTGCAAATTTTCCCCAGTGACAAGCAAAAACTCAGCAGCAGCCCTCTCCAGGAACAAGCAAAACTGCTTTCTTAATCCACAATTTAACAATGCTTAAGAAACAGACTTTCTCTAGTTTGAGCCAAAGAACAGAAACCTGAGACAGAAGTCATATGCTGCTACACAAAAAGCTGTCACTACAAATCCGGAAGTAAAAATTTTAAAAGAGCACCATTTCAAGTCACAAAGTATAACACAACTGGCCCACACTTGCGAGGGCCACAGCAGGGACACTGGGACTGCAGGGTAAGTGTGCCTGGTGCCGCTGCCCGCTGCGCAGCAGAACAAGCTCGACTTCTGTGTGGAAGGTGCGGCAGCAAAGGGAAAAGGGCAAGGGCTTCGGAAGGGGACTGGAGGCCAAACCCGAGCTCCAGCCCTCACAGGTATGTGCCCTTGGTGTCACGCTGCTTCAGCTCCTCATGCCCGAGTCTCCTGACCTATAGAACGAGAACTCAAACATCTACACTGCTGGGCTCCGGGGAGGTGAGAGTAACGCACGTAAAGCATCCAGCACAGAACCTGCACATTAGCTGTTCAAAAATGGTGACTATTATCATTGTAGAAGAGCATTACACAGCCCAAATTGACTTTCTCATGCTTGGCAAAAAGGTTTTTTGTCTAAATGAGAGATTCCCTTCTTTCAGCCCATGGGAAGGAGTGCCTCCAGGTCACTTACCTGTTTGGTCATGCTTTCTCTCTTACGCCAAAACCACCAGCGACCAGATTTCTTTGGCATCTTATCTTTGACCCAGGACTCGACTGTGGCCTGGAAACAATCAACCTGGGTCAGTCTAGCAACCTGTTGGTTACAAAGCCCTGGACTACTTTCTCCCTTAGCCTGCAGGATGGTGCCTTATTATGGAACATGAGCAATGCTTGCCACACCTCCCAAACTCCTCCAGAGTGTTCAACTCCTCTGAGAGACGGAGTATCCTCTCTCGTGGCAGCATGGCTTTGTGGCACTCTGTGGCGAGACAGGTAGTTGGCTATGTAGGAGCAGCCCCCTTAGGGGCTGGTGGTGGGCTGCTCTCACTTCTCTACCCTTGACAAATGTGGTTCTCATGCGTTCTGAGGACCAACCAGGACAATGATGTCTTCTTGGTGGACAGATTCAAGGCAAACCTTCAGGTTCTACATAACAGGCTTACTCGTCCCCATTTGACTTAACCACAATGATATTAAGCTTCTGGGGGCCACAGCACCTTCTTCTTCCTGCTTCTTTCCATGTTAATGAGAGGAAACTTTCTTCATTCATTCTATATTTAACTAACAATTAGTAAAATCTCTCAACTTTCATACACAACCAGAAACTGGTATAAATATCTCGTAAAAATGACAAAGATGTGGCAGCCCAGCTAATTTTCTAGATTTGGGGCATGAGGTAATTTGAGTGGGCACATAGAACTTTTTGGATCTTTTATCATATGAATTTTATATTAAATATAGATTTTTTTCTAAGTTCTATATGCTGTAGATATTTCTGAAAAGGCAACAAACAGTGGATCATCTCACCTTAGGCAAACTCTTCTGGAACACTTGCAAGCTAAGGATCATGGGAGCAGCCAAAGCCCAGTTATAGTAACTGTGAGAAATAAAGATTGTGCAAACCATTACACAGAGAGAGGAGAGAGAGAGAGAGAAGGGGGTAGAAAGGGAGGGAGGAAGGGAGCAGAGGGGGAGAGTAGAAATAACAGGAAATTCCTTATTCTTCTCAATGAAAAGATGATCAGCTAAATTTTTTGTCACATGAGTAATCTTTGCTTTAAGCCAAACTTCTCTGAATAGAAAAGCAGTAAAATCTATACAACAGAATAACATTTCAGTGCCTTATTTAAAAATGGAGTTGAGGCTTCACTTTCACTACCAAGTCACTGCCCATTATAGAAGCCCACTGCTCATTTATAGGAGATGGTATATTTTATGGCAAGAAAAACGGTGATGGTTAAAAAGAGCACTTGGAAAAAGAGCACTCCAAGAGTATTTAACAATTATAAAAGCAAGATTGCACTTACCGGTTATATATCCGTATTACAAGGTTAGGATTGTCTATAAGTCCAGGGTTTTCTGCAAATTCATGATAAGTAATGATATGCTCCATGAATTTTTCTGCAATGGAAAACAATGATCAATTTGGTCAGAGATGACACAAATTCCCATAGGAGATGATCACAATGCTCTCTGCATTGACAGCACTACAGGATAAGTCCTTTTTTAAAAAACCTATTTTTATATCCGTCAAAAACAAAATGTCAGACACTTTTTTCCCCTAGGGCAAGAAAGAACAATTCCTTTCTACCCTCTCCCTTTTCCACCACTCCTCCCCCAGTGTAAAAAATAAAACAACAAAACGAAGCAAAACAAAAACAAGAGATATGCCAGAGAATTTTAAAAGGAAAATAGATTACAGATGTGGCCAGAGAGAGAGGAAGACACACACACACACGTGTATACACACACACTGTATAACTAACGAAAACTGAGAGTTTCATTCCCATCAAAGGGAGACACTCTTTACTGGCAGGCAACTGCATAACTGGGGAATATTCATGGGGGTCTCACAGCTTTAAATGCGTGCTACAGTAGAAAACAATCAAAACGTCTTACAATTGCTTGGAGAAAGAAACACACACACCAGAATTCGAGTTGGGGTCTGTCTAGAAATAAATCCCAGGTTCTTGCAGAATGAATGAGGGTTTTGCGTGAATTTTTGTACCCTGTTCCTAAAGCGTTCTAGGAGATCCAGGCTAACAGAAATTTCTCACTGGGATGGTTCCTCCTGGTAATTTGTCTATTATTTACTTTTACTTGCCATTTCTGCCTCCTCCAATAACAAACTCTACCTAAGTTACCAATACTTTCCTAAAAAGCATAAAATTTATTGTTCATATAAATTGTATATTTTCCACATCCCTACACCTAAATTTTAAGTGAGGGCTTATGAGGATTATAATAAGAATGTGACCTATTTAATTTCATCCTTAGAAGATACCATTGGCTGTAACACACTCAATCTCTTGCAAAAATTAAAATTAATAAATAGAATTAAGAGATGGAGAAGAGAGGCATAACGAGCCCACTATGATCCTAAAAAGAAGAACGTTGAGGAAAGCAGAGCTGTAAGGCTCCGGGCACCCAGTCTGCCATATGCAGGCCTTCAGCTGCTCTGGGGTGAGAGAAGACAAAAGATGATGCTAGCCATGGAAAGAAAACCTTTCCTTAGAGGAGAATCATTCAAGGGCCACCAGCCAAAGTGAGGAAATATTAAGAGTTTAGTTTACAAAGGAAAGTAAAACCAAAAAGGCCTAAGAACTTGGGACAAACGCACGCTGGTGCCCAGCCCACAGCAGAGGCGTCTGTACGACCTCTGCTAAACAAGCTCCTTCCTTTCTCTTGAGCAAACTTCACTCTCCTGGGCCAACTCTGAAGACTGAGACAGAAAGTAATCCCTTCTACTTTTTGCCAGAAAGAACATTTACTCAGTGGATAATCAATTTCAACAACTTCAGGCCCTACTCTCATGTCTAAGGCCCTGTGCTTTCCAGGAGGACAGCTGGAACCCAGTCCCACAAATATTTCAACAACTTTACAGATGAGAAAACAACACAGTGTGAGCTGACCTTGGCTCAGCAAACAGGGTGGCCTGAGAACTCTCAACCTCTTAATGTGAAATGCAGCCTTCAAGGTACCCCCGTCAGCCAAGCCATTTATCTGTAATGTCACTCCACATGAGGTACCTTAAATGAGGGGTTAAGGTCTGACATTAAAGGGAGATCACCTGTTACCTGCACAAGATCACTAAAGAATTTCACACCCTGAAGTGGCAGAACCGCAGGTTTTCTATCAAGCAACGGCAGGCACAACTGCCTAGTGTACCTTTAGAAATTTCTCCGTTCTCACTGAGGCCCCCACAAAGGGAGAGGGTGACGTCGGGCAAGTCCATGGTAGAATCCAAGAGGCACTCAGTGCCACTATCAGCGGCCGCGCTTCCCACGGACTGTGGGGACTGGGAGCCAGAAGGCGTGTCAGACTCGGGCCACTGCCTGGAGACGGGGTCTGATTCACTGTGGGCAGGGGATGGGGAGAAAAGGATTTGCCTTATTACAACTTCTTGTATTCCTAGCTTACTACGTGGTTCTCTGAGGGCTTGAACCAAATTAACATACCCCCTTTAAAAAGGAACAGATTGACCAACAATCAGACATAGCTTTTCTTAGGTGGTGTTTAGAATCATAGCATAAATGACATTAAAAATAAATAACCTAATAGCACTACTGAGGAATTAACTGTGAATACAGTAAATATGTCGCAAAAACCACTTCAGTTATTCATAATAATGCAACCTTTTTAACCATGGCCTTTCTGATTTTAATTAAAAGAGTAAAAGAGTTACAAGCATTTATTTACATTTCCATGATGAAAATGACAGAGTAATTAAGAAAAATCTGATGTTTGGAAACCTTTTGATCCTAATTTCCTAGAAAAAGCTGTGGTACATACACATCCTGTAGAAAATTACTGTAGTCCAGGGCTGTTTTATTTTTAAAAACAAGGCTTTTCTAAATTCATCTGTTACTTCACAAAATAGAACAAAGAAATTAAGCAAGAGAAAAATTTCAGGAGGCCAGACCCACCTTCAAGAACTATACTGAGAAAGAAACTAGAGACAAACCGTTCTGACAGCAGAGAGGGCCAGGGCTGAAGAGAGGCTTACTCAGTATTTTCACTTTTCTAGATGGAAAGGCACAGAGCCAGGTTTTGGTAAATGATCCTAAGGGAAACTTTCTGTAATGGAGCGTAAATTTGAGAGGAAAACATGGAAATGGAACCTTAAGTCTCTTAATCATGAATGTTTACTGCTCTACACCCTTTGAATGGTTATTTACTGTCACACTGAGATACTGCTCTAGAATTTTCAAATTCTTTTATTTTATTCAAAAAGTCGGTATATTTAATGTATGCAATCAATGTATGTAATCTGGTGAAGTTAGATGATCTCTAGAAAAATCTCAAATTTGAGCAGTAGGTGGCAGCAAAGTACAGATATGTCATAAATGGAAAAGTTCAAAAGCTGTTATGTTTGCATTTGAATCAAGAAAAGATTTAGGTTTTTGGAAATTTTCTTCTCTTAACAGCAATGCATACCCATACCACAATATTGAGATTAAATGGAATAGCAGTAAGTTCTCCTTACTGGAAATGGTGAAAAAGCCAAAGCCCACCTGAAGCAGAAAACCTGTTGTTACACTGGGGTTGAGGGGCAGGGCCAACCCCCGGGGAAAACAAACAGAAGGCTGCTGTGTGTTCACAAACTTGCATCTCCTCCTCCTTGGCACAGGGCCAGGTCCCCTTACAGTCAGGTGTGGCCAGGTGACCGTGTGACCAAGTTGTCAGACAGGGACAGAGGGGTGCTGTGCCCTTCCCCAGCCTGGCCCTGGAAAGCTCCCCTCTGCGATTCTCTGTTCCTTCCACAGGGGTCCTGCCAGAGTGGCGGAGCCTCAGGGTGGAAAGAGCTTGTGCTCCTGAATCCTCATGTGCAAGGCCTCCCACCAAACACTGGCTCTGGAATATCCCACGAGCAAGAAACAAACTTGAGCTGTGGTAAGCCACCAAGGTCTTGAGTTTGACCAGACAGAGCAGCTAGTATTACCCTAACCAGTGTAACCTCCAAACACAGGGAGGATGCCACCTGACTCAACACGTCGCCAAATCCACAGAAGTAACGTGCTTTATATTTAGCTATAATTATAAATACCGGATATTCAGTCAAGATGACAATGATCACGATGACAACAAAATAATTGATTACAAGGATTACAACAGTCTATCTTTAAGTATTTAAGAAATGTTTCCAGAAATAATTCATTCATGAGGTAAGAGGTTGCTTGCTGTGTGGCAGTGACCCCCCCACAGTCAAAGTCTAACAGAGCACAGCAAGGTCCCATTGCATTAGTCACTCTCATTGTTTTAAAAGGAAACTAAGAAATCTACCTTAGGGATACCAAAGTAAATAAACGATTAAGGACAGGGAAATATGATGATTCTAAGACAGCTTACATTTTAACAAAAAATGGAGCAGTTTCAATTTTCTCACCCTAAAAACCCAACTGTTACTTATACAAAGTAGACATTTTGAGACAAATTTAGGGCAGAAAGCTAGGAAGGAGTTTTAAGGACCTTCCAAAAATATATATAAAAAATTTAAATATCTTGTCAATCTTTCTATTTTAAATAAAAACAATGAAATGTTTTTCAATAACGTATTTAAAAGTATTTAATCATGTATGCCTACAATTCAGTATATCCAAGCCATACTTCCGTGGGGCAAAGTAAATTGGTTTTTGTAATCATAGAGTATTATAATGGAATTTCCCTAAGAATGGAGATGAACTTGGGAAAACAGTACACATATATCATATCTGAGGCGTTAGAGTTATTCAAAGGGGAAACTTGTGAGGGAGGCCAGGGAAGTGTGACAGTAGGGTGAGCTCTAGGGATGTGGGGGGCAGAGGCCAGCTGGAATGGTGCCTCACCAGACCTGGGCCCGAATTCAGAAAGCCTGGGAGCTCAGACTCACTGAAGGAGTGAAGGCATTCCTCGTAAAATGTTTTCAAATAAAGGTATATTACCTTTAAAACGCATAATAAAATAAATGCTAATGAATTTTCCGAAGCATCCTGAGTTTGGATTAATGCCTGTAAGGAGTGCTAATCTAACGTCATACCCACTGCTACATCCTTATGTAGGTTTAACTAATGCACCTCTTCTCCTTCCATTGAAAATTTCTTCATATTAAATAGGTAAATTATTAGTTTCAAATCACTATTGTCCAAACAACACATATACAATTTTTGGATTTTCCAAAATCTGAAGCAATCATCCAACTTAGCTAAAAGACACCATCATCCTGCTCTTTTTTCTCAGACAAAATGTTTTGCTCTCAAAATAGCTACAATATTTCAGAGCTGTTCACCTCTCAACATAGAAAGAATACTCTACCTTTTAGGGAAATAGAGAGCTGCAACTTCAGGTTCTAGAGCCTTTAAATCATCTAGGTAAATATCATCAGGTCCCTGGTGTTGGCTTCTCTTGTGGACACCTGTTCTCATAGAAAAAACACACCAGAGAGAAGAACTTGGTTATCCTTCATTTACAACTCTGCAGGAAAATAAAGGTTTGCAAATAATAAAGCTGACCATGATGAGAACTGCATTTTATTTTAAAGGTGTTAACTAACCTTTGCACTTGTGTTGGTTCTCAACCATTCATGAAATCGAAGAGAAATTCAGTGTCACACACATAACAGTTGCTCAATGAACATATACTAATTTGCTCATTCTTTCATTTGCTGTTACATGAATAATCCTAGCCTTTAAATCATATTTGATGATAAAGTTTTTTCATATTTATAGTATGAACAAGCACAACCAAACTTGATGAAATCACTGGCATTGAGCAACCATTGTTCTAAAACCATGAGGGAAAGGTTGTTGGGGAACAGAATGGTGACAGGGTGCCAAAGCATTACCACATACGACCTTCTGATTGCAAAAGAAAAGTCCTTTATGATAGACAAATCTGGCAGACAATACCTTAAATGATCACATCTAGAATCACTAATAGTGGGACATTTTAAGGTGTAATATGAAGTACCCAATATATCCCATAAAGTAATCCTCAAAACATAAAACATATTTAACCCACATCTAATTAAGCCTCTATATCTGTACTGCCCACTAGGGTAGTCACCAGCCACAAGTGGCAACTGAACACTTGAAGTGTCCTAGTGTGAAGTGAGGTTATGCAAAATGTGTTAAAAAATGTATAAAACACACACCAGATTTCCAAGACTTACTATAAAAATTGTAAAATATCTCAATAGTTATATTGATTATTTGTTAAAACTATAACAGTTTGCGTTTACTGGCTTAGAATATATTACTGAACTTACTATCACTTGTTTATTGTACTTTTTTAATGTGAGAAGACAACGTTACACATGTGGTTCACATTACATTCCTGTTAGTGCAGTTCTAGAGCTGACTTCCAATCTAAGAAACACGGGGATGTCACCGTGAAGAAAAACAGATAAATCCAGAGCACGAAAAAGGATACAAGACACTTGGCTGAGCTCTTCCAAAGGTCAGCATCGCGGGTGTAGAGGGGGAGAGAAGTGTAGTGAGGGAGTGTGTATGTGAGAGAGTGAGGGAGCATGTGCGTGTGTGGGGGGGATGGGGTTGTTCTAAATAAAAAAGACTAAACACAAAAACCAAATGCAACATGTGAACCTTGATGAGATCTTGGTTTGGAAGGAAAAAACCAGCTAAAAAGCTGTTCTTGGTACATTTGAGGAAACATGAATATGGCTTCTTCAAGATGACAATGGTACTTGTATATAGAAAATGTTCTTATTTTTAGAAAGTGCATCTTGGAATATTTACCAAAATGCCTGCAACTTGTTTCCAAATGGCTTAAAACAATACAAAAATGTATGTGTGTGAGTAGAGAGACAGAGGGACAGAGAGAGAGAGAAAAAGAGGGAGAGAGAAAGCAAAAATGTATAAGAATTTTTCTAATAAACTGTTGGGGGGTGGGGAACGAGGCCAAATGAATGGTGGAAACACTCAGTGCTCCTATGTCTAGTCGGCTCCTACACTACGTACTAAGTTTCCTAGACTAAAACCAAACACTCTCTCTGAAAACTGGATTTTCCCTCAACATTTCTTCGAGTAGAACACATGGTCTTTGGTTCCAGGAGAAGTGAAAGAGCAGGCACACCAAGTTAAGCTGGGTCATCAGCTGAAAGACCACAGTTGGCCACAAACACCCTCGACAAATTCTTTTCTTTTAAATAAATTATTTCTGAGTGATCCCAAAGGTCCATACCAGTAGTGGATACTTACTAAGCCAGTTTGTAATTATTCAACCTCTGGTGCTAGAATTTTTCAAAAAGTGAAGTAGGTATTTGGCTATATGTGACAATGGGTATTTTTAGTGAGAATTTTACTTCCCTAAAAATAGGGCCTAAGGCCAATGTTCAGACAGTGAGTATGTTCTGGCTCTTATTGTACCAAGTATCAATGGATAACTTTATATATATATATATATATTTTTTAAAGATTTACTTTTTTTCCTTTTTCTCCCCAAAGCCCCCTGGTACATAGTTGTATATTCTTCGTTGTGGGTCCACCTAGTTGAGGCATGTGGGATGCTACCTCAGCGTGCCTGGATGAGCAGTGCCATGTCTGCGCCCAGGATCCGAACCAATGAAACACTGGGCCACCTGCAGTGGAGCACGTGAACTTAACCACTTGCCCACGGGGCCAGCCCCAACTTTATATTTTTAAATAGTAAGAACGTTCTGATTTACTCAACTTGAGTTCTAAAAGTGAGGCAGAAATGTTGAGCCAAGAGTTAGACTCTATCTTCTGTCTGTTTTAGAGGGAAATAATCAAAGAAAGAAGAGCACACATACTGATAATTAGTGTACATTTATTTATATCCCATATTTTGCAAAAAAGTACTTAATTTGGCCTCAACTAACCAGATGTTTCAGATGAAAACATTTTTCTCTAGTCTAATTTTTTGTGTTTAAACACGTATAATGTTTTAGGATTCCACTTCACTTTACTGACAATAAGGTGTCAATAAAGTGGTTAAGTTTACTCATTAACTGATTTGAAAATTGCTGTTTATTTTTTCAATAAATGTTTCTCAAGTGCCACCTGAGCAGCAATGGCAGGGAGGAAGTCAGGGTCCTGCTCCAGCGGAACCTGCAGTGCAGTGGGGGAAGCCACGTTAAACAAGCCATTCGTGTGCGACAGGTTCTGACCAGGGAGTACCAAAATAAAGGCAGCCACCACACGCTATCTGAAACACTGAAATAATTTACCATCTAAATTAGAGGCCCTGAGGCCACTAAACAAATGATTACCTTTCTTCTTTGACGGCGAGTCTACCTTAGCTGCTGGTTTTGATTCTGAGGGAGCCTCCAGCAACAAGGGGTTAGGAAGGTGGTCTGCATCTAACATAGATGAAATCGGAGGTGGCTCCAGGAGAGGTTCGACAAGTCCTGCACCTCTAGTTGCATCGCTCATCTGCTTACACAGGGCTCTGGGTTTGGGTTTCACTATGGTACAGACCGTTTCTCCCATGGTAGCATCCTTTTCAACCTCACTGCTGAGGCTGTCCTCACTTGGAATTACCCGAAAATGGGTATTTTCTGACGGTGTAATCGTAGCTGTCCTAGGATGATGGTCAGATCTGTCTCTTTTGCTGACCTAAAAAAGTGGAATTGTTTAAAAATTAAACTACTTTCAAAGGTGTTTGTTATAATCTATTTCTTAAGCTGGGTGCAGGTAAATGTTTATTTTATTTATAACAACACATTCAGTAAATACATTATTTTGTACGTGTGAAATATTTCATAATTAAGAAGTGGGAGAAAAACTAATAACTGAATTTTGTTCAATATCCTGATATTTATAAAAGAGTTATATTTATACCTGTTCTACTATGAAGAGTTAAACACTGGAGAAGACTGAGGAAATATGACAATTTTTACATACGTAGAGGGAGAATATTCATTTTGATGGAGAAAAGTTGAGTGCTACATGACAATTTAGCCCTGCTTGGTCTACCTCAAGGCTCTTTTAAAACAATGTGAAAGTGGACAGTCAAGTCTCAATGCAATCACACATATTAGCAAAGTGTATGTTTTTAAAAAACTAAATTAAATAGAGGGGTTAAGCATTTTCTTTCTCAAGAAATACATCTTACCAATTCTTGGTTCTTTCATTATGAACTGGCAAAAAGCTTTCGTAATCAATTTCCTGTTTAAAATTTCAGTGTGGAAATTTTAGTTTCCTTTAGCTACCTTTAAAATTTTCCTTATTAAAATGTTAATTAACAATCAACATTGTTTACTAAATAAAAACACAGACAAAATAATGCTAGGTTCCTTCTGCTGTAAACACACAGTACAAATGTTACGAAAAACATTAAATCTGGATTTACTTACGTAACCACATGAGGGCACTATCATCGTTTATATTCATTCAAGTGAGCTCGCTCAGAAATCGCCCCTGCCCCTTTACTCATGGACGAGGGACTCCTCACATGTTTTTAACTGGACACACTTAACAGGCAAGTAAACCCTAGTACCTTGGTGGACTCTGGGAACCCGCCCCACGTCCACTCCATGTGGGACTCAGATCTGAGCAGGCTCTCGGCAGGTTTCACCTCCAGCTCTGAATCGCTCTTAGGACACACTGCCGTTGGGGAATAGGCGCTGCAAACACAGGACAAAGAAATGTGACAACTTTAAAGTCAGGAACCTCAGTCTTCCTGAGCTCAAGAGATTAAAATAAAAGTCTGAATACATCGGCTCTTAATTTTTTTTAGGAAGATTAGCCTTGAACTAACATCTGCTGCCAATCCTCCTCTTTTTACTGAGGAAGACTGGCCCTGAGCTAACATCCGTGCCCATCTTCCTCTGTTTTATGTGGGACGCCTGCCGCAGCATGGCTTGACAAGCAGTGCCATGTCCCACCTGGGATCTGAACTGGCAAACCCCAGGCCGCCGAAGTGGAACGTGCAAACTTAACCGCTGCGCCACAGGGCTGGCCCCTGAATGTATCAGCTTTATCCTGCAGATATAAAGACTCTATTGAAGGAAATGTCAATGATTTCTTCCACTTGAGTTCTTTAATAATGAAAACAACGTCAACTAGTGTTTATCAAGGACTTGTGACTTACTGGGTCCCCTGTAAACACTGTAAATGCATTATCCCATTTGATTCTCACAAGAAATCAGTGAGAAAGGTAACTTCACAGAAGAGGAAATACATGGAAAGATGGGCTAAATAAACACAATTAATGTGAGACAAACTGGATTTGAACAAAGTGACTGCATGTTTCTTCACAATATTATCCACATTACAGTTAATAGTTGATACTAAAAGATTACAACATAAGAATTATAGAAGGCCAAATTCTATGCTGATTAGACAGATCTAGACTGACCAACATTGTGAGAGTAAGTCAGATCAAGTTTAGGAACAAAATAATTATTGACAGGAATATCCGTATTCATGTTAAAAAGTACACACTGTTCCTCTCTGTACGAGAGAAATGGGAAATATTATAGGTGAGTAACAGAAAAGCTACTTGATATATCTTTCCTTTAAGAAACTTAGAAATTTCAAAAATACCTACTTGTCTAAAGGGGACCAGTCTCCATCAGATAAGGGGTAGTGATCCCCAGAATGGAAAAGCAAAGGCTCTTTATATTCTTCTTCCTTTAAGGAAGCATTTGAGGATCCTCTGTGAAAGGAAAAAAAAACAAAGAAAGGCAGGAACAATGACATTTATGTCAGCTTAAAAATAGCCCCCAAGTCTACTGACACATCATGTAAACGATACAAGTGAAGAAGGCCAAGTGATTATTTACTAACCCTCTGAAAATGACAATGTGAAGGAGAAAGGGGAATTCACTGATGCCATCACTGTACATTACTACAATCACTTTTTAAATATGGGATAAACAAAGGAAGGACAGAAAAGATGATGTGATTAAAAATTCCTTTTTACATCCCTTAGGGGTAATGGATTCAAAGGCTAGAAGAAGAAAACTAAGGCTTTATGTATATTTCATTCAATCTTTACAAATCTGAGGTGGGACTATCCTATTTTAGATATTAGGCATCAAGGACCCAGAGAAGTTGACTAACTTCTCCAAAGTCAAAAAAGCTAGTAAGTAGTTGGATTCAAAACAAGTAGGCTCTTGTTCTTTCCACTGTCCTCTCCTGTATATTTCAGAAAATATATCAGCTGAAAACAAGGGCTATGGCTCAAAAATTTAAAAATGCCCTAAGAACTCTTAAAAACCTATAACCTATTTTTCTCTTGGCCTGGCCCAAGCATTAACTGAGAACTATCTCCTTACTTAGAATCTACATGATGTCAGGATATGAGGAAGATGATGCAAAAATATGATAAACGCTTTAAGATTCATACACAGACCTCGGAATTACAGGAGGACGAACTAATGCTAGCAAGGTTTTAATTAATTCACGCTTTGGTATTCTTGAACTTGCAGAGTTAACAGAACTAACTTGCCATATAACCTCGAAAACATCCCTCAGAAGCACCATGGGCCCCAGTTTTTCATCTTTATTTGGAAATTTTTCACTTGTCCTGTCTACTTCACAGAGTCAGTGTGAGATTTATGTGATGTACTATACTGAAAACTCTGAAAAGTATAAAGAAAAACTCTGCAAAGTGTGAAACACTACAGCATACAAGTTTAAGAACTTCTTACAGAAAATTCAATGTTCTACTAGGGCAGATATTAAATGTAAAAATGAGAATATCTGTACCGCTTAATTTGCTAGACTAAAAATAGGACAGAAAACAGTTTATTAGTTTTTAATATTGTTCTTCTTCCTTTATATCTTAATTTAACATACTCTGCTTTACCACTAACTTTGACATGTAATGGTTTTTCCACAGGGCTGAGTCTTCTAATTTAAGGTTTTCTTAACTCTAATCTTCTTTCTCTCAGAAGGATTAAACTCTGGCATACGACCCTAATTCAAAGGGAGAAAAATATATACTTGAAAAAGGCAGACATCTGGGTAAAAATACTCTATTTCTTAAGAAAGGAAAATCAGATGCTTATGAACAGTCCTTATTCGCCAAATTTGAAAGGACAGTACAGCTTAACCCATCACTATTTACATATTGGAAAGTGGTTTGGAAAGAACAATGTAAAAGCCACAGAAACTTTTTGTTAAAAATATTTTATTTTTGGAATGCATTTCACTGCAGTACAAAAAGTAAGCCAAGAAGAATTCAGAAAGCAAACTGGATTTAGTAAAATATTGAGAGACCAGAGAACAGGCAACATTAAGAATTTATAACCCCAGGAAGACACGAAATGGCCTTCTCTCAGCATATCCTGACCAAAATAGAGCCCATCGTTCAGACCTATTAGAGTGATGGAGAAGGGTGCTGATGCTGAGGTTCCTTTCAGTCCTATGATTCATTAACTAAAATAAGACTTCTAAAAGTCTGCTAAGCACTTTTCAAAATGGCACACACGGCTGAGAAGAGGCCATCAGTTACGCAGACCCTGGCAGAGCAACTTAAAACTAAGTACATGTCTTGAGAATATACTGGGGTGCATATATCAGAATGCGAAGAAAACAGTATGAACGCTGATTACACCTAGGTCAAAACATAGGACAAATATGTACATTAAAGCTGAACAGCAGAGGATTTGAGTAGGGTGACCGTTTAACGCTGAGTCAGGGCTGGGGGATGGGAGGTTCAGCTGCTGAAGTTCCTAAGTGTGTATAGAACACTTCAGCCTTCACAGACGCACTCCAACATCACGTCTTCAAACTCAACATCATTTTCTAAACCAATCACCTTCCCTATTCAAAAGCCAAGAGAGGTTACATGATGTATACAAATGTCAAAATTCACTGACTTGCATACTTAAGATCTATAAATATTATTGTATGTAAATTACACCTCAAATTTTTTTAAAGGAAGGAAAAAATCAATAGAAAGTTAAAGTAAATAGCCTGAATTATTCATGTGGGATAAATGAGAGGGACTAAATGAGTTTTAGTCTATTTAAGTGGTAGTATGTAAGAGCTAAATGGGGTTGCTAACTATCATGAACAAAGATTGCTAACTCTGTTAACAACATGTTTATCCTCAACATTAGCACAGCACTGGTAAAAAAAAATTTCAGTGTGGCTAAATGATATAAGTTCACATTTGGATATATGACATGTCCCATAAAAGATACCTCAAAATAGGGCTGAAAGGAGACCTGTAATGTTCTCTGTCTGTTGTGTCGAAAATGAAGGGGAGGAAAGACAGCGAGTAAGCTGCACAATTGACTCAGGTCACCACAGAACATGGAGGGTTCTCGAGAAGCCAATTACTGATCAAGAGATGAAATAAGCAGCCTCAGGGCCATAGACGCTCCCTGTGAAAAGTCTCAGGCACCCTCTACTTGGCTCCCAGATCTACCTTGTAAGCAAGTCTGCTTTCGTGGATTAAAAGAAGAGATTACTTTCTAATGGTATGGGCTTACTCCTCCATTTTTGTTACTGCTGGGTATTTTAAGTATTTCCATCAGTGGCACATTTCGTATATTTGCTCTCAAGATTGTGCTACAGCACTGTCCACTCTGAAAAGTCTCTTCCTTCCAGAAGGCTACCTAGGCTTAGGTGCAATGTTTTTAATACATATACACACTTACACAGCCATCCATCCTCTGGAAGGATCAACAAGGCTTCCATGATATATTCAAGCCAAAAGTTCATCTTTAGGAAGGGAGAGAGGCTCATGAGGTACAGTTTACGCAAAGCCCTGTGTAGTTTAAAGCTCTCCAATTTCCATCAATGACTTTCTTCTAGCTGTACAAAGGCAACCTGCTTTAAAGGATGATTCCGTCTTTCACCTGCCTCCTTCAAAGAGCCTTGATTAACCTTAATTCTACTATTATCAACGAAATTCCTGGAAAGTAAGGAGTTGAAATAGAATGCATTTAAAAATAAAAACCTATTTCAGTATCTTCTCTGGAAACAAGGTGTCTTTCCTAGGTGGTAGGGGCTGAGGAGGGGAAGATATTTGAAAGCTGCAAATCCCCAATCCCATGTAATTTCTAGATCTCACAGGTGCAAAAGGAGTTGACCTCCTATTCTTCTTCTCTCAGATTTAACACACTATTTAATATGCTGTTAATACTTTTGACCCCAAATATCTTCTCCTAAATTATTTTAGAATCTAGATGCTGAGCTAGAAGGGGCCCTGCAAACTATGCAGTTCAATTCTCTTATTTCACAGATTAAGAAACGGCAGCCTGGGCGATCAGGAGGCTGCTGTTCCACCCTCAGAGGTGTAACAGGCCCAGGCCGCCACCTTTCAGCTCAGCGCTTATTTCAGCATTCTCCTGACTGCTACATTCTGTCTTTTTTAAGTACTAATTTCTGTTGGCTACCTAATTAAGCAGATCCTGTTTTAGGGAAATTTCAGGAAAGAGTTCCTCCAAGTGGCAGCATCTGTAATTGACTGGTGACCTAAAGAAAAAGCAAACCACCAAGCTCCTGGTAATTATTATTTATAAGGCCATAGTTTACCTGTGCTCTGATATGCCTCCTTACCAGGCAAGAAAGGTTCTGGCCCTGAGAGAGAAGCTAGTGGCCACATATAACTGTGGACCACATCAGTACACGGACAGATCTGGTTGGCAAAGCCTTTCGCACAATCAGGAGAAGGAGGGCACGCACTAATATCTGTGCAATGCATTCACTTACACACTCCTTTAGAATGATTCTCGTGCATTTAGTAGGTCACTCTGCATATGTTTTAGAAATGTTTTAACTTCCTAAACGGAAGCTGGAGGTTGTTTTAAGAGTTCAAACTTTGCTCTAACAAAGAACATGTCAACAACACTCTGGAGGCAAAAGTGTTACTTCAGTGTTCTTTCTGGTGGATCTTGGAAGAATTCTAGTTAGCAAAAATATTTCAAAGAATTAAGGCACTTAAGGGAGTATTACAGTGTTAACCCAAATTAGCTAACCTACACATTTTATTACAAATAAGCCAAAACTTTTAAAGGAACTGTTTACACTCTTCTTAATAGCATCGAGATCAAGCAACAGAAGATCTAAAAGAGTCTTTTAGTTTTTCTCCTAGGGAAGGAAAAGATAAATAACCCTTAAGAGACTGAAAGCAGAAAGAAAAAGGATGGGAAGAGTCTCTTTTTAAGAAATTGTGATACTTATTATCTTAAAATTCTTTGGGAATCACTGACGTAAAAGTGGAGTTTAGAACATTTATAATTAAGCTCTTCCCAGCTAGTATTTTGATACTGACACACAACAAATTATCCAAATTTGTTGGTTTATTTAGAATTTTAAAATTTTATAGGTATAAGTTTACCCTGCTCTATAGAGTCTAAAGTACTTTTTCACTCTTGCATCGTCTTTTTGTTTAGTTCTAACAGAGGAATTCTGCATTCTATCAGAATTGAAATCAAAGTCTAATATATTCAGCATGGGAGGAATGAGAAACACCATCATAAATATGACAGTTGATAAGTAATAAAAAGATGAATAGAAAAAACTTCATATATTAAAAATTACTATTGAATGTAAGATTTTGTTCCAGGATTTACAATTCAGATTTTAAAATTTTAGAAAATGAGCACACAGTTTTCCCAAAAAGGAGATTATACTATGTTATTCACTAACAGTGTAATTATAGTAATAATATATTAATAACAGATTTTTTTTTCTGACAATCATTTAAAACAAAAGCTTGGTAAGTACTAAATCAAGGCAGATTTACACTTAGTTTATATTTGGTTTCTGTAACTGGAGAAAGAAATTATTTCCTCTCTTTTCCATGATGAAGAGAACTTTAACAGCACCAACCTTCCTGGAAAGTAGGGCAAGATGTCAGAGCTGAGGTGAAAACATACAACTGTAGCAGCATCTACCTCATAACACCATCCTCCCCCAACCACTTCAAATAAAGGGTCTGGAAACTCAGGGTCATTTTTGGGCAGCAGCTTCTCGTGCAATGGTCATCAATAAAGAGAACCACCCCAGTGACACCCGTACTGTTCTTCCAGTGCCAGGGCAATCACTGAGTGGAACAAGTGGAAGACAATCTTCTAAAAACCAAATCCAGAATGAAATAATGTGTCCTACCCACAACTGTTACCTCTTAAACCCCAGGTAGTGATGATTTGAAAACTTGCATATATTTTGAGCTCTTCTATTGAGCTGGTAAATAAGTAGTGATCAAGATTTCTCACTTTATAAAAAAAAGAAACCTCCGTCACTCTTCAACTTATTAGGATATCTTGATGGTGGCCTCAAAACAACTCTATACTTTTCAGGAACAGGTGAGATACCAAGCACAAGACCGCTGGGTAGGGAGGTACACAGGATGTTGTATCTGCTTCCACTCCTATCTGCCTGCCCAGGGGCAAGTCACTAGTTCAGAGCTTCTTTAGGACTTAGGATTTATTTGGCTTTTGGAAAGCTACTGGATGAAAAGACACACATTGCCAGTCTGCTTCAAATGATATTTTAGTATCACAGCAGGATGTCTGATGGAAAATTTCACAGAGTTGCAGAAAGGAAAAAAGAAAATGCCTCTCCCACTTGATTCCACAATAAACTGTCAAGGGGAAAGAGAAGCCCAAACCTCAGGCTGTAAATACAGACACACAAAAGAAATAACAGCAAATCGTGTATGGAGCTTTGTCCGCAGCACGCACCCTAGCACCTGCACAAAGAGCCCTCCTGGATTGAGAGCCCTACCTTGCTGACTGGGCCCCCTTGTCATCGTCAGAACTCAGGTTCACATCCACGGTGTCCTCCGCAGCAGGGCAAGTGGCCTGGTCTTCCTTCTTACTGTCCTGTTTACATTTCTTTCTCCTTCGTTTTTTTTTTTTCACAGAACTTGGTGCAAAAACTCTCTCCGTGTCCAAGATGTGTGAGATGTCTGAACTCTGAGATGGTCTTTCATTTCCACCAGATTTCACCAAACGGGTGTCAATATCTTTAAAGAACTGATCTTCAGTAGGAATTGGTGAGGTGGCAAGGTAAGCAGGAAGCTTTTCCTTAAACAGAACACAGAGAAAGAAAAGTTGTCCCCGACAAACTGGAAAGTGAATCAAAACAATGATGAGTTCTTTGCGTCTGTGAATTTTACAGGGGAGAAAGAACACACCGTCCCTGAAGTGGGGGTCTCCCTGAGCCAGGGCACTGCCACTCTGCTCTGACTGCGTCTTCACCCTGCTGCACACAGCTAAGTGCCAGCTTATCTCCATCCACCGACCTGAATACATTTGGAGGAACAGATATACCAAGTCAGCACGAAACACACGAAAGCTATAATCAAGCAGGGCCAATTAAATTCTCTGTAAAGAGAAGTTCAAACCAGCAGGAGTATTCTGAGGAGGTGTTAAAGCACTCTGTCAACAACTCAGAAAGAATAACAGGATAAAGCAGAAGGCAGGGATCACAACTACCCTAGCAGACAAAGAGCAGCAGGACAGGGAACGGAAGGGAGGAACGACAGTAAAATCTAGAGGGGCTAATTCTTGTGTTTGTGAAACTACCTGAAGGTGGAAGAAGGTGATTATAATAGAGACAACACCCTGTTAACAAATGGAATTCATGGATTTTTAAATCCTAAAGAATTTAAGATAGCCTTCCAGGAATTCAAATAAGAAAATAAGGCCCAGTAGTTAGAAACAATTAAACTCCTAATTTAATATCAAATAAATGATTAAGTTTGGTGTTCAGGAAAGTAACTTCTTACTTACTGGCTTGATTCCTTTGTATCACGGGGGAAACAGAAGGTAGGCAATAGAGAGAGAAATTAACCTCAGATAATTTAGAATACTCAAGTTGTTACATAATACTCCTGAAAATAAGTGGGTTTCCATAATTGCTTTTTGCGGGGGGGGGGGGGGGGATTAGCCCTGAGCTAAAATCTGTTGCCAATCCTCCTCTTTTTGCTGAGGAAGACTGGCCTTGAGCTAACATCCATGCCCATCTTCCTCTACTTTATATGTGGGATGCCTGCCACTGCGTGGCTTGACAAGCAGTGCTAGGTCCGCACCGGGGATCCGAACCCCAGGCCGCTGAAGCAGAATGTGCGAACTTAACTGCTGCGCCACGAGGCCGGCCTCCTAAATTAAGCTTTTGAATTTGGCCTTGGTAAACATTACCCTGAAGTTGAAGTTTTGTTTACCCAACCAAAATTTGTATTCACCAGCAACACACACAGAGAAACTGTGATGATAGGATATGATTCTGTAGGCCCCCAAGGCACCCAGGTGATAGGCTGTGGTCTCTGACTTCCAGGGCCTTTTAATGCAATGGTCTTTGCTATGAATAAAGTTTACTTGTACTTCTTAAAAGCTGTTTTGTCTCTGGTGGTGTTTCCTAGTTCTATTACAGCACTGGTTGTGTTGAGGGGGAATAGAAATAACCTGAATGTCTTATCAGTATGAGAATGGTTAAACAGTGGTATAGTCATACTATGAAATATTTTGCAGCTATTAAAAGAATAGAGTTCGATCTAGAAATACTGCCTTGAAAGGGATGTTGATGACATGTAGTTAAATAAGAAAAGTTTGAGAGAAACAAAAAAGTAAAACAATGGGAGCCAGAAGGCTTTTGGTAATGTTTATTCCCCTTTAAACTGTGAACTCCTGGAGAGTCGGGGCATGTTTTATTGATAATATGTGGTATGGAGTAGTGACTTCAATGCTGTTGGATGAAGTAACATTTTTTAAAGTGAAGCACACTAAAGAAAATCTGGTCAATTTGGTCATATATGGAATAGGAAAAGAAAGCTGGAAAGTTGACACTCTCCAAGTTGACCTTGCTAAGCACAGTTTTCGATGGAATCATCAGAAGTGACCATGAGAACCAGCTAACAGCAACACCCTAGTCCTCTCACTTGTTCATTTACATGAAGCCCAATCAGTGTTATGGATTACACATGATTTTAAGAAACACATCAAAAATATTTTATTCTTGTGACAACTCATTTATTGTTTCATTCTGCCTTTTGCCTCAGTGTCTGATGACAAAAAAATTTTGCTTAGGCAAAGTAAATGCAAACAAGGTTAATATGAACACAAGTAATTACGGTACTAGGAAAAATACTGGTCTTGTAAGGTTGCCCTTCATAATTACACTGTTCCATTGCTGCTTTACATACTTCTACCTAAGTTGTTGGTTTTTCTCTACACTAAAAAATGATCATCTCATTCTTCTATTGTTTATTTTTTGGTGACGTTTTTTCCTTATCACATCAAACTGGCAGTTTGTCTTCAAAACCAAAAAATGTAGTCCTGTATCCTTAATAACTTGAAGGTTATCATTTTTGCTATCTGAGATTTTACTTTTTATGATGAAAGACAGAACAACGCCTTCTAAGAACTTTTTAAAAGATCCTTACTACATGCCTCGAGAACAGTTTACCACCATTCAAATCAGTGGATACACAGAAGTGAAAGGGGAAGACAAACTGTGCTCTCCTGCTGAAAGAAGCCAAACATGCAATAACTGTTGATAAAGGGTAAAGACCACAATAAACTAATTCACGTGACTGTTCAAGGTTAGGGATGTCACGTCCCTAACCAAAATGGTAAACATGCTTACCAAGTTTAAAGGTCAAACGTACACAAACAACACACAGCCTGAAGATACACGCCTTGATGACGTAGGCAGAACAGAGTGTACTGAAGTCAAGGCGTAAACCGTAAGAGACACTAAAGAACAGTCGCTAAAGACAGAGGACAAGATGTACCTCCCTTACAAAAAGAGCCTTCTGCACGCTCTCTTTACCCTGAAACCTGGTGTGGAGAAAATTTCCTCACTCCTCCAGCTCCTTTCTGACAGCTTAGTTCTTCAACCTAAAACTACAGCTTGTCTAACCAGCAACAATCTTCTATACAACTACCTATGAAAACTGCCAACATTTCCGATTGGGGACATGCACCTGAGGCCTGAATACAACGCGTAAAGTGGATGTGACCCACTAGAACTTACATATTCCTCTTCAGTCTCCTCCACAAAGAAAGCTTCTCCATTGTCACCCAGTTTCATGTGAAGATCCACTGCATCGCCATTGATTTCTATATCAATCTAAGGGAGAAACAAACTGTCACTTAGCATTAAGAGTCTTTCCTTCAGGCTAAACCAAGCCTAAATTCTGGGTTCTCAAGCCAACTTGGTACTGGGGTTCCCACAGTGACAGCCCAAGAGAAACACTGCTACCTGCCCCACATCCCACCCTAGAAAACCAAAGACACTAGGGGATGGGTAACCAGAGACTGAAAGAAAATGTTTTATAGTCTAATTTTATAACAAAATTTTTCAATTAGTTAATTTCCCGAATGTCATAAAATAGGGGAAATGTCACCGTCAAACATTTGAACACTTTCCGAGTTATAACACAGGCAGGCCTCACCTCGTATAGTTCAGATAAACACAAATTTCAGTTACCACGGTATGTTAACTATGAGTAACTGTAGAAAGGACAAACTTTAGTGCCAGCATTTCCATCCACAAGTCACTACGTAAACAACAGATGCCCATCATGATCAGTTACTCATCACACCACTTTTTTGAAGTTTATCAGTGACTGGTCTGAGCACATTTGTTATTCAGTTCAGGCACAGACAGTAAAGCATGTAGTTGTGTTGCCTCGTTGTCTCCCAGTGATAAACCCTTGTGACATTTTATAAAAATGGATAATTGAGAGAGGAAATTGGCCAAGGTCAAAGTGTAATAAACAAACAAAAAGTAATAGTGTTGGAAATAAAATTCAAACTGGATACAAACAGAGTTAAAGAAGAAACAGCTAACTGTGGGCACAGCGATCCTGCTACCATTTGAGAAACTTGAGATGTGCGGCCAGGACAACCTGGTGAGCGTGAGCTTATCCACACAAAGGAAGAATGGTTGTGACAAAAAGAATGAAGATGGCCCAGAGGAACTGACACAAGGCAAAAAAACTTCATGGTAAAGGAACTCTCAAAGATACTTCATGATGCTGAAAACTCCAAAGGATGGAAAATTGGAAGCTGATCCAAGCTTAGAAAGGAGTATGATAATTTGCCAAGACAAGGAAGAGATGCTTGCTCCATATCATAAGGTTTACATCAAGAAGGCAAGCACTGTTCAAACCAACTATTCTTGGTAAGTTTTTTGACAAAGAAATAAGACCTTTAGTTCTCAATGTTTCTAATATTTTAAATCGCAGTGTACAGTCATGTGCCACATAATGACATTTCGGTGAACGACCAACTGCATATACAACAGCGGTGCCTTAAGATTAGTACCATGTGGCCTAGGTGTGTAGGAGGCTATACCATCTAGGCTTGCGGAAGTACATGCTACGATATTCACATGACAAAAAAATCACCTAATGATGCATTTCTCAGAATGTATCCCCATCGTTAAATGATGCATGACTGTACTAAATACTATTTTTCATTTTCCTATACATTTATAACTGAGGAAATTTTTAAAGTTTTGACAAAAATTTGTAAAGTTCATGGAAGAATCCTAATTTTTTTCAGTGATATAGCTTGCTTTGAACAATTTCAGCTTGCCCAGTCATATTAATAGTCTATACTACCATGCAAAGTGAGAATTGTTTATACATAATATTAAATACTATCATATCACTTAAAAATAATGTAGTTGTTTGAGGAGGAGATTCAAGATGGCAGCACAGGAAGAGCCTGAACTTACCTCCTCCCATGGACACACAAATATACAGTTACATATGGATCAATTCCCTCTGAAAAGAAAGTGAGAGCTGGCTAAACACCTGCTGCTCAACAAAAAATAAAAAGGACCACATGGAGGTGGGTAGGAGAGGCAGAAAAATGTTCTCACCAAATACTGCACTCCTGGCCTGGCAGCACACAGCAGGGAGGGATCTCACCAGATGGGTGCTTCTCCTGGAGGAGCAGGGAGATTACTTAGGCACATCAGGCACCCCAGCCCCTGGGATCTACACTGGAGAGACGAGCAACCAAAATGTGTAATATAGAAAAACAATTGAGTTGACGGCAAAGGGTCCCAAAGTGCTATAGGAAACTAAGATTCTCCTCTCAAAGGGTTCGCCTGTGGTCTCACTCACAGTGAAATAACAGCAGTTTGAAAAGTGCAGACTATTTGTGAAGGAGAGTCATTAGTGAATCTAAAAGCATCGGCTGGAGGGGCGGGAGATGGCAGAAAAACTCCCCAGGGATAGAGGCACCACTGTTGCCCTCCTTGCCGATGGTTCAACATGTGCAAATCAATCAACATGACATACCACATTAACAAAGGATAAAAATCATATGATCATCTCAATAGATGCAGAAAAAGCATTTGACAAAATTCAGCATCCGTTTATGATGATAACTCTGAACAGTCAGTAGAGAGGGAACGTACCTCAACATAATAAAGGCCATATATGACAAACTCACAGCTAACATCATACTCAATGGCAAAAAGCTGAAAGCTTTCCCTCTGAGATAAGGAACAAGACAAGGCTGTCCATTATCTCCACTTTTATTCAAAATAGTATTGGATGTTCTAGGCACAGAAATTAGGCAAGAAAAATAAAGGCATCCAAATTGGAAAGGAAGATGTAGAACGTCACTCTTCACACATTACATGATATTATAGAGAAAACCCTAAAGACTCCACCAAAAAACCAGTAGAATAAATGAATTCAGTAAAGCGCAGGATACAAAATTAATATAGAGAAATCAGATGAATTTCTATACACTAATAATGAGCTGTAAGAAAGAGAAATTAAGAAAACAACCACATTTACAACTGCATCAAAAAGAATACAATACCGGGGTCAGCCTGGGGTTCACAGGTTCAGATCCCAGGTGCAGACCTACACACCGATCATCAAGCCACGCTGTGGCAGCATCCCACATACAAAACAGGGGAAGACTGGCACAGACGTAAGCTCAGAGACAATCTTCCTCAAGTAAAAAGAGGAAGATTGGCAACAGATGCTAACTCAGGACCAATCTTCCTCACCAAAAAAAAAAAAAAGAAAGAAAGAAAAAAGGAAAAAGAAAAAGAATAAAATACCTAGGAATAAGTATAACCAAGGAGAAGAAAGACTTGTACTCTGAAAACTATGACACTGATGTAAGAAAATGAAGATCAGACAAATGGAAAGACATATCATGCTCATGGATTGGAAGAATTAATATTGTTAAAATGGCTATATTACCCAAAACAATCTACAGATTCAATGCAATCTCTATCAAAATACCAATGGCATTTTTCACAGAATAGAACAAAGAATCCTAAAATTTGTATGACACCACAAAAGACCTTGAATGGCCAAAAAAATCTTGAGAAAAAAGAATAAAGATGGAAGTGTCATGCTCTCTGATTTCAAACTATACTACAAAGCAATAGTAATCAAGCAAGAATAGACAATGGTGAAAAGACAATTTTTTCAAAAAACGGTGTTGGGAAAACTAGACAGCTACATGCAAAAGAATGAACCTAGACCACTATCTTACACCATATACAAAAATAAATTCAAAATGGATTGAAGACTTAAATTGAAGACCTGAAACCATAAAACTCCTAGAAGAAAACACAGACAGTCAGCTCTTTGACATGGGCCTTAGCAACACTTTTTTGGATCTGTCTCCTCAGGCAAGGGAAACATAAATGCAAAAGTAAATGAGGCTACATCAAACTAAACAGCTTTTGCATAGTGGAGGACACCATCAACAAAAGGAAAAGGCAACAAACTGAATGAGAGAAGATATCTGCAAATCATACATCCAATAAAGGGTTACTATCCAAAATATATAAAGAACTTATACAACTTAATGCCAAGAAAACAAACAACCTGATTAAAAAACAGGCAGAGGACTTGAATAGACATGCTTCCAAAGAAAACATACAGGTGAACAGGCACATAAAAAGATGCTCAACCTCACTAATCATCAGGAAAATGCAAATCAAAACCCCAATGAGATATCACCTCACATGGGTAAGAATGGCTATTATCAAAAAGACACAAAATAGGGGCTGGCCCCGTGGCCGAGTGGTTAAGTTCGTGCGCTCCGCTGCAGGTGGCCCAGTGTTTTGTTGGTTTGAATCCTGGGCGCGGACATGGCACTGCTCATCAAACCACGCTGAGGCGGCATCCCACATGCCACAACTAGAAGGACCCACAACAAAGAATACACAACTATGTACCAGGGGGCTTTGGGGAGAAAAAGGAAAAAAATAATAATAAAAAAAGATCATTTAAAAAAAAAAAGACACAAAATAACAAATGCTGGAGAGGATGTGGAGAAAAGAGAACCCTCATACACTGTCAGTGGGAATATACACTGGTGTTGCCACTATGGAAAACAGTACGGAGATTCCTCAAAAAATTAAAAATAGAACTACCATACGATCCAGCAATTTCATTTCTGGGTATTTATCCAAAGGAAACAAAAACACTAAAGCAAAAGATATATGCATCCTTACGTTCACTGCAGCATTATTTACAACTGCCAAGATATGGAAGTAACGTAACTGTCCATTGACAGACGAATGGATAAAGATGATGTGGTGCATATATATACAATGGAATGTTATTCAGCCATAAAACAGAATGAAATTTGCCGTTTGTGACAACATGGATGGACTTAGAGGGTATTATGCTAAGTGAAATAAGTCAGAGAAAGACAACTATCCTATGAATTCACTTATATGTGGAATCTAAAAAACAAAAATCAGACTCATAGATACGGGGGGCGGTTTGAGGAGTGGGCAAAATGGGTGAAGGGAATTAAGAGGTACAAACTTTCATTTACAAAATAAGTCATGCAGACGTAATGTACAGCGTAAGGAATATAGTTAATAACATTGCCATAACTTCGTATGGTGACAGGTGGTAACTAAGACCTATCATGGTGGTCATTTTGTAATGTATATAAAAATCGAATTGCTATGATGTACGCCTCAAACTAATATGATATTGTATGTCAATTATACTTCAATAAAAAATAATACAGTCATTTTTCTGTAGGCTGTGACACCTGACGATAATAAATGAACGCCAACTTTCAAAACTCTTATGGGTAAACTTGTAAACTCCAATTTTAGACTGCTGAAGGGATATAAAGATGAACATATATAAAGATATAATATAGATATAAATAGAGCAGTCCATAACCCAAGTGTACTTAGCTCTGAAAGGCCCTTATCGGGGGAAATACCACATGGTCTGCTGGGTTTTTCCCAGCAGGCACCAGTTATTCCTTCTGACCCGAGACTGAGTGCTGGTTCACATCCAGTCAGTGAAGGCAGCTCCATCTTCCCAGGAGCCAGGTAAGGACGGGATAAGTACCATCAGGTTAAAAAAAACATTAGTTGACTATGTTGTCAAAATGCTTGTTATAAAAATCCTATGTAAGAATAACATAACCACATGTAGTGGTAAGGAAGAAAACTAACCTAAATATCTGTAAAACAGTATTTTCATTAAATATTCTAAGTCTAAAGACAAAAAGAACTATAAACAAATATTGTACAGTAGTTAGTAATTGTTTTAAGTCACAGAGATGTGGATTGGCAATTCTGAAACTATTTTATGTATATTCTAGGATTGAGCAGTAAGTAAATATATCGTGGATAATGACAGGCATGTTTCTCACTCTTGGAGGAGGATGTTACAAATAAGGAGACGAGGAGGAACCCTTGTGGTGACGGACTGGAATGAGAAGCATGAGGGTGAACTCATGATTTTTACAGACAGATATGGGGGTGTGTGTGTGTGTGTGTATACACACACAGATTTTCCAGCTCTGCCCACTGAGAGGGCCTAGAAGGAACGACACCTCAGTAGTAATGAGCACACCAAGTGAATGGATGCTTTGTTCCTACACAGTTATTTTCTAATAAAAGGAACCAGGGCTCCTTGGAGAAATAAAATAATTCCAGGGCTGAGGTAGGGGAAGTAGAATGATTTTTAAAAATTTTTATTTTCATTTTTTCAAGAACATTCAGTTCTACTCTCTTAGCAAATTTCAATTATATAGTCCAGTGTGATAACTATAGTGACCATGTTATACATTAGATGCTCAGATCTATGTTTTTTTGGTTTTATTGTGGTCTTGTTTCTAACACTGTGAAATTTCAGTTGTGCATTAATATTTGTCAAACACCATATAAATGTGCCCCTGCACCCCTTGTGCCCACCGTCTTCCCTGCTTCCCCTGGTAACCACTAAATTGTTCTCTTTGTCCGTAAATTTGTTTATATTCCACATATGAGTGAAATCATATGGTGTTTATCCTTCTCTGTCTGGCTTATTTCACTTAACATAATACCCTCAAGGTCTATCCGTGTGGTTGTGAATGGGACAATTTTGTCTTTTTTATGGCTGAGTAGTATTCCATTGAACATATACACCACATCTTCTTTATCCAGTCATTAGTCACTGGGCACTTGGGTTGCTTCCACATCTTGGCTATTGTGAATAACGCTGCAATGAACATAGGGGTGCATAAGTCTCTTTGTATTGCTGGTTTCAAGTTCTTTGGATAAATACCCAGTTGTGGGGATAGCTGGGTCATATGGTAATTCTATCTTTAGCTTTCTGAGAAATTTCCATACTGTTTTCCAAAGTGGCTGCACCAGTTTGCATTCCCACCAGCATTGGATGAGGGTTCCCTTTGCTCTACAACCTCTCCAACATTTATTACTTTTTGTCTTGGTGATTATAGCCATTCTAATGGGCGTAAGATGATATCTAAATGTAGTTTTGATTTGCATCTCCCTGATGATTAGTGATGTTGAGCATCTTTTCACGTACCTATTGGCAATCTGTATATCTTCTTTGGAAAAATGTCTGTTCATATCTTTTGTCCACTTTTTGACTTGGTTGTTTATTTTTTTGTAGTTCAGTTGTGAGCTCTTTATACATTATGAAGATTAACCCCTTATTGGATATATGATTTGCAAATATTTTCTCCCAGTTGGTGGGTTATTTTTTCATTTTGATCTTGGTTTCCTTTACCTTCTAGAAGCTTTTCAGTCTGATGAAGTCCCACTTGCTTATTTTTCGTTTTCCCTGTCTGAGTGGACATTATATTTGTAAAGATCCTTTTAAGGCTGATGTCAAAGAGTGTACTGTCTATATTTTCTTCCAGAAGTTTTATGGTTTCCAGTCTTACCTTCAAGTCTTTGATCCATTTAAGTAGATTCTTCTGGAATATCATATGGTGCCAAAAAGTAAGGAAGTGCTCCAAAGGACTCATCTTGAAGAAGCTACTAATTGCCAAATCTGGGACAATCTGAGCAACTAAATAATAATAATAATGGATTATAACCCAAAGAGTAAAATTAATATTCTTGAGTACATACTAATCTAAATACATAATCGAATAATTAAGTAAACAGGAGAGAAGGACAGCTCTTCAACAGTAGAATTTCAATTAATAAATGGAGTAGGAAGGATGGAAACAAATCATTCGGCAAACGCCACAGCAATAACTGTTGCAGGCAAAATTCATCAATGTATGCTAAAATTCATAGGCGGGAGTAGTATGATGAGAAACAGGTTATCTGCATAGTCTCAAAGTTTCTCCCCACAAGTAAATTTACAATGGAGAAACCTGGAAGACACTATTAACCTAGTGATCAAAGTTAACGTCACCAGTAATGAGAGACAGTAGTGATGGGACTCCTGAGATCATGTACTGAGAAGGGCACACTGTTACTGTGTGTTATTCTCACCGAAACGAGAAAACATCAGACAAACTTGAACTGAGGGGTAATCTACATAGTAACTGTTCTGTACTCTTCAAAAGTAAAGGTCACAAGGAAAGAACTGTTAGACAATACAAGATGAAAGCAATGTGGGATCCTGGATAGGACCTGGAATTTCTGTTCCAGGATAGGACCCAGGAACAGAAAGAGAAGAGCAGTAGAAGAACTAGTGAAATCTGAATAAGGTCTTTAGTTAACTGTATTATACTAATGTTAATTTCCTGGTTCTGATAATTGTACTATGTTCACATATTGTTAACATTAGGGGGAAGAGGTTGGATGAAGGATATATGGAAAGTTTTTAAACTACACTTGCAACTTGTCTGTAAATCTAAAATTAAGTTAAAAAATATGTCAATGTCATAAAAAACAAAGACTGAGGAACTGTCACAGATTGGAGGAGACTAAGCAGACAGGATAACTAAATGTTCTGCATCTTGATTGTGGAGATAGTTTCATGGGCACATACATGTTAAAACTTATCAAATTGTATCCTTTGAATATGTGTAGTGCATTAACTATAAAACAAGAAAGCTGTAAAAAAACGAGCAAACAACAGTATAAAAGAAAATGGGAAAAATAGGCAACTAAGAGTTAAATATAAAATAAGTAAAAATATCCTGTGTAAAAAAAAATTCCTACGTAATTTAAGAAAAGTTAATAAAAACAATTACTTTACACAAAAATTCATTTGTCTTTTAGTTTTTAAGAGACGGGGCTATATAAAATAGTTTCCATAGGACACACATTAATCCAAACTCATTCCAGCTAGCTTTCTTAATGCTTTTTTATTACTGTGAATATTTACTACTAAAAAAAGATGGGCATGACAAGAAATGTAACTTTTCTGAAACGAAGTACTGCAACAAGTTCCTGGACTAAGGAAAAATACACTTTCAGATATATTTAAAATTTTTTTCATAATAAACCGGCTGAAGTCACACAAGATTTCTGAAGCAGCTATAATAATATAGCAGCTTCTTCCACAATCATAGGAAGAACGTTTTCTAACTTAAAAACTTGTATGAGAACTGAAAAAGTAAAGAAATACTTATTTTTTTCTAGACGATTATATAAGCAAGGGGATAAGGAAAAACTAAACTTGCTCTATAATGCCAGCTGTAGGTTTCTTGGGATGACTTAACTAAACTATTTGTCTAGAATTTCGACATATAAAATAATTAAAATAATCATTAGCTTGTTAATTTGCTGTTGTATAACTTCTTTAAACAATACAAATGAAACATTTAAAGTTACTTTATCTTTAATAAAAAAAATATGTAACAGATTCAAACTAGTATCACCCTTCACAATGTTCAACTTTGGAAGCTATCCATTTATCCTATGCAGCTGGGAAAATGGAATAACACTTCTTTAGCATGCAAATTCAAAGTCTGTTTTTCAACCATCCTGGAAAAATTAACTGTTTACTTTACAGCCCTCACTTTTAGGGATCGAATATGACATTTCGCAATATGACAACTTACTTTAGTCTCTTGATTTGACTCTAAACAGAGTTTGGTTCCTCCCCCAAATTAAATCTAACATCAAATTGTACCAATATTGAGGATACCTAAAAGAATATGCTATGAGCTCTTTAGGCAACAAAGAAATAATATTAAAAATATTTTGAAAGATGGCACCAAGTTTGAATAAATGCTTCCCAAGGTGATTATTTTAAAGAGGACACTCGTTTTGATGTACTACTTCTAGTACACTGGTTTCTAAACAACCCTCATTCCCACACAGTCATACTTCCTACACTGTAGCTCAATCTTGCTCAACATAAATGACTGAGATATTGAAACAGAACTAATTTAACTTGTGAAAAATACTAGCTGTAACAGACATTTTGGCATGCCATTCTTTGGGTAAGAATATCACTGGTGTCCTTTGGGGATCTATTCCTCCTCTATTTCAGACCATCTATCTCAGGTGTGGCTTCAGAGAGCGGAGGTGGGGCTGCAGTCCAAGCCAGGCCAATCAATATATTCTACCCTCAGCACAAGACTGGTCCCCAAAAATATATGTGACCCAAGTCTGACAGGTAAACTAAACACTGACACTTCTGTAGGAAGGAGAAGTTCTCTTTCCCCTAGGGTTGCTGAGTTAATGGGAAGTAAGCCTGGAGTATTGGTGCCCATCTTGCATTAGAGAGAACACACACAAAGGAAAGCAGAGCTGAGGGTGGGGAAGAGAGAGTTCTGGTAACACTTTCAGAGACTCGAATTAATTAATTCAAATGCCCCTAGACTTTGGTTATTCAAGCCAATAAATTCCTTTTTCTTGCTTAAGCTGGTGTGAGATGGATTTCTGTCATCTACAATGTAAACTCTCCTAATACACTGGATTATTTAACTTTGATAAATAATCAAATCATCAGTTTTGTGTTAAATCAACAAAATTAATATTTAAAAATATCAAGTGCCCGTATACCTTCTGAAATTAAACCCCTGAGTTATGAAATATACTGGGAGCACAGACAGTCCCCAATTCAACAACAGTTCATTGACTTATGATTTCTGACTTTACGATGGTGGGTTTCAGCATGGAAGTTCAATCTACTGTTGAACTGCACAACTCTGGAGATGAAGTCAGCTTTGGGTTTCATCTTACTTCAAAGATTTACTGAAGAATGAACGTGTCTACATTGTAACGGACTGTTTCATTCTTTTCCTTTTTTTCCCTTTTGAAATACACACAGGCTTAAATATATCATCTTGTGAGATGACACTGTGCATGTCTATGTGTATGTGTGTAAAGGTTTCTACTGCTTTAAAAAAAATCTTTGAAAACTGCTGATCTTGTTCAACTTCTTACTCAACACATTTTCAACTTGATATTTTCAACTTATGATGGGTTTATTGAGATGTAACCCCATCATAAGTTGAGGAAGATCTGTATCAGTGTTCTGTCAAACAAGAACATACCAGTGGCAGTGGGAAAATTACTATATCTCTCTAACCAGAGGTTTTAGGGTGATTATGGTTTCAAGTCAACTTTCTAGGTGTCACCAAAATTGAGATCTTAGTTTAAAATCATTGATAGCTTTTGCTAATCCAAATTGACCTAAAATAAGACAAACAGTTAATCCAAATTGCCAGAGTATCTCAAAGCAGATATGGATTTGGTTTTGCAGTCATAGAAAAGCTGTGTTTTGATCAAACAGCCAAATTTCCTCCCAAACATATCTTTTGGGTTTCTGAGATAATAAGGGAAGGAAGGGGAAAGAAGAAATTTTTTCTTTTCCTATGTCTCATGGATAGATTCCTATTAAAATTCAAGGGTTTGACAAGATACTTAATACAATGATTTGTGTGGCCTTGTACAGAAATTGTATTACTCTCTTAATTAGAGGTATACAGCATGCAGAAAGAGGTATTTTATCTGCCCAGTCACCATTTACAGATGTGTGAATGCTTATACACATCAGCCTACAGGTTTCATTTTGAAAGTCCAGAAGACTTATGCAATCTGCTGATCAAAAACCCAGATCATAGCAAAAAAAACAACTTTTTTTAATAAAAAAGTAGTCCCATATAAGCCATTTTACAAATAGATGCTTGTACACCCAATGGGCAATCTCAGTGCATAAACAGTTTGCTGCCGATTTTCCCAGAGCAGACACCATCTGAAAGTACTACAGGTTAGTGCCACCAGAAAGAAAGAAAAAATTCCGGGAAAGCTAAATTGTGGTTAAACACTGTTTTGCAATGGAAAGTTTTCAAGTCACTAAGTAAACTGAGACGGATTTTGGTTTCCAAAGGGTGACTCTGAACAGAGGCCAGATCACACAAACTCTGTCACCCTGAAATGTGGCTCTCAAGTGGAAAACTGATATTTTAACACCCAGAAAAATGAGATGTTTTTTAGGTGGGGTGTGGGGGAGAATATCCAGTTTGTGAAATGCATAAATTTCTTTCACTCTCAATGTAAGTTTAATTAAAATAGAGGGAAATTTCTATTTTAAAGAATAAGATCAGCTATGTGAAATAACCAAAATCTGAAAACAGATGTTTTAAACTTATGTCAGTGGTCCTCTAATACATACTTCTGTGCTTTAGAAAATGATGTGGATCTTTCCACTGTACTTTAAAATCCTGACAAAATCTCCCTACACTGTTTAGGAAGATGCTGTGGGGCAAGAGCAGACAGGAAAATACTACTATGTGCGCCTGCAAAGTTTTATTGCTAGCTCAGTTTTCTGACTTGACTGATGAGACACGTGCTAACAAACCTTTCAACTGCTCCATAACCTGAAGGGAGGAGGATGTAAGAAAAAGGAAAACCAACACAAATATCGTCCTTCTGAATGAATCTTCCCTAAAATAAATAACAGCCAACCAGCCTAGGGCCTGTGGGTTTGCATACCAGTCAGATTTGGAGACAAGCCCTGGTATCAGTAACAAAATTTAGATTACAAATAAGATTTTACAGCTTTATCAAAACAAATTTGGCATTAATTAATTTTGTTTAAACAGAGGTAATGTATTCTTGATTATGTCAGTCTATTCCATTCATAACGGCTATGAAGGCATTATAAGGTGATAATAGCTAACACTGTGTAAGGTAAAGGAACTTTTTCTAAACACACCTGCCTTCCCCATTTATAACTCTAGTTTCTGTTTGCTCTTCTAAGTTGCAACATACAGCATTATCAAAATAATTTTAAGCTGTTTTGTCCCCTTGGAGAAACTTCCTGTAGTAAGGCTTTCTGAATTTAGAAGCAACTTCAAAAGCAATACATAAAGGCTGATTTCTCACACCATGGTCTTCAACATTATACAGGTTTTCAAAAAAAAAAAAAAAAAAGGGCCCAGAGGGCTCACAGTAAGGATTTACTTGCTGCCATCTAACTTTTCAGGCTCCTGGAGATCAGGCTGTCCTCTGCACTCACCACTTTCTCCTTGGATCTCAGGACTCCCAGCTTCCCGAACCGAACGTGAAATGGCGAACACTGATAGGTGCCATCCTGCTGCCGTACCACAATGACATCGATGCATCCGGACAGAGTGGCTTGGTTAATGCCTTTGTAGAGTTCCTTCACAGTGACAATCACCTGCCCAGCCAGCTGTCCCACATAATTCATGGTTTGAGACTACAAAAGACAAGGAAAAAAATTAGATGAGATGGTAACACTGAATTTGTGGATGCAATGACAAAGGAAAAATAGTGGTGACTAAAACGACATTGCTCATCTGTACGCTAGATTACATATCATTATTAGCCTTGCTGATTTTTTTGTGTGTGTGTGAGGAAGATTCACCCTGAGCTAACTTTCAATGCCAATCTTCCTCTTTTTTAACTTGAGGAAGATTAGCTTTGAGCTAACATCTGTGCCAGCCTTCCTCTATTTTGTATGTGGGATGCCTCCACAGCATGGCCTGATAAGCGGTGTGTAGGTCTGCATCCAGGATCCAAAGCCACAAACCTGGGCCACCAAAGCGGAGTGTATGGAACCTCAACCCCTCAGCCATGGGGCTGGCCCAACCTTGCTGGTTGCGAACCCATTAGTCTCATGCTACTAATGCTTTTACACATTTCCGCACATGGAAAATACCAGATTATCCTCCTTTATATCTGAGAGGCTGTCCCAGTCAGGACCTAAGGCATGTGTAAGTTCCCTTCTCTTATCCATCATCACCTATAGTGCCAGCTGCCATTATGGGTTTTCCCGCAAAGTTCAGAACCTGCACAGAACCACCAAAGAACCCACATCACCACCACTGCCCTCCTGCCCAAGACCACTGGGAACCTGGGACAATTGCATCCACTCTGGCCACAGGAGCCAAGCAGAAAAAATGACTGAAGACGACCTCAGGAGAAATCTGAAATTAAGTTTTGGAAGATGAATAAGTGAGAGAGGGGTTTTCCACAGAAATATTAACAGAATATGGTTCAAAGACACACTAGATTAAATAAACAAACTCTGGTGAGCTAGACTGGGTCTAAGCTATTTATAACATCACTTTCAGCGAAAATCTCTTCAACGCGTCAACACAACCCACTAGAGCATATATTCATGCTTCACAAAGTTCAAAGCACAGAAAGGGTTTTAATCTTGTTCTTCAACTGCAATTCACTATTCAAATCAGGATCACTAGGTTGTAAAGGGTCCCCCAGGAAGGGTCAAAGGAGGACATGAGGGCACCTGACCAGGGCCACAGAGAAGACAGGAAACACTTTCTGTCTCTGTGCTCCACACCTCTGGTAGCTAGGGCTGGCTTTATCTGACCACATGATGGGGTGCCTGCCATGTGGTATGCTTTGAGGGCTAGTGAGGAAGTCTCCTTGTCCCCCCAGACACCCGACCTGCCAACTCTTCCACCAATTAGAAAAAACTAGCTCCCCTTTAGTCCTAAGGTTGTCAAATTTCATTTCCAGTTATCAAATACCAGATTTCATTCATTAGACACTGATATCTCCAGTATTAAGTTAAAGCACAATTCAGCCAAAGTCATTCTCCTGGGGACAGGAGGGATGCAGACCCAACAAGAGACCCTCCACGGCTCTGTCTCATCCACAGGCCAAGTTCCACTGAACCAGAGAACTGACAGATTATTCTCCAGGTTATTCATCATAAGCATTTAGTTTTCTCTCTAAACCCTGCTTTTGAGGTGCCTTGAGCTCAAAGTTACATGCTTAGAAAAGTTCCCAGAGATCCGAGTCTATGGTATCAGCTAAACCCAACGCTGAACTGGGAGAAAGAATGCCACCCCCTTGGGAAATTTAGCGGCCTGCCAGGACACCTGACTGTAGAGAAACTCACTCCACTCTTTACAGGTGACCGAGTGCCTGCCGGCAGTGCCTGGATTCCACTCAAACGTTCTTCTCTGCTCTCACACACAGGAGAATGTGTAATCAAGGCCCATCAGTTTTACACCAGGAGGTACAGCCACAACAATTTTACCATGGAAAATTTTTTGAATATTTTAAAGTTAACATTACCAAGGCCCACACAATGCACCTACATAAGAGCTGGCTCTGAGTGACATAAACTAGCTGCAAAACTTAACTATTAAATAACAAAATAAGGTAGTGTCCTTTATGTGGTAAATTCTAAAACAGTTACAAGTTGGTGATGATTTTGGTTTAGAAAATTGATTTCAACTTGATAGTAAAACCAAATTAAGCACATATCAAGTGCTCAATATTTCTTGAATGAATAAAGAAATGACGAGATGAACCATCAATAAATGAGACTAAAAAAACCAAGAAAGCTGTGTGGGGAGGAAACAGCATTTCATCATAATATTCATATTACATCTCATTACCTTTTTTAAAATTAATCTTTTTGAGATAATTGTAGATTCACATGCAAGTAGATGTGTGAAATAATACAAAGAGATCTTATGTAGGCTTTACCCAGTTTCCCCCAATGGGAACATGTGGCAAAACTCTAGTGCAGTATCACAGTCAGGATGTCAATACTGATGCACTTAAGACTCAGAACATTTCCATCATCATACAGATCTGCTGTTCTGTTGTCCTTTTATAGCCACACACACCTACTTCCCTCCCACCCTCACTTCCTCCATAATCTCTGGCAACCACTAATCTGTTCTTCATTTCTGTGATTTTTACCATTTTTAAGAAAGTTATATAAATGGAATCATTCGGTATATAACCTTTTGGGATTGCCTTTTTCCACTCATATTTCTATGGAGATTCATCCAGGTTGCTGCATGTGTCAGCAGTTTGTTATTTTTTACTGCAGAGTAGTATTTCTACAGTCTGGATGTACCATAGTTCGTGTACTCACTCACCTGCTGAGGAGCAGCTGAACTATTTCAAGTTTTGGCTATTACAAAGAAAGCTGCTATAAGCATTCCTGTACCGATTTCTATGTGAAGTTTTCATTTGACTGGGAAAAATACCCCGGAAGGTGACTACTGGGGTGCCCGGGAACTGCATGGTTAGTTTTTAAAGACACTGCCACCAGGGTTGCAGTACCATTTTACATTCCCAGCAGCAATGTTCGAGACACGCAGTTTCTCTGCATCCTTGCCAGCATTTGGCATTGTCCTTATTTTTTATCTTAGACATGGTGACAAGTGTGTAGTGATACTGGTTTTAATTTGCCTTTCCCTAATGGCTAATGGTGTTGAACATCTTTTCATGTGCTGATTTGCCATCTGAATATCTCATTAGATTTTGTTTCCTATAAGAGCACTACAACTAATTTAGAGGAAAAGAGAACAAATATCTTTTTTGTTCCTTATTTCTGGGGTCACAGTGTGCAATTTTTCTACATTAAGAATGTCTCCAAAAACAGAAGTGAAATAACGTTTAGTTTTGCGTAGTTCATCTTTTCACTTTCTTTTACCAGACAGTATTTCTCGGTAACCCGGAACAGTCCAACAGAATTTTCATATTCTGTAAGTAATATACGTTCATGACATGCTTTTTGCCTGTCACAGCATGCACATTAATCAAACAGCACGCAAGCTGTCAATCTTTGTATTACTGCTTGACTGATGGTGGCAATTTTAAAATGAATTTTCTTACAAATTAAAAAAAAATTCATAATTATATAGGCCTTTTTCTTAAGCTGAAAAATGATAACTTTTAAGCATCTACATTCAGCTATAAACAAAGTCTTATAAACTAAATGTGTAATAAGCTTATATCGACTAGAGCATAGAATCCATAATTAAATGTAACTATATGCATTCAAGATGATTTTAATTACCACGGTTAAAAGGATGTGCTGTAATACAAGAAAGCCTATTGTGTCAATGCTAGTTGCTAAATGTAGAAAAATGCAGGCTGTCAAACGACAGGTTTTCTCTTAGCAGATACAAAACAATTCTGTTTATATCATGAAGTCTGGGAAAACAAACTAAAGGGAGGCCTGGGGACTTCTTATGCACTACACCCTGGGACTGAGAAGCAGAACTCTGCTGGGGGGCAGCCGACGAGGTCGCAGGAGGGGGCTTCCTCAAGGTTATGTCTGGGGGAACAACAGCTGGTCACTGTATGCATGAGCCCTTAAACAGCTTCCTGTTTAAGCAGGATCTAGCACCATAAACCTTTATTCCTACATGCCCAGCCCAGCACCAGCCATAATAAAGCTCAGTGAGAACAAAGTCAGGCCTCTGATACCAGCCTGTCCTGGTCAAAGGACGCTAAACGGGCAGAAAAGATAGTGACTAGGTAACCCCATCACATGTGGGGAAACACTCCACTGAGATACTAGCTTTTGAAATAAAACAAAGATTTTAAAACATTGCAAAACAATAAACATTGTAAACTATCATATTTTATAGTGAATGATGAGAGGAAAAAAGTGGAAGTGAGGGAAAAATTATTTCAAGAACAGAGAGTGACAGAGACCACGAAAGGGTATACAGAAAGAGACCAATGAAAATTCAGAGAAAAAGCAGAGACAGAATACATAATCCAAAAGCAGACTGACAGAAAAATGCCCACAGAGAAAGAGCACCATGGAACTGAAGGATGTTCACAGAGCAGCATCCCTACCTTCACGCTCACAAGCAAAAGAAAAGTATTAAAATGCATTTATTGATTCTTAGAACTGCAAGAATTTATCCAGTCTAGTCTTTCCACAAATACCAAAAATGCTTCTAGCACATCTCTGAAATACGGTAAAGTTAACAGTAATCATAATAGCAGCAACCATTTTTTTGAGACCTTACTACGCACCAAATTCTTAAGCTTATACATGTGTTATCATCTCAGAAGCATCTTGTAAGTATTATTATTTCTATTTTTAACGATAATGAAATTGAGGCATAGAAAGGCTAAGCATTGGTATGGACAGAATGTTTGTGTCCCATCTCCTCCCACCCCCCCTCAGGGCATATGTTGAAGCCCTAACCTCCGATGTCATGGATTTGGACGTGGGACCTTTGGGAGGTAATTAGGTTTAGATGAGGTGACAATGGAATAGTGTCCTTATAAGGAGAGGAAGAGACCAGAGCTCGAGTGCTCTCCCCCTACCACGTGAGGACACAGTGTAAAGGCGGTTATCTGCAAGCCAGGAAGAGGGCCTTCACTAGGAAACCAATCTGCCAGCACCTTGATCTTTACTTTCACTTTTATGACAAACTAGAGAACTGTCTATGTCTTCCTTTAAATGGGAGATCCAAAACTGGACACAAAAGCGCAGATAGGCCTGACTGATAGCAACACAAGGTACAGTGTGTGTTTAGGCCCAGGCACCTGCCCCGTGGTCTGGGTTAACTGTTGGGAGCTCCCAAGAAAGGGAGGCACTAGATGGAAAATGGAAAATGGAAAGAACCAGCAAACAGTAATCAATTAAAATACTTATTAGACGCCAAATGGCCCTTCATGTATAAAATTCATTAGATCAAATAGTCTTTCATGCATGAAATTCAATGGTGCCCACTATCAGGTTTTTCTTATCAAATATCTTAAAGTAAATAACACTAGTACCTGGAATAAATAGGTAGCTTTCAAGATTCAACTATTTACCAAAAGTTTAAATATTTGCTTAAGCAGAGCTTTTCCTGAGCATCAGAGAAACTAAAGTAAATCATCATGATATGTAGTAGAGATTTATCAATGGGATGCTTCAGTAAATAAGTTCAAATACAGATATCCCTCCTACAAAAACTTCCCCAAATTATTTAAAGGTGATATGTTCACTCAAAAATAACTTTTGTTAAGGAAAAGAATAACCACAGAGACATAGGTAGCTATTACAACATTATAACAATTTCTAAATTGTTATCAATACAAAATGGATACATTCTAAACCACTCTTTTATATATCATCAAAATTTCTTTGCTAAGTTTTAAGTTTACTGTCACATATGTATTCAATACTAGTATGATACTAGTTAGCAGTACTAACAAACATCACAACTACAGTTGTTACACATCCATCACGTGTCAAGTGCTGTGTTAACCTGTATATTATCTCATGTCATCTTCACAACTACCTGTGAGTCTGGTATCGATATTCCCACTTACATGAGAAAGCTGAGGTTCAGAAGTGTCCAAGGTCACCACACTAAGTATTAAAGCTGATAGGCAAACTCAAATCTGATTTTAGAGCCTATGTCCTTAACTGCATCTCTCAGTGACAGAAATGCCCTAAGCAATGATGATAAAAAACCTCGACAAAACCCCCAGATTTCTTGCTGAAAAAGGGCTTTTAGCAATGTGAATATTATTTTTACTTAATGTTACTTGGCCACAAAAATATAAAATGATTACAGAGAGTCCAGTGAAGCCATATCCACCCTCCAGGTCCCCTTAGCACACCACGATGAGAGGCAGCACCGACTAGTAACCCTCTGGCTAAACCTGTGGCTCACTGTTAGGAAGTGGACTTCTGGGGAGATCACATGTGATCAGGACTTGTGCACAGAGCTTTTATCAAAGAACTTGATGTTCTGTCTAAGCTTCTGCTTACAGATGTGAGGAATGTGCTACGAGAAAAGAGAAAGTTCCAGATACTTCAGGAAACAAACACCAGAACACTGTTACCTTGTACACGTTCCAACTTACACCTACACCCATGCTCCTGGACCAAACTCCTCCAGCATGCCCAAGCTTACTTGTGTGTTTGAGCAGCACTTAATATTTTTCAAGAACTTTCTCAAACATAAACATACCTCATTTGATCTTCAAAAAGAGAATGTAGGTTATGCAAGGCAGACATTATTCATTTCATTTTACATTTAGACTGAGACAAAGGGTGTTTACTTTCTATTATTATTCACTAGAACCCAGCTCCACTGTGACTCAGGGTCTCAACCTTCCTGCTACTTCCCACCTGTGGCTTAAATCTTTAGGCTCTCAAGGTCAGCTGGTGTCCCTGGAGACAAGAGATTTGAGAGCTGAACTCAAGTTGTACTTAAGTCCCTATAGTTCTCGAAGGATCCCAGAGTTCCCTAGAGGTGGCCAAACATGAACCTGGAGGGTACTGCTGATCCTGGCTGAGAACTTTACTTCCTTGAAAGTTGGTGATGAAAGATAGCAACGGGCACACATGGCAGCACCCTCTCCCTGGCCTGGGGGGATGGGGGGGGAGGGGGTGTGCCCACATCCTGTAGGGGCTTAACTCAAGTCAAAACATTTATCACATGCCCAGCAGACACTACCAAAATCACAAAGAATCATAAAGGAGGTAACAACTTAGCTAGACATACGGAATGGAAAACTATGCAAAACAGTGCAGTCTGTGAGCGAGCAGCAAGCAGTGCCAGACAACTGACGCTAAGCCTGACAAAGAACCCAGCCTTCCTGGGAGAAGGAACTCTTGGTCACTTAAATTCAAATAAATGCTTTACTTTGTACCTCAGTTTTTTCTTTTTCCCCATCACAGCAGAATGTCAACTTGTTTTAATTTTCCTTATATTTTATTAACTGCTTCTTAACTCTCACTTTATAAAATGAGAAACAGAAATAGCAGCAGCCCAAGGAACAGCCCTGTCCTCAGTGAAGGAGATGGCCTCCACCCCTAGGAAGTCCACAGGGTGGATGGTCTATTAAGCCCCATCTGATCTCCCCCAATCTAAAGTCCACGAGGCAATGCTGACAGCTGCACATCTAACATGCACTACCCTAAAACGCCTCCTCAAGATCACAGCAGGTCCCTTTCTGCCCCACAGTGCAGGGGGGCTGCTGGAACAGGGCTCTCCTTCATCTCTAGGACCACTTAGTCCCCAACTACAGAATGTGTAAACTAAAATCCAGTGTCTCCCAGCAACCTTCCTGAATACACCAATTTCTCCAGACAGCCTTTCTGTCACAACAAAAAAGGAAGTCTGTAAAAGCTTAACCAGGAAAGGTCCCTCAATATAGTACCTCTGCAGACTTAATTTAGAAACAATCACGTGTCTGATAAGACTTATTTTCATACAAAGTTGAGCACCTGCTTCATGCCAGGTACCACAGTAAGTCCTTTTAATATAAAGATAGTAAAATTCTGCCCTCCTCCTCTCAGAGGTCTAACAAAAGAAAGAGACATCATAAATACTGTCTTAACTTACATAATGCCCATGGTAATGCTATTTTGGTGATTTTTAAGACGACTAGAGAAAGGGAAGAAAAAAAGCTGCATGGCAGAGTTAAGGAAGGCTTCAGGAAGCAGAAAATATTTGTTCTAGGATGGTAAATGGGTGTGAGGGGTCTATCAGGCCAAAAGGAGGTCCCTAGTGGGCAGTTCAGGGCAAAGAGACTAGCACATGGAAAGGGTATGCTGAGTTTGAGGCAAAGGTGAGTGACAAAAGGCCTGAGACCCACGCCTCAAGTGTATCCTGGGCAACCGGTGCAAGCAGTGGTTCTGGTCAGGAAAGTGACATGATCAGCTTGGGAGTGGGGAGGATGAACTGGGGAGGAGGATGCTAAAGCAAGACCACCTCAGAAGCTACTACAACCAGTTCAACTAAGAGATGGAACAGCTCTAAAGGCAGAAGAGGTACAGAGGGGACTGACAATCAGTAAGACTTGATGACTGACCAAGGTGGGTGGGGTGCTAAGGAAAAGCAAACAGCTGGTCAGGATCATGCCACAATTTCTAGACAGAGCAAGAAACACATCTGGCACATAGCTGGGATTCAGTAAACATTGTTGAATGAATAAACAAAGCACCTCAGATATGGAAATAAAAAGGGGAGATCTGGTAGGGAACTGCCTAACAATATTGAACTTCAAGAATACTACTTACTACATTGGTTCAAAATTTTGTGTACATGAAAATCATCCCAGACAGTTTTTAAAATGCAAACTTCCTTGAATTTTTAAGTTTAATAACTGGTTATAAAGATTAGCTGGGTTAGGGAATCATACCTCCATGTAAAAGCAAGAGACCCTCTGATAAAATTCTATGCCTATTCTTGCTACCTCCAAAATCAGTCTGTCATAGAACAGACCACAGGGAGGCTTAAAGCCTTGCGCACGGTCCTGGATCTTTCTTTGGAGACGACACACAGGGGAGTCTTGCAAATCTCTCTGAGCTGGCGGCTGTCCTCAGATGATTCCTTCCTGAGAGATGTAGCCAGGATAATCCTCTGGAGGATCTGCAGTTCTAGTCAATACCCTGTAGACTATAAGCTATCTTTCTGAAGAAGAGCAACCCCATCACCTATACTGTTTGAAGGCACAGTCAGGGTCTGTTTTATGTCTAACCAGCTTCTTTTTTTCCTGCTAGGTGAAGAAAACTGCCAAGGACCACAGTGTACTTCAGTATTTCTCAAACAGCAGTCCCTGGACTATGTGCAACAGAATCAAGTTTCGGTGGTTAAGAATGTAGATTTCTGGGCCTCAATCCAGACATAAAAAACTGGAGGTAGAGTCTTCCAGGACCTGTTATCCATGATTCTGATGAACATCCAGGTTTGGGAACTACCTCCAGTCTCTACTGCGTGAACTTTATCCTCCTAATCCTGATGAAGGTTGTTGAGAAAACCAAGTTGTTATGGGCTGAAGTACATATCCCGGCCTCTAAGGTGTATCTATTAGCTCGACATCTGATCCAAACTTAACAGACCTTGAACTTTATACACTTTAATGAACAAACAGCTGAACTGATCATTTTATAAGACTTGAATCTAGGACTGGCAGTGGTTCTGTCAAAAATCATTTATACGGCTTTGTCATTTATAAAAATTCTGGTCTAGGAAGACTTCTTTCCTAGGGGTTCCTTCCCTAATTACAATCTAATATTATTCAACATTAACCTTCGGGATACACAAGAAGAGGGAATTTTCTGATTCCTGTTTTGGAATTTGAACGGATACATGCTGCTATGACTAGCTCAGGAGGTAATAACAGGGCTCTCTGGATCACAATGATTTCATCTCTTGGAGATCCCCAAACACAGGGCTAAATCCCCAGTAGCCATGTCTATGATATGAGACCGAGGCCTTGGTATCAGCTAGCTGATGGGGTAGGGAGACACCTGACTCAAACGAGGCCCACAGATATCCCTGAAGTGTGTATGGAGAACCGAAGTGGCCAGACACCGGCGGGGCTGAGCCCCCTTAGTGGGGATCCAAAAGGCCTACTTGCTCAAGACACTAGGATGCCACGCAGTCCTAGCTCTTGCCCTCTCATTATCTCTCTGAATGATGAACAGCCATGTTTGTTTGCCTGGCTTTGGCTTGTTCAGAGTCCATTTCCGACGTCTGCCAACAAAGGACTTAAACACAAACAGGCTGATACTGATTCTGACTTGATAAAGCTGCCTGGCGCCCTCTACCACCCTCCTCCCCAAAAACACTCAGGGAAAATTAGCAAGAAAATACTCCAAATGCAGCCCAGTGAAAGCCTTCTTCTACTGAACAACTCAGACTTTTTTTCTTTTTAAATGAGATGACGTGAGGCTGGCCTCAACCTTAGCTGTCAAGGCTAGTAAGCTGATAAGTTCAGATTTCAAATCTGTCACAACACATTTTCTTTAAGGAAGTTTGGAAGCACAGATTTCCGCTCACTGGGCTCACTTCTCTGATTTCACCACACTTACTATCTAAACTGCAGATGAACAATTGTCTTGGGCTGAGTAAGGTTCAAAAAAAGGAAGACACTTTGCTACTACAGCTATACACTCTTTCCCAAGCCTTGGCCCCAAGTTTTACTCAACTATTTGCTTTGGCTTTTCAGCAGGTATAACTAAAGGAAGGACTGTAAGTGTCACCTATTTCATCTTCAAAAACCATCAATTCCCTGCCCTCCACCCCAGTCACTGGCCTAATAACTTCAGAACAGTCCTTCAAAACCCAACACCAGTTTTCTTCTCAATCCATTAACTACTGTTGGTTGTCGATCTAATATTTTATGAGAGGAGTAAGGATGTTTTAGGCTTCCCAGATGAGGGGGAAATGGGAACAAATAAAGTATGTTTATAAGAGATTGTGAACAGAGCATAATGGAAAAGAAGATCAGAAAGAGATGGGGCGAGGAAGCAGGCAGGCTCAATGGCCGGGCTGGGAAGAAAGCAGAAGGCAGTAAGAAGGGGTGCACGCCTGTGCCCGCCCACGGCACCCTGCCCTTTCCCCTACCCAGCACAGAAGCAGTCACCACACTGCAGTAATTTGTTTATCCCACCTCCACACTCTAAGTTCTGACAAAGAAAGGAGAAGTTTTGTATGCTTCACCGTTTCCCCAGAGCCTGGCACAGTGCCTAGCAACAGAAGCTTCTTAATGAGTATTTTTGGATCAATGAAGATATGAATCAAAGAATGGACAAACGCAAGATGTAGTGAACAGAATCAGCAAGGAGAGACAGGAATACACACAATGTTTTGTACTGTAACCTGAATAACAGAGAAATTCAAAAGGTAAATGAAGATATGGGTCACCTAACAATGGGGGTATATTCTGAGAAATGTGTCGCTAGGCTATTTCTTCCTTTTGCAAACATTGTAGAGTATACTTACACAGAACTAGATCATATAGCCTACTATACACCTAAGCTATATGGTACTGATTTTAGGCAAACACTGTTGTATATGTGGTCCGTTGTTAACCAAAATGTCATTATGTGGCACACGACTATACAAATAGAGAGAGAGCAAGAGTGCCATACACTTGAAAAGAATGCCAACAACAGTGGAGGCCAACCCAACATCTCCAAATCAATGCTCAGAGATTCAGAAACCAATGCCTTTCTCTGGATGCTGGTGAAGACCTCACAGAAAAAACTCGCATGAATCTAGTCCATGTAAGTGACAATTAAGAATAACATCCACCTCAATGAGCAAATTTAAAAATATCCCTGTGAGAACAAATGACATCCGTGCAGATCACTCTGAAGAACACTGAGCAGCCCACAGCGACTTGTGGCGGAAGAGAGACTATTGGTCTGCCAGGGGAAGTCAGTGTGGGGAAGTCAGCCGAGACAGAAGCAAGGCTGAATGCAACAATGATCATACATGACCAGACTATTACAGAAAACAGAGAGTGAAAGAGAACAAACTTAGGTCATCATTTCCTACTAGTCTGTCTATTTACATGAAAATGCCCAACATTATAATTCTATAGGGCACAGAATTCAAGGTAAATGGCAGGCAGCAATAGTTTCAATTTCCCAATGCTCAGTAATGTACCAGAATATTCATTTCTTCAGCAATAGAATTGGTGCAAAGAAAGGAGAAATAAATGTTCAATTTTACAGACACCTTTTTTTTTTTTAAAGATTTTATTTTTCCTTTTTCTCCCCAAAGCTCCCCGACACATAGTTGTATATTTTTAGTTGTGAGTCCTTCTAGTTGTGGCATGTGGGATGCCGCCTCAGCATGGCTTGATTTGCCAAGATCTGAACCGGCGAAACCCTGGGCCGCCGAAGTGGAGCACATGAACTTAACCACTCGGCCCCCCAATTTTACAGATATCTTTAGATGTCACTACACATAATAAAATGTGTTCCTTGAGTATATCCTAAAGTGGCAAGCAGCACACTAGGAAAAGAGGGCCCCAACGACTTTCCTCTACCCCCACATCATTCCGGTGACCAAACTTATTTCAAACTATCACAGCTCTCTACAATTTAATGCTTCTCATTCCTGCATTTCTCTTCAGCGCTTCTCCCTTCATTCCTCAAATTGCAGAATAACACCTCATAAGAAAGCTTTCTGATAATTTAGTTCTTATCTTTGCTGTCATGGCTGAAATACGCCCAGTTCTAACCTACTTGTTTATGAGGTGACAGATCATAATGTTACAGGGAGCATTTAACCTGACTAGAAACTAGTAAGAAACACAGAAGTAAAATCATTAAGAAATGTAATGAGTTTAAGATTCTGTTGATAATTAATCATGAAAGATAAACTATTACTTAGTTAATCTTTGTGTAATGGTTATATCTATCAGCATATTAAAATTTCTAGCTCAATATCCATGTCAGGTCTGCTATGAAATGCAATTTTAAGATTTTAAATAGATGTACCTTAAACTATTCAAAATAGATTTTCCATTAAAAAAAAATTAAGGTGTACTTTACATACAGTAAAATTACTCCTTTTGTAGTGGACAGTTTTAACCATGCGATCACATAACCACCACTACAATGAAGATACAGAACTAGATCATGCCCCAAACACCCCTATGCCCCTTTGTACTCAATCCTCTTCCCCTATCTCCAGCCAACCGCTGATTTGTTTTCTGTCTCCATAGTCTTGCCTTTTCCAGAATATCATATAGATGGAACCAGACAGTACGTAGCCTTTTAGATATGGCTTCTTTCACTTAGCATAATGCATCTGAGATTAGTCAACATTGTTGCAGGCATCAGGAGTTTGCTCCTTGGTGCTGTTAAGTAGCATCCCTTTGTGTGGGTGTACAAAAGTTTGTTTATCCATCCATCAGCTGAAAGACACCCGGGCTGTTTCCAGTTTTAGATGATTACCAATAAAGCTACTAAAAACATTTGTGTACAGGCTTTTGTGTGAACATAATTTCATTTCATTTGGGTAAATACTTAGGTGTGGGATTGCTCAGATGTACTTCTGCAAGGTTGATATTGTAGCTAACGTTTTTAAGATATCTTGAGTACACCTGGGAGAGTTTGCTATTAGAATAAATCCTTCCTTAAATTATTTTACAAAGTGGTAATAATTTAACTTTTATAAGTTTGGATTTTCCTCTGTGGTAGGTGTTTAAAATAGAGATTCACTTACACTGGTAAAAATTCAAACTCATCATTTACTCATGCTTTAACATTTTAAACTGTGCCTATCTCTGACAAACCACCTATAACCTAAACTACAATTCTGATGTTTTACTCAATGTTCTTCCTAGTGTTAGCCATGGGGAAGTGATGGGGGAAAAGAGAACAGATGCCATTTTACAGACCTCACCTCATTTAATCCCCACAATTAGGTGAGGTAGATGTTACATGCATCGTACTAGCAAGAAAACTGATGCTCAGAGAAGATAAGCAACTTACCTGGAATCAAACTGTGACACAAGGACAGGTACAGACAAAAGTTCAGGTCTATCTGTCTCAAATGCCCAGGTTCTTTTTACTGTGCTTGGGACCACAAACTCCTAAAAACACTAATGCTAAGTTTATGTCATTTTCAGGGCTATGTGTAAGCAGGAATTTCATAAATCTTTTACAAGGCCATGATGATTCTTCTATATGCTATCGTACATGAAAAATGTTAAGCTTCTTATTAGGAATAGTCTGAAAGATATGATTACACTATGATCACAGATATGTTTTAATAAACATGTTCTCATCCCAAACTTTCTATAAGAGAATTGTGTGGCTAACTGATTTTGGTGGTGATCATTGGTAACCATCAGCAACTCTAAAATAAAACAGGAAGTCTGATTGTTTGGCTCACTTTCATGTATAAAAGCCACACCATCTTAGCAGGTTTCTATGGAAACAATACACAGTATCTTTAGTGATGACTGTCAGTTTAGTTCAGACATTGGGAGGATACAATGTCCTTTGACATAGCCTGACTTTATTTGAAGTTCTTTCTATTTATTCACTGACCTAGAAGTCAGGAGTTGACATCACGACTCTTCTTCTATGGTCAAAATTACAGCTGTGAGACTGGGAACAAATGAACATGTTCCTGCAGTATGCAGGTCTAGGGAAAGACATGTTAAACTTCGCTCCTCTTCTTCTCATGCCCCCAAAAGAACCTCAGTTATTATCACAGATGAATTAAGCAGAAATTTTAAACTTGGTCCAACTATGGTAATTCCCTGGGCTGAAAGTCCCTCCCCCTGCATCCTATGGTACCCTGGTTAAGTTCAGGTGGGAACAAGCCAGATGAATCACCTCAGTAGGATTTGAAGGTCACTGTACCTCTTTCACTAACTTAGTAGCTACCAACTGAAAAAGTACGTGCAGGTCTAACGTTCATAGTCCAAACACCCTAAACAACCCAACACTGAAGAGTTTATTATCAAGAAGTCTGACAAAGCACCTGCTTTAGAAAGAAAGATATGCTTGAGAGAAAGAATGTAGACCGCCTCATCAAAAAGAAGATAATTCAAGGATTAAAATAAATTTGGTTTTAGTGAAATTCTGTGAGTTTGTCATTTGAGTGGGTTGCATGTGGCCTCCCTGTGCATTCAAACCACTAAATACTCCCTCGAGTGTGCTCAATTTCTCTGACAAATTTTTTTCTAAGAATGCTGGCCATGAAACTGACCAGTTTCCACTCCACTACAAAAAACAGGGCACTTCTCCTAGGAGATTGAGTTCCTTTCATTATGAAGACTAAGAGTTACATTAAAAACTCTTTTCAGTCTAAGAGGAAATGATGACTAATTCAAGTAGGGAAAACGACAATGATTCACCAAGGAAGAGACTGTTCATCAAAGAAGAGTACTTAAAGCTCTAAGCCTTTCAGTCCAAAACGTACGTAACAGATATATATCCAAAAGCCATTGTTCCCCAAGTCTGATTAATCATAAAAACTTGGGAAGCTTCCTAGAGAGAAGACTAAAAGGAACCCTGTGGTATTGGGCTGGAATTAGAGGTCTCCGTGGACAGATGCACAGATACATATGTGCTTATGCCTGACAGAGTATACATATTTAACATTCTAGCTGTCTCTGTTAAGAGGATCTAGAACCAAGGATACTCTAGAAGCAACAAGCACATCCAGAGCCCAGATCTTGGTTTCTAAATACCATTCTCCAATCAAAGAAATCAGGGCTCCTTGGAGAAGTGGCTGATCCCAGGGCTGGGGGCAGGAATACAAAATGATGCTGGAGCATCTAGTACTGCCAGAAAGTAGGAAAGTGCTCAAAATGAAAAGAATAGGGGCATGTTAAATAACACAGGAGCTAACGTGAAAGAACTTTCAATGGCTCAAGCTAGAACAATTTGAAGAAAATGATAGTATTAGATTACAATCTAAAGAATATTCAGCAGTGCACACTGACATAAATTAAATTAATAAATAAGTAGAGAGAAAGGACAGCTTTCTCTTAAAGATGAACTCCAATTAATAAAGAATGAGGGGAATAGAAAACCACTATTAGAACACAAAAGTAATAATTGTGGCAGGCAGTGAATATTGAAAAGAGGACAAAAGTTTGAGGAGAAACAGAATGTTTGTCTATTCACAAAGTATCTTTCCTAAGATATATATTCATTACAAAAGGAAAAATAGTAACTTCACAGTAGAGAAACCCGGTAGACACTACCTTAACCAAGCCATCCAGGGAAACTTCACCAGTAATAAGAGACCTTGACATCAGGGATCCCCTGATACAATAATTCACTGAAAAGAGGCTATCGCACGTGTGGTATTCTTGCCAATCACCACCAATCTCCATCTAATTAGGAGATAACATCAGAAAAACTCAAACTGAGGGGAATTCTACAAAATAACTGACCAGTACTCATCAAAAGTGTAAGGTCATGAAAGAAAGGAAAGATTGAGGAACTGTCACTGATAGGAAGACTACAGTGATATGACAACTAAATCCAAGGTTTTGTTTAAAAACAAAACAATTTCTGGGCTCCACTACCCTCTTCAGTTCTGATTCAGTTCTGTCTGGGAAATCTGTCTTTTACATTTAAAGCTCAGAAGGGTTTCCAGTGATTAGTCAGACTCGGGAATCACCATCCTTGGCTGCCACTAGAATCACTGTGGAGCTCCGAGAAAGCCTGTGGACCAGGCCACGCCCTAGACTACAGGTACAAAGTACTTTTTAAAGCCCCCAAGTGACCCCAAAATGTCAGCTTCTCAAGCTATGTCTGATGACCACAGGTAAGTGGATCAACTCCAGTCCCCTCTTGAAAACTTAAGTACACAGAATTGAAGGGTATACTTCCTGCTGTCCTGCCTCACTTAGCCTGAAGGAAATACTTTTCAAACATAATGTCAATCTTATGACAGAGTATCAGTCTCTAATGGTTATGAGCTCATGTTTTGTTAGAATATAAAAGAAAGATGACAAATGACTTTTATTATCTTAGCACTGCCCCTTGACCTAACTGAGGCTAGCCTCTATTTGCAGTTCAAGTAGAGTTCAGATAAGTCTCAAAGAATGTAATAACATTCTAGAGATTTCCCTCCAGGTTTTCCTGGGTATGATTTGCTTTAGGCAAATTTCTGATAAAGGTCTTTTCTACACAGATATGGGCTAAGGTTAAGATGGTACACCAAGAGCACACAAAGTTCCAAATATGATTTCATCACAGAGTTAAAAACGATACTCTAATAAAATAAGATCAGCATGTTGTATTTCCACCCTTTGAAAAATATCTTCCCTAAATGTCTCATGTTAAGCAAAGTAAGAGAGCTCAGACAACGATTGTAGGTTATGCAATAGGCTTCAAAGAAGAGACAAATAAAAAAGAAATACTTTTCGAGAACAAGACACAAAATAGTAAAAAATTTAACAAAAATTATTTCCCCTACCTTTAATTAGATAAGTAGTAATGTAAAACACACACGCAAAAATCATCTACTCTAGAATTGGTGTTTATAATTTTTTCTTCAGTAGAATTGGGTTTGTTTTGAATACTTAATACCTAAGATATGAATGTAAAACACAAACTGCATAAAAAGATAAGTATTTTTCCAAGAGAGGTAAAATTTTTATCCAGATCCTTTCAGAGAGTTGTGTCCAATTCCTCTAGACTGAACCAAGGCCTCACTTTTTCAGACATCTAAAGATACAGTTATGGGATGATGACTTGTTTTTCCTACACACACAAAACTGACCAGTACCTGGATCAGATCTACAATACTGGGCTTATCCTAATCAACTGGGTGAATCAGCTTAGCTAACTGGGAGTATGTAATCAGGACCAAGCATCTGGGCAAACTAAAAGAGGTAGTATTCAGCCATTTGCTGGGGATCTGTCTGGGTGTGTTACTCACAAACTCAGAGCAGCAAATAATTCAGACATATTAGTAAATGCAAACCAAAAAATTTGTGAGCATCTAGCAAACTCAGTGAGGCACATATATTCGCTGAATGAAGAGAATTTGTTTTCTTTGAATTCACAGTTCAGTCGTGCATCTACTGTACTGAGGAGCAGTCGAATGCACGCATATGTTTTAACTGTAAGCCATCTCTAAGACCTTCCTTTCTGAAAACAGATGGCGGCATAAATACAAAAATGGATAATAAATAATTTTCAAACAGCCTAGACATATTTCTGGCCACAGCCTCTAAGCTACTTCCCCCCAAATTCCTGACCTCATCTGTGACGTCAGGATTAAAAGAGGCAAACAAGTTGTGAAAAACATCAAGATTTTCAGAGAATGTACTCCTTCAAACTGCCTAACAACATCACTACATTTCTGTGAGGAAAGGAAATTCTTTACAACTAAATAATCAGTTTTGTGAACACAGTCCTTGTTGGAGTGGAGGAAAACGTTTGGTTTGGGGCCCAGTCACCTAGCGCTGCTGTAGGATTTGGGCAGCAGGGAGCAAAGACAAATGTGCTAAGGGGGGTGGGGGCGGGGAGGGAGGCTCCTCCACCCCTCACAGAGGATTTCCTATCTCATACAAGGCACTGTGCCCCAAGCCACACGCCCCGCCTACAGGGTGACTTGCTATCTTCTACCACTGTTTATGTCACTACATCTTGCTGTAAATAATATAAATACACAAAATTCTCTCTGAAAAAAGAGCTTTTTGGTCTCAACTGCACAGGTGCCCAGGTCCTGTGACAAAGAGCATAGAGGGACAAGGATGGATAAGCACTGCCCTCAGGGCTTCCTGGAGTCCCCTCCTGCTCGTGAGGATGTGAAGACCAAGGTCAAGGCTCACTTCTGCCCCAGGAACAGGTCACAACCCTTGTGGATGGGTCTCATCTCTAGTAAGAATGGCCAGATGCCCTCTGAAGTCCCTTCCAGCTCTAAACCACAGAAAGACTTGCTTCTAGAAGCATTTCTTAGGATTACAAGTTTGGCTAAGAACTCTTGCAGTACATTCTGCCCTAATTTAAAAAATGCAATCAAAGTAATTTAAAATAAGGGGGGAGGGGTAAACAAGGCCAGCAGATTATTTTGGAACTTCAAGGTATTTGAACATGAAATAGTTTAGCCTCTTCCTTACCAAATAAAGGAACTATCTTCACTTGCTTAAAAATTATGGAAACGTAATTTTTCAAAAATTCCCAATTTCTAACAAAGCACAGAAGTCTTTTGATGGTTTGTTACATTATGAGATTTATACATTTACGGTCCAAATACATAAAATCATCTCCTTTAAAATGAGACTTTCACCTTCCAACAAGGTTTGCCTGGACCCTGAAAACCAGGATTCTCCCTTGCCACATTCACCCCCAGGTTATAAAGTCTAACTTGTATATAATCAGCACGGCTTATTAAGCAGATATCAAATCCGGGGTCCTGAACACAAGTCATTCAGAAAATCCAAGTTTCTCTTGGGGCAGGGAGGTGACCCATGCGACTTCAATGTTCTAACATCACCATAAAAGGTAACTTAATAAAATGCAGCCGAATCGAACACCAGGCGACCTCCCTCTAGAAAACACCAGCAGTAGGAAGCATAACAACTTCTTCCTGTGATGGGTGGTGTGTGTGTGTCAGTGCTACTTGTTAAATGAATTTTTTAAGTATTTCCTAAGAGTCAGCTATGTTCAATACTCTCCCTTCTGACCTTTAAGACAAATGTGCATGAATCCATGCATGCACAGACTCGATACTATTAAAAGGAAATGTCAAAGCTAAACTGCCTCTCACTAGCACCGACTCCCATTCATACTCACACAATGTCCAGTTCCATCAGTTCCCAAGAACCCCGAACGAGGACACTTGTACCAACCGGTCCAAAAGCAAAAAGCACGCAAACGTGATAACATTTTTAAAGGTGACAAAAATTTTTATAACTATAAAACTAAAATCAATCTGATTATGAGCCACATTTTAGAAACTGCCTAATTTTTGTGTTGTTTATTTTACACTTACTTCTATAAAAACATACTATTTTCTAAAAAAAAATCTTTATCTCATTGCATTTACTTCAGATTATTTTTAAAGGAAAAGGTTTCATAGGCAGAGTTAAGTTATACTGTCCTTAATTCCCCTGATGTTTTCTTTAATGCAGACTTCCAGAACTTACACTAAGTGCACCTGACTTGTTTTATTTTACATCTTGTAAGAAGAGAGAAAATGCTAGATTAAAAAAACTCAGACAATGTGCATTTTCCCCATATATTTCAAGCTTAGAAAATCTGTTTGTTTGCGATCATAGGAGAAAAAAGCCTGTGGTCATTCTTCTCTGTCATATATCAGAATAAAATGCCAGTTTCAAAATATTAGTTTTCAAAAAATTCTGGCTAGGACCATAAAAGTTTTAAATGTTTTTTATTCCTCAACTACTACACTTGGATGCAAAGAGAATATGAAACTAGATACATTTAGTTTGAAACCCAGTTTTTAAAAAACTTCTGTTTAAAGCAGCAACTTCATTTTCTTTTCTAGGCAGAAAGTCATTATTTGTTAAATAATAAGTAGAAAAAAGTAGAAAGATGGCATAGTGTGAATGAGAGAGAGCAGGTAGCCAAAGATGCCTGTTGAACATAACTTTTAAAAGTTGATAAAATCCATTATGATGCTACAGTTTGCTAAGAAAAGGCATGAGCATGAGGCCCCCTCCACTCCCCGGCCTTCTCTCAAACCATCCAGATTGGGCAAGCAGGCAAATCACACATCCGTGCACGTAACTCACCAGGATACCAGCAGGGGCCTTTCCATGGTAAACACCTTCACTTTTACTTAATGAGCCTTCATGAACCTTCTCCTCCTTATCTTCACTATCATCTTCTAAGGAAAACATCTTAAAATTGGAAGTAGCTTATCAACCATGTCTTTTTTCAGAGATGAAGGTACACTTCTAAATTACCAAAACAGAAAGCTGCTCTGCTGACAGACTGAGTACAAACTGTTTGCAGACACAGTCATATGGTTAAAACTGAAAGGAAATGGTTCTTTAAAAAAAAAAAGATACACACACAACTTTACCAGTAAGATTTGCTCAAAACGCCTCAACCCCTTCTCTCTGAAGAAGATAAGCAGGGGCAGGGGACAGGCTGTGCCACGTGTTTACACTGATAGGTAACAGGTCCTGCCAATCACACGACGGCCACTGCAGCTTCTATCACACGGGACAGGGATTGGGTTAATGATTCTCTAAATCAATCAGATCCTCGTTTGTAGAAATAAAAACACCTATACATATGAAGAAGTAATCTTAACTTTTTAGTTTGTCATATTGGCATGACCCAATATATTTTCACTATTGTGGAAGGGAGATAGCCTGCTGAGCACTATAAATAATGAGCAAATTATAATAATAATTATTATTAATATTAGTTATATTGTTATAATATTAACATTATATAATAATATAATAATGAAGAATTTAACCTCAATAGTATGACAATGCAACATTGTAAAATTCAAACATTCCTGGTATTTCCTTTCCACTCAGTAAATCAACATATAGTAACGTCAAGTGAATTTTTTTAAAACCTAAAACACACTTAACACATACAAAATATATTATTTTTTAATTAAATACACTGTTTTATTCAGGCCAGTGTCTAGAACTATGCTGTTCGTTACAAATAGCCATTTGGCTACATTTGGCTAAATGTACATGTGGCTACATTTGCAATGTGGCTGGTACCAATTGAGATGTGCTGTAAGCGTAAAATACACACACAGAATGAAAACAGTGTGTGAAATAATCTCTCATAATTTTTTATATATAGGTTACATGTTGAAATGACAATATTTTGGATATACTGAGTTAAATAAGATATATTCTTAAAATTCATTTACCTGCTTTTTTCTTTTCCTTTTAATGTTACTAGAAAATTTAAAATTACATATGTGGCTCCCATTATATTTCAATCAGATCGCACTACTTTAGAGTTTTGAGACAATCTTAAGAGAAGTGTGTGTGTGTGGGGAGGGGGTTGGGATGAACACTCAGCCAAAGTTCTACTAATGAAGAACTGAAGACGACAGGATTCTTCATCATCCCATGAAAGTATTTAGTTAATTCATTAACAATATACTGGCTGATCCTTAATGATGATATTTAATGATGTTCACATAATTTTTTATTCATTCATTTTTTGCTTGAGGAAGATTAGCTCTGAGTTAACATTTGTGCCAATCTTCCTCTATTTTGTATGTGGGATGCCTCCACAGCATGGCTGATGAGTAGAGCAGGTTCCCACCTGGAATCTGAACCTGGGCCGCCGAAGTGGAGCACGTGGAACTTTAACCACTCAGCCATGAGGCTAGTTGAGATGTTCACATTATTAAACCTTTTTCTCTACCTCTAACCATCACTAAATGACAAAATTTCCAAATGTGTGATCAAGTAAGAGGGAGTTGGTAATGTTTACCACAGCAATATACCACCAAGATACATACAACGAAAATGTGAAATGGCAGAACCGAAAATAAATTTCACCAAAATTAGATACGGGAAGATTTATCTTGCATTCAATATGTTACACTGCTTGCTGCCCAGACTACCAGATATCAATGAGCCTGGAGTACACGGAAGTGCCCACAGGCATTCATAATCTAATTCAATATAAATCATGTACACAAATTCCTCCTTTCAAAAGAGAAGCGATTATTTTTGGTCTAATTATGCAACGCATAAAAATTTAAGCCTCTTCCTCCATGTCCTACTGCAGTTCCAGATCCCCAGCATCAGATGGCAGTAAAAAAAATCAGTATTGGGGTGCTGCCCGTGGGAAAAATGGAAGAAGAAATGAGAGGGTGGGGAGAAACGGAAGTGAGTTGAGGAGAGAGGAAGCAAGTAGAACAAGAAAGGCGATTAAAGAGAAACTATGTAAGAAGAGGAAGGGTAGAAAAAGGAAAAGCAAGAGGAATAAAACCTGGAAGAGAAGAGAAAACATGCAGGGGTAAGACAGGAGAAGGGGGGAACTGTAAGTAGGAGGGTGGAAGGAGGGATGAAGAAACAGGGAAAAGAAAACCTTATCCATTTTAAATACGACGAAACTGAGGACCAGAAAGAGGTCAGCAAACAGTGGGTACCTGATGCTGGTTTGGTGTTTCTTCATGAAGCCAGGCTGAGACCACAAGAGGAGGTGCTAGGGGAAGGGGGATGGAGGTTGACAGGGAAGAGGGAGGAAGAGCGGCAAGGTCCAGGAGGGCAGAGGTTGGCGGGCATGAACTCTGTTCAGGCAACCTTCGCCTGGAATGCCTCTTACACAAGAAGCAAGCTCCAGGCCAGCCACTTTGGTTTCCCGCTAGTCTTGGTATTGTTTCACTGTTTGGATGGATGACTCATAGAATGTTCCGACTGCAAAGACGTATGCACCATGGACCCAGTGGGTGAGCTCATCTTCCAAATATCTATTTCATCACAGGGTGCACACCTCTGTCTTCCCCCTGTGGTGACCTGTAGAGCACCTGAACCCCAGGCTAGTACCCAAAGTTCTGGTCCCAGACCATCCTTTGAGTGGGAGCACTTCTTGGACTTGATCAGTAAGAGCTAAAATCACAACCAACAATTCTTAATCATCCATACGATTTTTCAAAGAAAAATGCTACTCTATAGTCAAACTTTTTCTCTATAGGCTAAGAATAAATGGTTGAATATTGAGAAAAACATCTTTTTACTTTTGCATAGCATCTTCAATAATCTTAAAAAAAACAAAAACAAGTAGAAGTTAGAAGTCTTTTTTCCAAGACTTAAATTTTTCAAGAAAAAGTCTAGCTTAGGGAAACAAAGCTAAAATGCTAGTCAGGAGAGTCAGAATCTTGTTCAGATTAAACAGCTGATGATAATGCTAGTAAAATATATACCTTCTTTGTTTTTTTCCACTACTAATCACATAAGTATATGAGGCTAGGTATTATAAAGGGCTTTTTAAGAAGATGTAAGGATTTATTTAAAACTTCCTAACCTGAAATTTGCATATTTGAAGTTGGGCTAAACTGGTTCAAAAGAAATACCTTTATGCTACAAATTATATTCTGATTTTAACACAAAACATGAAAATAATCTACTCCCCCAAGTGGTCAAACTGTGGAATAGCAACATATTTCTACTGAAATACCAAAGAAGAGATGAGAACTAAAAAGCTTTCATTAGTAAAAAATAATGAAAATATTTTTTAAAGCTTCAATTACAAAGAATTCATAATTTCCACCATAATTATTCTATAGTGGAGGAATTAAATCAAGTGCATTTCTGCATTTTCAAGGTCACTCATGACAAAGAGACCCACACAAAAGAACCACAGCCACCTGAAACAGATTTCCTTGAGCCAGATGGTTCTCTTATCATCTATACTAACGCATAAGTTTTTCTTCCCATATCTAGAATTACTTATAATTCATTGTTTACCTATGAAAACAATCCAAAAGGGACTGATATGCTTTCTTCAAAACCAAGAGAAAATTCCTCTTGATACCACTCTGACGTTTCTCATACATTTGTAGTTTAACTGCTTACTGGATCACACCTATCTAGTTTACTCAACTTACAGTGTTTCTTTACATCCTCACACAATCCCCAAACTAAACAAGACAGCTAGTACTATTTCATTTGCACTGTGAATGGATGAATAATGAAATGCAAACATGTCTTTCTAGGAACACAGAAGAAAAAACAGGAAGAGTGTCCTGAGGTCAGAAGGCCTAGCTAAAAGTGACTCTCCCAAAGATAATCCTCTTGAAGACTTACATTTTATCTTTAAAATCCATTTTTAAATATGAAAAACATGACTAACTGGTCAAAGTTTTCTTCTACCAAGTTCAAGGGCAAATGTATCACATTTACCGTATGACCTAGAATATCCTGTGTATACATCCCTGTTTAAGGAGTTTGGGAGTGACAACCTCTGAGGCCTCACCCCTCTGAAGCTTTCACCCAATATTCTGAGACCAGAGAGACAACCTGAGAGTTGTGGCTGTAGCAGTTAAGTATATCTGATTATTAAGAGAGTAAAGCTAAACAGCCCAATCAAGGATCAGAAGAATCATGGACTGATTTGTGTCACAAATTCTGGACAACACTTCGAACAAAATAAAACCAAAACAAGTGGGAAATCCTCTGCCCACTCAGAACCCCCACGGCATGTGCCTCACTGGGTGTATGTCCATGTCTGATTAAGTCACAACTGCTTCTGTTTAAATGTCTGCCTTTTCTTCTCTCATTTCACCCTCTGAACAGCAGTAGGCAATGGCCCTGTCCCCACGGTGACACCCTAAGTATATAACAATTTCCTACACGATGGCTATGTCACCCCCATTTTGCTTACACTCAAGAAATCCTTTGGCAATGCAAGTCATATTGTCAAACTTTAAAATAGTAAATAATGTTCAAAGTGTGGTGCTTTAATCTCTTCAGAAACAAATTCTTGGCTATAAACTCACAACCAACAGGAGCACATCAGTGTATCACAACAGTGAGCGAGGCCAAGAAGTTACCTGAGGAAGCATAGTGTGGGGATTCTCCACTGCAAGTCAAAAAGTGAGATGGCTTAAAACTTGCCAAAGAAAACAACAAATAATAAATGAAGGTGAGCAAGAAGTGACGATATCAGTAACACTTAAGGAATTCACTCAAGAGGAATTTCCCTTCTACAGCTGGTTCTGCACATTTCTAACTAAAGATTTTCCTGACCACTTGAAACAGTGGTGACGATCGTTTTAATTATTTTCTTGCTGTGATTTCACCTCTTTCAAACAATTACAATTTTTTATTTTAAAGATAGTAGTAATTAGCTAGTACTCTCCCTCTTGCCCCCTTCTTCCATCTATGTAGATGAACTGCTAAGGTATGTTAAGTACTTAGAAATCAGGAATTTAGCAATAATCTCTCAGATATGTAGTTTCTTAAGGAAAAAGTAAAAATTCTATCATATATAAATTCATACAAAAAACAATAAATACACTAGAGTCTCAAGAGATAAATGTATGAAGGACATAAACAATTGACCCCCCATATACATAACTATCAACAGTGAGAATCTGCTCACGTCTTACAGCTGCCACGTGCAGAAGCCAGGACGTAAATCAACGTCAGTCTGACTCCAGAGCCTTTGCTTTTAACTCACTGTGATGTTTAATCTACCACTTGCCTGCTATCATATCAGCAAGCATAAAGAAAATACCACCCCAGCAGTTGGGATTCTTGTTTTAAGAATCATCATGTGCTGCTGGGAAGAGCCATCCTAACAGGACAGAGGGTGAGAGAATAAATTATTGATTTATGGTATTAAATGGGTTCCCCAAGGAACCGCGCAACCATGCTTTGTTTCTGTGGTCATCTTGCTCTCCCATTTCTGTTTCTTTTTCAAACTTCCATGTTTCTCAACCTGAATGCAACCCCATCACCCTTCCCTCTCCATCAGAATATGCAGCATTTCATATTCTTGTAGGCAGGTTCATTTGTGCTCAGACAGTGAGCAGCAAAAATACATTCCTTTGAAAATGATAACTTAAGGAACTTACTTTTACAATGTGACAGATTTTATTTAACTGTTGAAATTTAAATTAAAATGAAAATAATCAGAATCTTAGATTATTGCCTTTCAAAAGTTGAATCTGCCTACTTCAATCTAAAGTTCTCCTAAGACATATAAGAAAAAAAGAAAAATTCTAGCATTGGTACCCAGATTTATACATGACAACAGCTATATTACACAACGATGAACGCAATTCCAAGGTGGCAGGCGTAGCTGCATTCTCCATTGAGGGTAAAGCATTAAGTCAGCTTTGGTATTCTTAGAAGTTAAATGCTTGTAATGTCTATAATTTAACCTTGCAATGTAGGGACACATAAAGGATCCAAGAAAGCAAAGAGGTATTTGAAAGCAGCAACATTGGAAGAAAGGTTCCCCTCTTCCAAGGACACAGCATCACTGAAATGCAGAATAAGTGTGACATTTTATTAAAATTTATTTTTCTTCCAGACTCAACATACTTTATAAGGCTCTCTGAGGAACAGGATATCTAGTTTGTCAAAAAATCATTAGCCTTTGCAGCAAATCAATTTTACTCAACTTATTTATTGATTTATTTGGTGAGGAAGATTGTTGCTGAGCTAACATCTGTGCCAATCTTCCTCTATTTTACATGTGGGATGCCGCCACAGCATGGCTTGATGAGCGGTATGTAGGTCAGCACCTGGGATCTGAACCCATGAACCCTGGGCCACTGAAGCGAAGCACACAAACTTAATCACTATGCCAACCCCCAATTTTACTCAAGTTTTTCATGTATACTTTAATCACAAAACTTCTGGATGTGAAGAAGAATAAGCAAACAAAGGTGACTTAAGCTAAATGTTCATGAGAAATGGTATGGTAAGCCAATATTTATATTGAAACCATAGAAGAAAACACATTACTGGCAGCCTAGCATTATTTATCCAGTACTTAACTCTGAATCACACAAATCACACCCTGGAGTCCTTTGCATATATTATCTCTGATCTAAAAAACTTCTGTGAAAGATTTGCTTTATCCTTATATTTTACAGATGAAGACACAGAGGCTCACAGAGATTATGTGCTATATCCAAGATCACCAGCTAATTTTTAGAAGTGTTAAAGCCAGGTTCAAGCCCTAATCCACCCAGTTGCAAACCTCAAGATGTCTTCCACAGTATCTTCTAGGACTTGGTACTTAAGTTGGAACTCAGATGTAACGTGCTAGGTATTTTTAAAATTGCAAATATTATAAAGGGAATCTAAAGGAATAAAATATCTAGGAATAAATTTAACCAAAGAAGTGAAAACTTGCATATTTAAAATTACAAAACATTGCTGAAATTTAAAACGATCTAAGGAAAGAGAGAGACATCCCATGTTCACAGATATGAAGACTTAATATTGTTAAGATGTCAATAGTACCCAAAACAATCTACAGATTCAATGCAATCCCTCTCAAAATCCAAACAGCCTTTTTTTGCAGAAATGGAAAGTCAAGCCTCAAATTTATATGGAATTGTAAGGGGCAAAAATAATCTTGAAAAAAGAAGAAAGAACAAATTTCCTGACTTGAAAATCCATTACAAAGCTACAATAATGAAAACAGTGTGGTATTGGCAATAAAGATACATACAGACCAATGGAACAGAATTGAAAGTCCAGAAACAAACCCAAACATCTATAGCCAACTGATTTTTGACAAGGGTGCCAAGTCCATTCAATGGGCAAAGAATAGTCTCTTCAACAGATGGTGCTGAGACAACTGGATTTTCGGATACCAAAGAATGAAGCTGGACCGCTACATATAAAAAAATCAACTCAAAATGGATCAAGGACCTAAATATAAGAGCTACAATCATAAAACTCTTAGAAGAAAACATAGGAATAAATCTCTATGATCTTGGATTTGACAAATGATTCTTAGATATGACACCAGAAGCGTGAGTAACAAGAGAAAAAAGTAAATTAGATCTCATCAAAATTAAAAACTTCTTTTCACATCAAAGGGCATCATCAAGAAAGTGAAAAGACAACCTACAGAATGGGAGAAAATATTTGCAAATCATATATCTAATAGGAATTTAATACCCAGAATATATAACAAACTCCTACAATTCAACAACAAAAAGACAACCCAGTTAAAATAGGGGCAAAAGGCCCATGGCCAATAAGTACATGAAAAGATATTCAACATCATTAATCTTTAGGGGAAAAAAATCAAAACGATGGTGAGATACCACTTTAGATCCGCCAGGATGGCTACAAAAGAAAAGGAAAATAAGTGTTGGTGAGGATGTAGAAAAACGGAAATTTTTGTGCAATTGAAACCTGGTGAGAATACAAAATAGCGCAGCCACTGTGGAAAGCAGTTTGGCAGTTCCTCAAAAAAGCTAAACACAGAATTACCCTTTGATCCGGCAATTCCACTCCTAGATGCATATCCAAAAGAACTGAAAACAGGGAATCAAAAGATACTTGTACACCAACGTTCATGACAGTATTATTCACAACAGCCAAAAGGTGGAAACAACCCAAAGGTCCATCAACAGACAAACAAATGGATAAACTAAATGTAGTATAGACATACAATGGAATATTATAAAGCCATAAAAAGGAATGAAGTTCTGATATAAGCCACAACATAGGTGAACCTTAAAAATGTTATATTAAATGAAACTAGCCAGACACAAAAAGACTAATATTGTATGATTCTACTTAAATGAAATATCTACACTAGGCAAATTCTTAGAGAGAGGAAGATTAGAGGTTACTAGGGGCTGGGGAGGGGGATGGGAATTAATGGTCAGAGTTTCTGTTTGGGTGGCGAGAAATTTTGGAGATAGTAGTGAAGGTTGTATAACACTGCAAATGTAATTAATGCCACTAAACTGTATACTTCAAAACAGTTAAAATAGCAAATTTTATGTGTTTTACCACACAAAAAAAATGCACTGAAACCGTAATTGAAACTTGAAGCAATGTCAATACTTGCTTCAATGGGCAATGTCTAGCCCAAAGCTAGAAATGAGAATATATTTATTGTTAACTATAAATATCACTGTCTTCTATTCCTACACTGTTACTAACTAGCTAAGTCACTGTATATCCACTAGGCCTCAATTTTCTCGTCTAAAAAATGAATTTCTAGATAATTTCTACGTGCCTCTAGGTAAAACAATAAGACATTAACTAAAGTTTTCTGAGCATTTGACTCTACTAAAAAGAAAGCAATTAAGTATTTCCTACAATCTGGTTTTCAACATGAGCATGGTGATCCTAAAGCATGACCCTTCAACAGAATATAATGTGTAAATTTCATTTTATGTTTATCTACGCACAACAGAGAGCTTCCCCCAAGTCAAAACAGTTACATTAGACCAAAACAAATCCACTTCTGGCCTCAAATTCCTAAACTAAGCTTCTAAACAGACCTAGAAGTAACCTTAGAGAATATATAGTCCAATAAGAGTCTGTGTCATTCTCATTTTTGAGAACCCAACTAAGCTCTCAAATATACCCTCTTTACAGAAAACGTGCACACCAGCAGTATACGTTTTGACCCACACAACCACGCATGTAATTCTGTTGTTTGAGGAGCTGCAGGAACTCCTCTATGACTGATAATGTGGACCCCAAGGAAAGAACTCCTGATTCCAATCTAAATTGCTGTTTGAAAGATGAGAACACACAGGTACTGGAAAATTAAATTACTTCGCAGTCAAAGTAGATAAAAACATGCTCAATCTAGTCTTACACATCATATAACAACTCTTAAAATGAAATAGTATAGAATGAATATAAATGCATGCTGATTGTTCATTCCGGAAGGACAATGCTATGGAAACGTTCATTTAACAAACATTTGCCAGCGCCTACTATATGCCATAGCCTACTATATGCCTATTATAGGCCAGGCACCAGTGCAGCCTTTAGCAGACCCTGTATATCACAAACCTAAAACACAATGACAGTGTTTGTGTTTCTTCTTTTCAGACCCTAGGGATGTTTTGTGAAAACAATTAATTTAGCTAAGGGCACAGGAAGGAAGCACAAGCCAAAGTGCCCCCAGACCTGCACCCTGTGCTCCCCTAGCAGACCCGTGCTATGCTCAGGCTCTCAGGACAGGACACTGCTGGGAAAAGGCCACTGGGGGCAATCCTGGCCAAGCCATGGGGGTGACTGAACCCCGTTAATAGTTTAGAACAAAGCTTCTCAGCCTTGGCATAGTGACATTGGGGTCATATCATTCTTTCTGGGGCGAGGAGGGGGGTAGCATGACAGCCTCCCACCTCCAGATGCCAGCTTCATCCTTCCCAGTGGTGACAATCAAAAATGTCTCCAGTCATTTCTGAGTGCCCCCTGGGCACAAAATTTCCTGCAATTGGGAACCACTGGTTTAGACAGATGGTATGTGGCCCTGTATTTATATGACTGTTCTGGCTGGGGTCTCACAAATGTCTTTTAAATTAATGACCTCTGAAGGCTACAATAAACCAAGTCCATTGATATGCCACTGTCTAGGATGTTGTTAGTACTTTTTTTCTGAAAGAACTGTCTTTAAATTAAATTTAGGTGCTACACAGGATAAACATCAGTATCATTACTATATGGTCACAACACAAACAATACAAAAATAGACATGATTCATCTCTGTCATACATGATCCACCAGATGTTGCTCTGAATGACTTCTGCCTATTTCCAAAAGCCTAATCTATCTTTAAGGATAAAGATCTTCCACTACTGAGCATAAAATGATATATTTTGAGACTCTGAAAGCAATTTAAAAATGGAACGGGCGTGTCAAAATGTTTTCAAAAATGACAGTATCATTAAAATGCATATATTGCCACTACAGTGGGCAATGTACACTAGAATGCATAAGTTTTTTGGACTTTTATAATTAACTTTTTTTTTGAGGAAGACTGGCCCTGAGCTAATCTGTTGCCAATCTTCCTTTTTTTTGCTTCTTCTCCCCAAAGCCCCCCAGTACATAGTTGTATGTTCTAGCTATAAGTCCTTCTAGTAGTGGCATGTAGGACACCATCTCAGCATGGCTTGATGAGCGGTGCTAGGTCCGCACCCAGGATCTGAACCAGCAAAACCCTGGGCTGCTGAAGCGGAGCACGAGAACTTAGTCACTTGGCCACAGGGCTGGCCCCAATCTTCCTCTTTTCGCTTGAGGAAGATTATCGTTGAGCTCACATCTGTGCCTATCTTCCTCTGTTTTATGTGGGATGCCACCACAGCATGATTTAATGAGTGGCATTAGGTCTGTGCCCAGGATCCGAACCAGCGAAACTCCGGGCCCTGAAGCAGAGAGTGCGAACTTAAGCTCTATGCCACAGGGCCAGCCCCTGAAAGCATAAGTTTTTAGTCATATTCCCTTACAGTTACATTTTTTTTATAGGAGTACAAACAGGACTTATTATCCATATGATCCATATCATTCTTTCTGGGGTGAGGAGGGGTGCAGCATCACAGCCTCCTTATTATCCATCTGTAATGACAGCAAAACTGAAGAACTTGAGGTTATTAGATCCTAAGGGTAAACTTTAGACTTACTAAATAATGTGTCTCATCTGTTAAACAGTAATATTTTTCATCCTGAAAATTGTCCATTAATTATCATCATCCATCACCCCCATCTCAATAGGCACTGTGAGGCTGCAGGAAGGAAATGACTATTTGCTCACATCCCAAGACAATACATATGGTATATAACTATCTATCAAATATCATATACATATCCCAAACAACAGAACCACACTCCATTCCCCACTCCTCCTTACCACACACAGAAAGCATCATGAGGTTTTAGAGAGACTTTGTCACCGACATCAAGTTCTCTAAACCTTCTAGGAACTCCAAAGCTGGTTGTAAACTTTTGCATAAGAGCTGTCAGCTTCAACACTTCATGAATATGTACACTCCATTTTTGAAGGCACGTATTTTTCTAAACTAACTGAAATTCAAAGGAATATTAGTGAGATCAAAGCTACAGCAATCACCTTCAGGACATCAAAAGAATGCCAAGCCACTGTGTTTGTAACCCTCTAGTGTGCTATGATGAAACCAAGACAATGCCACAATTCTAGTTAGAAGGTGACTTCTGCTGCATTAACAATTTCACCAACCTCACATACTGCGTCAATCATCTTTTAATGACTCCTGTAGGTAGAGAGAAAGATCTTCCCTGATTACTAGTAGAACACCAATTAAAAAAAAAGATACAAGAGGAAAAAAACAAGGACTATCCATCAGTTTACTTAACTGATGTCATAAAAGTGACCAGGAGAATTCCTCAGTTTCCATGACACACTCAGTTTTTTCAAACACCTACAATCACTCTTGCATTTAACTCTCAGGAATGCAGTCTCCCAGTTTCCCAGAGGGAAGTCTTTTCGATCAGTAAGCACAGATTCACCACTTCTCCACTCTTCTCTTTGGAACTGCCTGGGTCTACCTGTCTCAGTTAAATAGAACCTGGTGACCACGAGGCTGAGAAGCAGGGATGTGAACTCCTGTGCAGCCATGCAGAGATCCTGCTCCCAACTCCAGGTACCCCATGCCGGTGTCTGCAGAGGGTCCTGGGAAAGCGGGGAGAGGCTGTGGAGACGGGTGAGAGTCTTCCACTAACGCCAATTAAAACAAGCTCGAATTCATCCCCTGCTTTATTTTGCGCAGTGCCCACTGGGACCCCAGGGGAATTTTCAGAACCGTTAGGAGGCAGACCTCCCTTTCCCAGCTCTGGAGGACATTCGGGTGGATAAAGGGAGAAGCTGTGGAGACAGCGACTGTCACCAAGTGCACTGCCGCTTTCAGTGCCACCCATCACCCCAGTTTGAGTTGTGTCCTAGTTTTATGTAGCTTTGCAAAGCAAACACAAGGTAAGGCTGCACAAGTGTGTTATCACAAGCTGACCCGCACACTCTACTTCAACAAAAGAGAACTCCCATGAGCATCAGTAAGTCAGTGAAGCAACATTTGGAAGGCTGGAGAATAAAACCTGGTTCACTCACTGATCTGTTCAAAAGCAGTGTCTACTCTGATGTACCAGGCACTATTCTATTCTGAAAGCTGGGATCAAGCAGTGAACTTGGCTGAAGAGGTACCTGTCCTCATAGTGCTTAGATTCCAACAGAGGGAGAGAGACAACAAATGAAAAATAAAATTCTAGACTAGGATAACAATTATGACGTAAATTAAAGAAGGTGACGCTGCCAGAGAGTAAGAGAGGCAGGACAGGAGCGGACAACTTTAAGTAAAGGGACTGGGGATCCAAAAACAAGAAAATGTATGAGAACTTAAACTCCAGGAAGGCTCATATCTGAAAAAGAAATAGAGGATAATTAACACAGAAGACGGAGCATGGGAACCTGGCTGATGATGTTCAGGGAACCATGCCATGATACAGCTAGGATTTACTTTCTCACAAGACACCACCGCTGTTCTTTCTTTAGTCCTTTTGCCAACCTTCAAGTTACTTTAGAAACAAAGCAAGAACAGAAAATGAGGTGACTCAGATACTGATCTTAAACATTCAGGAAACCAGCAGAAATTTTAGTAGTCACACAAGTCTGAACAAAAATCTCCAGCTGTAATCTAAAAATTACTTACTAAGAGTTGCTTTCTGATCTTCAGTGAAGACAGAGGCGACTAAAAGCATCTTTAAAAATATTACAATAACTAGACATTCTGTTAAACACAGAGGGTGTCACACACTTTATCTTTATTCCCCCTTGAAACTCACTGTTATGACTGAACTATGGTCCCCCAAAATGGTAAGGTGACATTCTAACCCTCAATTCCTCAGAACGTGACTTTATTTGGAAAAAAAGATCTTTACAGATGTAATCAAGTTAACATGAGGTCATTAGGGTGGGCCTTAAATCAACATGACTGGTTTCCTTATAAAAAGGGAAAATTTGGACAAAGAGATGACACACACACAGGGAGAACGCCATGTGAACGTGAAGGCAGAGATCAGGGTGCTGCGTCTACAAGCCAAGCAAGGGTAAGACTGCCAGCCCACCACCAGAAGCCAGGAGAGAGGCCTGGACAGGTTCTCCCTCATAGCCTCAGATGGAACCAACTGCTGACACCTGAATCTCAGACTTTAATCTCCAGAACTGTGAGACAATACATTCCCATTGCTTAAGCCACCAAGTTTGTGGTACTTTGTTACAGCAGTCTGAGCAAACTAATATACTCACTAACATTAACAGTAGAGAAATGTAAAAGGGGTAACTCACAAAGAGAACAGTTAAAGGAAATGAAAGAGATCAAGTTTTTGAAAGACGAAAAATGGATGGAGAAAAAAAAGAGGACCAGAAAATAAGGAAGTGCTCAAAACAGAAGCCCACATTGCTGGAGGTATGTCAAAGAAACATGACAACTACAAGAAAATTTTCCTAAGTCAAACACACGATTTTCCAAATTGAAAGTTTCCACCAAGCGCCCAGCACAAAAATGGAGCGATACCTGCATGGTTGTGGACTCCACCAAAGGCAGGAGCAACAGAAAGATGCCAACAATGTTAAAGGCTCTGCGGTTGAAGGGCAAAGATTTTAGAAATCGCCATGCGGGCATGGCTACACAGGCAGGACACACAGCACACTCTCAATCAGAGGTACAGCACCCCAGAGCTGGCCACCGCCTGAACTGGTCAGAAGGACACACAGCTGCAAGTGATTCTGCTTGTGGGGTAAAGCCTCACCAGGCCTGAGAAGCACCCCCTACAGTCTGTGGGAGTTTTTAATGCCCTTCTGATGTGCAGAGACTGGTGACATACCTGCCTGCTAGCCAGGTGTGAGCATACAAAACAAGACCAGTGAACCAAGGTGAGGAGGGCATTTCCCAGGTGCTCCAGTCACTCCCTGACCCTGAATGGTCCAGGACTGAAACTGCAAATCACAAATGAAAGCACTTCACCAAGAGATGGGAAAGGAAGAGGTGAGACTTTAAAGAGATAAAGCAAAGGTGCTATAAAAAAAAATTGGGAAAAGGGGAAAGTATAGAAAGAGGGGGAAGGAGAGGGACAGAGAAACGCAGAAATTACAAAGCTTGGAACGTCTCAAAAAAACCAATTTCTTGTGGCCGGCCCCATGGCCGAGTGGTTAAGTTTGCCTGCTCTGCTTTGGCAGCCCAGGGTTTCGCTGGTTCGGATCCTGGGTGCAGACATGGCACTGCTCATCAGGCCATGCCGAGGGGGTGTCCCACATAGCAGAGCCAGAAGGACTGGCAACTAGAATACACAACTATGTACCGGGGGGCTTTCGGGAGAAGAAGAAGAAAAAAAAAAAGAACATTGGCAACAGATGTTAGCCCAGGTGCCAATCTTTGGGGAAAAAAAATTTCTCAAAAGTAACAATTCAAAATTCTAAAGGAATTTTAGCATTTTATAGCCAGTCTATCATTTAGTATGAGGCTAGAATAAAGAAATTTCCAGATATGTAGTCTCACAGAATTGACCTCCTGTGAACCCTTTCTCAAGAAGCGACAGAAGGATGTACCCACCAAAATGAGGAAGGATACAGAGACAGAAAGGTCTAGGAAACGGGAGCTGACACAGGTGAGGAATTAACGGGATTCAGGTGAGGTGCTGACTGCACTGAGTTTTGTAGATCTGTCAGAAATTGGGGGCCTACATTTGTGATCGACACTGAGAAACGTAAGCCAACAAAACAACTCTGGAGAAAACAAAAATTTGAATTGGTGAAGAAATAAAATCAATGCACACGCTTGGTTTTGAATAATATTTACTCATGAAAATATAAACACTGAACATTGAGAAAATAAAAAATGATACAATTATATTGGGAGGATAGAAGGAAAACGTACATGAGGATTATATAAGAATCCTCATCTTGCACAGTAGGAAATCCACAGAGAATTTTTAAAATTGAAAACCAAGCTATAGAAGAAAAAGCACGCAAACGTGGAGTCAAATTCCACAAGAAACAAGTAGAAGAGTTCAAAAAAGTTGCTTCTGGAAGCAGCAGGCAGCAGTGAGGGAGACACTGGTGTTTTTCATTATATACCTCAGAGTACTATCTGTATTTTTAGACTATATATAAGAAGTAATATACTTTAGTTTTTTAAAGATGAATAGAACTATTATGTGATACTACCTTTTGAAAAAGAATCATATTTAAGGAACGAAAACTACTAGGGAAAAGAAAAAATAAACACCAAGCAAATATAAGCATTGTGGGGTTTTTGTTTTGTTTTGCTTTTAATTAGGAAAAGCTCTTTTCCAACTCTCAGCATCAGCATCTGTGGTCCATCTGAGCTTTAGGTATGTCTCATTAACAAGACAACACAAACAAACCAGGAAATTTAAATATAGCAAAGTTCCTATTAAGTTTTCTAGTTCCTTCATTTGGGGCAGGGAAATGTCCTAACACAAAAGGCCTCTTCCACACTAGGGCAAAGACATTTGTAAAAGATTTAGCCAGCATTTACAAGGATGACGTTCAGAAGATAAAAAAAAAAACAAAACAGCCACCATAACAATACAGGTATATTACTATTTTTCAACTAGTAGAAAGTAAAATTGCATGCAGTTTTCTAGTCTAAGGAAATTTTCATGTAAATCAATTAGAGTTTATAGAAAAATGTTAATTACTTAGAGACTTTATGAACTAGTTGGCAAAAGAATTTTTTTCTTTTAGTTAAGCATTCACCTGCTCTCTCTATATAATAGGTATAGAGAACAGCTCTGCTTTCCAGATACTAAGACCAGGTTCTCCCGTAGGCCTGGACAAACAAAATTCATACAGCCAGAGATGAGATGATGGCAAAAATCACAAGGCTTAAATTTATAAACATATGCAGTGCATGAGAGTTATATAAAAAATTGCTAACTTATAAAAGTAAATTTTCTATTTTGATACTATAAAAAGTTCTAGGTCAAGGAAGAAATTTTAAGCAAGTACATGAAGCAACCCGTTTTTTTTTTTTTGAGGCAGATTAGCCCTGAGCTAACATCTGCCACCAATCCTCCTTTTTGCTGAGGAAGACTGGCCCTGAGCTAACATCCGTGCCCATCTTCCTCTACTTTATATGTGGGATGCCAACCACAGCCTGGCTTGCTAAGCGGTGCACAGGTCCATGCCTGGGATCTGAACCCACAAACCCTGGGTTGCTGAAGTTGAACGTGCGAACTTAACCACTGCACCACTGGGCCAGCCCCAAGCAACCTTTTTTTAAAATTTGAGACATAAACATCTTTCAGCTAAACATCGTATTCTCATGCTAAAAATATAAGCATGGAAGCTCTAAGTTTGATTCACTTTCAACCACTCACGCAGGGCTCCCTTCTCAATCCTTCCTACCCCAGTTTCATAAAATTCTGCTTTATATAGAAGTAGACTTACTTAATTCCCCTACAAGACTACAAGCTCCTTCAGGGCAAGAGGGATGTTCTATTCGCCTGCTTGCCCTTCGCCCATGTGACTCTCGACACTGGCGTCTCTTGTCTGGTCAGAGCTCCTGAGCTGCTGCCTGCCCCTGGACCTCTAGGCGGCTGGTGGCTCTGGTCTAACACACAACCTCATCTAATCCTCAGAACCAGCCCATTGGCAGGTACTTTACCTCCAGGTTACAGGAGAGACAACTGTGTAAACTATATACCAAAAGTGTACCTATGAATTTGGGAGTTCCTAAGGTCTATGAATGTATTTCTGTTTAATGAAAGGTTCTTCTGTATTGAAGAGTTGATAAATACCAAGTCGTTCATTTATTCAACTATAGTAAGTAAAATACACCATTAAAACTTCATTAGAGAGGATCTTGTCCACAGATGTAGTAATCAAGTGAGTCAAACGATATAGTGAAGCACCAGTTCAAAAAAACAAATCTGTTCAGAAACTGAAACTCATGTACTCAGCCACATTAGGGGTTTCAGTCGGCTCCTCACAATGTAATAGATAAGGGTTCCTGCACGGCGAAGAGATCAGAAGCGCCATCCAACTCTGAAATGGTTAACTCAATGCTCCTACACACAGTCCAGTCCCATGTAACCCAGGGGTTACAGAGCACACTTCTCCAATCAGGAAACTCAAAATTACCAGCGAAGATCCTTGAAGAAGGTATGGTGTTAGTTACTGACATACCATGTCTCAAACAGTCTGAGTCCATTTCTCCTTCCCAACAACAAACACAATCACCTTCTTCTCAGGCTGACACTGACAGCAACACTTAGCTCGGAGTTTAGTGGCCCTGTTTTAAACACGTATCCCGACTCAGCCCAGTGACCTGCTGGTACTGTGGAAGGCAGGTGAGGAACATCAGCTTCACTCACTCCAGAGAGGGCACCAAGCAGGCGTGCTGGGGCCAAATCACCTCCACCACCTTCTTGGCTGGTATTTCTCTCTCCGGCACAGTTGGTTTTGCATATATAAGTTACTCAGAGAAACTCAAGGCTCCCATATAGCAGGTGCTATCCTTCTATCGGCAGTTTACAGATGCTGATATTAAGAATAAGTTCTCCAGTTCTACCCAGTAAAATCAAAACAAAACCCTAAAACTGATTTAGAAACGTGAAACAGATGCACAAGAATTCTTACAGTCCTTGGGCAGTGTGGTGGCACAGGAGTGGCAGCAATGGAGCGAGGTCAATGCCACCACACAGTTGCATGCCTTTGGCAAATCTCTTTCAGCCTCAGTGTCTTCCCCTAGAAAATAGGGCTTTTCTCTCTACCTTGCAGGGTTGTTGTGACTCTTGAGAGAATTTATATAAAGCACAATACCTAGCCCAAAGAAGGTGTTCAATTATGTAACTATAATACTAATGACGACCTTTTACAAACATTAAACACTTCCGGAAACAACTCAGGGTTCCTCAAAAGTAGGCAACAGCAATATTTTATAGATTAAGAGTCTGAGTGGGTAGAGTAGATATTAAGGACCCCAAAATTCCAAAGTTTTACTTCTCAAATAATGTTACTTGGACAAGTTATTTTGAACTGGTTGAGCCAGTTAGCAACCGATTAGTCCTTTCTTATAAAGCATTTGTTTAATACACATTTTAAGTTATAAAACAGAGAGCTCTTTCTCTTAAGTGATAGTTCCCTAAATAAGTTCTGTTTCTGTATAGTTCACATGTAAGTAGATTATGGCTATAATGTCAAACAGGTACCTATTATTCATCCAAAAATGTTAAGAGATTTCAAAGAAACATAATAAGTTGACAGAAGCTTTCGAATGTTTTACAAAGAAAAAAATAACTCCGCTTAGCACCCCAAAGCAAACAAAAAGTATATTCCCGATGGTTCTTCCATAAGCCCAAACATTCCTTGACTTACGTTGGTTCAGAAGAAAGGGACATCACTTTACAAGGATCACAAATTTACAGACTCAACTATTGCGGAAAAACACCACACCACAAGTCAAGGAGTGCCAATTCAGAGTTCTTAAGTCACATGAACTATCTGGTGGTTTTGCTGGCTCATAATTGATAACAATACAAAACCATATACAGTCATAGGCAGCATAACAACGTTTTGGTCAACAACGGACCACATATATGATGGTCCCATAAGATTATAATGGTGTGCAGTAGGCTATACTATTCCAGGTTTGTGTTAGTACACTCTATTGATGTTTGCACAAGGACGAAACTGAGGAACAACACATTTCTCAGAGCATATCCCGACTGTGAGTGACGCATGACTGTAATCAAATTATCAGATGACTACATATTGAAGAGATTATGTCAAACATCTTTTTTTTTTTTTTAAGATTTTTATTTTTCTTTTTTCTCCCCAAAGTCCCCCAGTACGCAGTTGTATATTTTTAGTTGTGGGTCCTTCTAGTTGTGCTATGTGGGACGCCACCTCAGCATGGCTTGATGAGCAGTGCCATGTCCGTGCCCAGGATCCGAACCTGCGAAACCCTGGGCCATCGAAGCAGAGGGCACGAACTTAACCACTCGGCCATGGGGCTGGCCCCCCCAAAACCTTTTAAGGGCTCTTCACACTCTGAACACCTCTATTTTAGAATGAGTTAAAGACCACCTCTCTCATTTGGCTGGAGACATCTATCTTGCCAGGAGCAATAAATGTCATATCGAAATGACTGAACAGATTAGAACCATCCTGGTACAATCATTGTACAATCACAATAGAAATACAAAAACAGTAGAACCATTGTACAATCCCACTGTCTATTCAGAGGCATAAAAAAGTCTTTCAGGTAGGTTTCAATTCCAGATTAACCAATAAACTTTTAGTTTATAATTATGATACTTCTTTGTATAAAAGACATCTCACTAAAGATTTAAAAACAGATGTTTACATCAGTTATCCCTTCCATTATATTTCAGAAATAGGCCAATGCAGAAAGTCAGTCACTAAAGAAGTTACTTGGTACCATATGCCTATCTTTTTTCTTGCAGTAAAATCACTAGTTCCAACCTGAGAGTTTCTGAAGGATGCTTTCCCCATCCTTAGCTTCTCCTGTTTGTCTACTTACATAGTTATAACCACCAAAACTAAATAATTTTTAAACCTTGATACTGGTACACCGTCTCTGTGAAATATTAGTGTCTTTAATCACGTTCCTTAAGCTTTTCAAATCTGTGTCCCTTTGCACCCCCATAACGTTACTTAAAATTTCAACTAAATTAATGAGTGATCCAAAAAGTTAAAAATTAAAACAAAGGGAGAGCATATCAGACCTTCAAAAAATTTCCAGTGCACTGCAAATGTCAGGTCTCCACACTCCACTGGAGCTCTTCTGGACATCACCCTAGGAAGGTCCCTTCCTCGCTTTCCCCTTGAGAGCTACTTTAACATCAACAGATCCTCTCTCCTCATTACCATACTCCAAAGGCGCCCAGGTTTAAACGTTCATTCTTCCACTCCTCAAATCCTACTTCCTCTACTAGAATCTGACAAACATTTAGGGCTAGCTTCTTATTACTTCCACTCAGCACTCTCCATCTCTCCCCTACTCCTCCTCTTCGTTCAACATTTACAGAAAGCAAAGGAGGCACACTGCCATTGCCCACAGGCCGCAGGGAATGTCTGAAACCTGAGGAGACAAGAATTATTTACTCTAATACTGATTAACAGCTAGAGGACAGCCACTGGACAGCAAACACAAAATAACACAGAAAACACAAAATAACACAATATCAATAGATGTAAAGGGGCGTGCTTTCTACAGCTGAAGCTAATCAAGAGAAGTGAGTACTAAAGAAAAGGATTAAATCTGTGGAGCAGGTGGAGACAGTAGGGAGAAAACGGAATTGAGGAAACTGAGATGGGAAATTTAGATTTGCTAAAACAGGTGAGAATGGATCGTTGTAGATTCGTGAACAGGAAAGATACAAAAGATGCTAGGAGTTGAAACCAACTTAGAATTCATAAATCACTTTAAATTTTATTTATACTCTGCCTCGTTGAAAAAAGAATTTGAATTTTTATGTTCAAATATACATATTACTAAACATTGCAATTAAGATAGGGGAATTGGTACAAAAAGTAAATAAGGCTATGAAATGAAATGAAGGCAATAACCTCAGTTACTGTTCATAAAATTAACTCCAGAAGTAAACACTTTCTAAACTGTTCAAATACACCAAAAAGTCAGATAAAAGCAATCTACCAGCTACCCGAACATCACAAGGTGTTTTTTCCTGTGAGCCAATGTTTCTCCTCCAAAAAAAGTAGAAAAACCTAATTTGCATAGTTCATGCTGAAAATATATGGCACTACAGATAGATATAAACACCACATAATAAAGTTCTAAATTCAAAGATTACAAAAATAGGTACCACATTCCAAATGGATTTTTAAAAGATCACTTTCTAGGAGCCACTCCCTCTTTTCTAATACAGTTATGTAGTCTCTCAAATGATATATTTGACCTAAATAATCTAAAAATAACTTTAAAAGATCCCATTCCTAACAATCATATAAACCACCTTGCCTTTCAGCCATATCCTCTTTGCGCGGAGATGAAACCAAGGTAGGAAAAGGAGCTGATACTGTAACCATATTGTTACCCTTTACAAGTTAAATGAATTCTGGCTCCTTTCTTCACTGCTTAGTAACAATTTTAACACCAATCTAAATTAACAAATAGGATCACTGAAATTTAGCATTCAAAGTCTTCAGAGGAAAAAGAACCTAAATTGCAGTCAGTGCATCAAATAAGAAAAAAATGTATACTTTATCATCATTCTAATTCCAAAAGTCACATTAAGGGCTTTATCTTGCATTGCAGCACGGTTTATCTCTAACGGATTCTTTTTTTTCTTCTCCTTCCCTCTTGATAGAATGAAAATTTAGAGCAGAATCATCCAGTCACAGGATTTCAGAGCAGGGGCAGACCATCTAGGCCGAGCTTTCTGCTGTCAATCAGGAGCAAAATGGCCCAAGGTGAGGACAGCAGAGGCTGGAGTGGTCCCACCACACACAGGTTGCCACTGACTCTCAGAGATTCACAGCTGCTTCACCTGGATCCGGGGGGTGAGCAACTTTCCCTGCACATTTGCCTTGAAGAGTAGAGGACCATACACATGTAAAGTGTTTAGTGTTAGTAATAGAGTGTTTTATAAAATAAAGACTCAAGTTGACAGCAGGGGAGGTGGATTCCAAAAATAAAGCTAATTGCTAGCAAAGTCACCAAGCCAACTTCTTATTCAAATGCCTTATTACTAAGATAAACCCATAAAGCTTACTGTTCCAGCCTGTAATAAATATCTTCAAAGTTTTAATAAGACATAATTTATATAGGATTTTCACAACCGGAGGTTCTGCTTATCAACTTTTGAGTTGTTTCATCATGAAGACGACAAATAGATAGAAGACTCTGGAGCTCAGCCAGAGGTATAACCACCTACCTATAAATGAACGAAATAAAACAGATAAAAACACGCTTTCAAAATCAAGGTCGTGAACCACTGCCCAGAGATTGATGGGCAAGTCAATATGCACACACACATGCAGAGTGACAGCCACTGGGGTCAGAGCAAAAAGGAAAGGATTTAAATTAAAGGTGGGCAAACTTAAGTCAGACTTAAAGAAAAACTTCCTGACTTAGGTTGCTAAGCACCTAAGGGAGGTAGCCGAACCTACCTAATCTAACAAACAAAGCCTCCAGCTAAGCGTTACTGTGATGCCAGATATGAGGATACATGTATACCACGAAGCCCACTCAGAGCAAATAGCTATTGACACAGAGAACCAAGCTATACTTTAAATACTAATACTTAAACTAAACATTGCAAAACGTTCACTGCAATGCTCATCAGCTTAATTTAACCTTTTACCACCTCTAACACGTGGCACTGCCAGGATTATCCATCCAAACCTCCTAATTCGGGAAAGCTGAGTGAACTCATTCAGGAAGTGCCAGGGACTCTCAGGTTACAGGTAAGGACACACTGCTTGCTGCTTCCCACCATTATTCAACAGACCTCTGGGAAGGCTCTTCGCAAAACCAGCTCTGTGTTTGATACCAAGCAGCTCCCAGAGTCTGGCTTTCAAGGACTCTGAGTCTAGTATAGGAGACAGTCCAGTCAGTAAACCAAAAATTACAATACAGGGCCCATGAGTACCTTTGCTACAAGAACGTACAATAAAGGACACAAAGCCGCAGCTGACCCTATTATTTGCTTCTCAACAGTGGCTTTACTATAGTGTTCAAGGGTTTTCAAATGCTCCCATTTCCAGTTCCTCTTAAACATAAAGCCTCTCTGTTGGTTCTCAACTATGCCATCAAATATTAAAACAGAACCTATCGTTTCATTTCTGGCATTCTGTGGCCATCTCTAGCAACATTTGGGCATGGAGATACTTCAGTCTGACATACCACAATCAACTGCACATTTAATTGGAGAGACGAAGCCACCGATAGTGTCCAATGTTCTTTCACGCTGGCCTTAGGCTGTGCTTTTTTATACTCTGAGTATGGCCTGAGGTTGACAGTAAGGATGCAGCACTAGCAGACCAGGCAAAGCGAGGATGCTGCACTAGGGGATCAAGCAAAACGAGGATGCTGCACTAGGGGACCAGGCAAAGTGAGGATGCTGTACTAGGGGACGAAGCAAAGTGAGGATGCTGCACTAGGGGACCAGGCAAAGCAAGGATGCTGTACTAGGGGACGAAGCAAAGTGAGGATGCTGCACTACAGGACCAGGCAAAGCGAGGATGCTGTACTAGGGGACGAAGCAAAGTGAGGATGCTGCACTAGGGGACCAGCCCACGAAAGGCTAAGTCACCAAAATCCTTCCCCTGCACCTTGTTGTGGGCTCTGCCACTCCCATCTCAGCATCACTTGCCACACTTCATTCTTAAGCCACTGAGAACAATCAATATCAAACCATCAACATATAAACCATTATAGGCCACTAAATAATTTCTAAATATTTCAAAATATATTTCAAAACTGACTTTGTATCGTCAAAATACTATGAACTAGCTAGGCCAAGTTTTACTAAGCATCGCTACTGGGCGACAGCTTCAACGGAGCCTGACTTGACAGCAAGACAAGACTCTTTTTCAATTAAAAAAAAAGGGGGGGGCTTGGAAAACTAACCCCCAAATGTGCATTTAAAATTAGTCCAGCGGCTTAAATAATCCTTCGGAGTATTTCCAAATATCCAGAGATCCGGCACTTTCTGAAAGGAAGGGTGATCTTTCTGCTCCTGTTTTTCATAAGTATGCCTCCAAAACGTCATCCCACATTTTCAACGAGAAGAGTCTTAATTTGCTCAGGCGCGTGGAGAACATGGTGACCCGCCGAGGCTCAGAGTTGAGAGAGAAGCCCTCGGTGTAGACGGCATCTCCACACCAACCAGGCTCTGCCAGGGGGAAACTGAGAAGAGAACTACTCACGCTCAGGACCAGGTCTACACTGGGAAGCGGAGACGACGGGCAACCGACCGCCGGGGGCAGAGCGGCGACCCCGCAGCGCTCGCGGCGACGCGCTCACCGCCGGGCGCCCCTCCCCCGGCCGCCGGGCGCGCTGGGGACGCGGCCTCGGGCGGCGCTCTCCTCGCGGGGACCGGCCGCAGCTCCACCTCCACGCCAGAAACCCGGGGAGGAGGGGGACGGGGAGGGACCTCGGCGCGGGCGCGGCGGGCGCGCCGAATTTGTCCCTCTGCACGTCTTCCCCATGTACCCCCGCCCGAGCCCGCCCGCCGCGGCGCTGGCCGGGGCCGCGTCGACGTGACGGCGGCGGCTGGGGGCACGGGCAGGGGGCGCCTCGGCCCCCCCAGGGCAGCACCGCGACCCCCAAGCTGGAGACCCCCGCCCCCCGTGAGCGCAGAGAGACGCCGCCGCCGACACCGGCGCG